>NW_027192754.1:300000-600000 GCF_949987515.2 Delphinus delphis
CTCCCGAGTGGTTCTTGGCAATTTACATCCCGCCCATCAGCATAACAAGGCTCCCAGTTCTCCATGGCCTGTCCTGCCTTTCTGGATTTTACACTTTTTTCAGATGGCCCTTTTGACTGGGGGGAAGTGAGACTTCATTGTAGTGCAGATTTCCTTTGCAAGCTTGCTTGGTTGGCCAAAAAGTGCGTATGCGTTTTTTCCTGAATATATTCAGGAAAAAACGCATACGCACTTTTTAGCCAAATGCATCATTGTGGACGTTCTGCCTCTTTTCCTATGCTTTCAATGCAATTCCAGTCTACCTCCTGAAATCGGTTTCCTGCAATTCTGCCCCGCTTTCAAGTCCTCTTGGCAGCCTTACTTCAGTCTATTTTTGGACGATAGCTGTCATTTATAACTCTGCAGGTTTGTGAATTACAGTGCCCCTGAGCTCCTTTCTTCAACTCGCTTTCTTTTGAGCTGGCCGCAACACCGCAGGATGGCTTCAGACCCTAATCTGGTTCTGGTACGGCACGCTGAGCCTTTGGTTATTTCCTCTTCCTGGTGGGAAATGAGAGTTAAATTTGCCCGTCCAGACACCTCCAGCTAGTCTCTCATTGGTTCTCGCTATTCCTGTTCATCTTCCGCAGAAATTGCAAACTGGGGCAAACAGGAGGTTAAAGGCGCTGACTCTCCTAGTGGGGAGAGTGTTAGTAAAGCGTCTGGAATGTTGCACCCGAGTACCAGGGGAGGAAAACTGAGACATATTTGAACACGTCTCCCGATCACATGGTTGATCATACTCTAGGTTCCACATGCATGTTTTAGCTGAAGGAAGAATACCTTAAAACTGGGTAGTTGAAAACCGTGGAATGGGTACCATGCAATATGACTTCAAAGGGTCTTCATTTGCTCACCGAACCTCTCCAATCCTATCACAGCTGCGTTTATGCCCCTGTACACATGCTTGATTCTCTTTCGGAGACATAGCAATCCATAGGTTTTAAGATACTTACAAGTCAGGTACATTCTTAGGCATTTAATATGCGGTGTTGAGTCCATTTTGTTGAGCAAGGATTAGCTCTTGTCTATTCCATATTTGGCTTAAGGAACTTTATCTGTGCTCATTTCAATCTCTGGTTTTATGCAACGCCCCAACTCACCTTTCCCCTTAAGCAAGCATAAGTTGGTTTTCTAAATTTGAGACCCTGTTCTGTTCTGTAATTCAGTTCCTGTGTAGCCAAGTTTCCATTCCGTGTATTACTGATATCTTATGATGTTTCTTTTTCTGTGTGACTTACTTCAGTTAGAATCATCATACCTGAATCCACTCATTGTGCTGCTAAGGGCCTGATGACACAGATTTCATTGCTGAGTGATATTGCTTTGTAAGTAAATACCACAACTTCTTTATCCATTTTTCACTTTCTGCAATGTTGAACTTGTACTGTAAACGAGGTTCTTGTAAACAAAGCCGTTCGAAACTTTGGGGTGGCTGTGTCTTTTTGATTTTAATTTCCCTAAGCTATAAGACCATAAGTGGCAGTGCCCTAGGCTCTGTTGCTTTGTTTTTTAGATGTTTCAGGAAACACCATACACTTCTCCCGAGTGGTTGTTGGCAATTTACATCCCGCCCTTCAGCATAACAAGGCTCCCAGTTCTCCATGGCCTGTCCTGCCTTTCTGGATTTTACACTTTTTTCAGATGGCCCTTTTGACTGGGGGGAAGTGAGACTTCATAGTAGTGCAGATTTCCTTTGCAAGCTTGCTTGGTTGGCCAAAAAGGGCGTATGCGTTTTTTCCTGAATATATTCAGGAAAAAACGCATACGCCCTTTTTGGCCAAGTGCATCATTGTGGACGTTCTGCCTCTTTTCCTATGCTTTCAATGCAATTCCAGTCTACCTCCTGAAATCGGATTCCTGCAATTCTGCCCCGCTTTCAAGTCCTCTTGGCAGCCTTACTTCAGTATATTTTTGGACGATAGCTGTCATTTATAACTCTGCAGGTTTGTGAATTACAGTGCCCCTGAGCTCCTTTCTTCAACTCGCTTTCTTTTGAGCTGGCCGCAACACTGCAGGATGGCTTCAGGCCCTAATCTGGTTCCGGTACGGCACGCTGAGCCTTTGGTTATTTCCTCTTCCTGGTGGGAAATGAGAGTTAAATTTGCCCGTCCAGACACCTCCAGCTAGCCTCTCATTGGTTCTCGCTATTCCTGTTCATCTTCCGCAGAAATTGCAAACTGGGCCAAACAGGAGGTTAAAGGGACTGACTCTCCAAGTCGGGAGAGTGTTAGTAAAGCGTCTGGAATGTTGCACCTGAATACCAGGGTACGAAAACTGAGACATATTTGAACACGTCTCCCGATCACATGGTTGATCATACTCTAGGTTCCACATGCATGTTTTAGCTGAAGGAAGAATACCTTAAACCTGGGTAGTTGAAACCCGTGGAATGGGTACCATGCAATATGACTTCAAAGGGTCTTCATTTGCTCACCGAACCTCTCCAATCCTATCACTGCTGCGTTTATGCCCCTGTACACATGCTTGATTCTCTTTCGGAGACATAGCAATCCATAGGTTTTAAGATACTTACTAGTCAGGTACATTCTTAGGCGTTTAATATGCGGTGTTGAGTCCATTTCGTTGAGCAAGGAGTAGCTCTTGTCTATTCCATATTTGGCTTAAGAAACTTTATCTGTGCTCATTTCAATCTCTGGTTTTATGCAGCACCCCAACTCACCTTTACCCTTAAGCAAGCATAAGTTGGTTTTCTAAATTTGAAACCCTGTTCTGTTCTGTAATTCATTTCCTGTGTAGCCAAGTTTACATTCCGTGTATTACTGATATCTTATGATGTTTCTTTTTCTGTGTGACTTATTTCAGTTAGAATCATCATACCTGAATCCACTCATTGTGCTGCTAAGGGCCTGATGACACAGATTTCATTGCTGAGTGATATTGCTTTGTAAGTAAATACCACAACTTCTTTATCCATTTTTCACTTTCTGTGATGTTGAACTTGTACTGTAAACGAGGTTCTTGTAAACAGAGCCTTTCGAAACTTTGGGGTGGCTGTGTCTTTTTGATTTTAAATTCCCTAAGCTATAGGACCATAAGTGGAAGTGCCCTAGGCTCTGTTGCTTTGTTTTTTAGATGTTTCAGGAAACACCATACACTTCTCCCGAGTGTCTGTTGGCAATTTACATCCCGCCCATCAGCATAACAAGGCTCCCAGTTCTCCATGGCCTGTCCTGCCTTTCTGGATTTTACACTTTTTTCAGATGGCCCTTTTGACCGGGGGGAAGTGAGACTTCATTGTAGTGCAGATTTCCTTTGCAAGCTTGCTTGGTTGGCCAAAAAGGGCGTATGCGTTTTTTCCTGAATATATTCAGGAAAAAACGCATACGCACTTTTTGGCCAAGTGCATCATTGTGGACGTTCTGCCTCTTTTCCTATGCTTTCAATGCAATTCCAGTCTACCTCCTGAAATCGGTTTCCTGCAATTCTGCCCCGCTTTCAAGTCCTCTTGGCAGCCTTACTTCAGTCTATTTTTGGACGATAGCTGTCATTTATAACTCTGCAGGTTTGTGAATTACAGTGCCCCTGAGCTCCTTTCTTCAACTCGCTTTCTTTTGAGCTGGCCGCAAGACCGCAGGATGGCTTCAGACCCTAATCTGGTTCTGGTACGGCACGCTGAGCCTTTGGTTATTTCCTCTTCCTGGTGGGAAATGAGAGTTAAATTTGCCCGTCCAGACACCTCCAGCTAGTCTCTCATTGGTTCTCGCTATTCCTGTTCATTCCGCAGAAATTGCAAACTGGGGCAAACAGGAGGTTAAAGGCGCTGACTCTCCTAGTGGGGAGAGTGTTAGTAAAGCGTCTGGAATGTTGCACCCGAGTACCAGGGGAGGAAAACTGAGACATATTTGAACACGTCTCCCGATCACATGGTTGATCATACTCTAGGTTCCACATGCATGTTTTAGCTGAAGGAAGAATACCTTAAAACTGGGTAGTTGAAAACCGTGGAATGGGTACCATGCAATATGACTTCAAAGGGTCTTCATTTGCTCACCGAACCTCTCCAATCCTATCACAGCTGCGTTTATGCCCCTGTACACATGCTTGATTCTCTTTCGGAGACATAGCAATCCATAGGTTCTAAGATACTTACAAGTCAGGTACATTCTTAGGCATTTAATATGCGGTGTTGAGTCCATTTCGTTGAGTAAGGAGTAGCTCTTGTCTATTCCATATTTGGCTTAAGGAACTTTATCTGTGCTCATTTCAATCTCTGGTTTTATGCAGCACCCCAACTCACCTTTACCCTTAAGCAAGCATAAGTTGGTTTTCTAAATTTGAGACCCTGTTCTGTTCTGTAATTCAGTTCCTGTGTAGCCAAGTTTCCATTCCGTGTATTACTGATATCTTATGATGTTTCTTTTTCTGTGTGACTTATTTCCGTTAGAATCATCATACCTGAATCCACTCATTGTGCTGCTAAGGGCCTGATGACATAGATTTCATTGCTGAGTGATATTGCTTTGTAAGTGAATACCACAACTTCTTTATCCATTTTTCACTTTCTGCGATGTTGAACTTGTACTGTAAACGAGGTTCTTGTAAAGAGAGCTGTTCCAAACTTTGGGGTGGCTGTGTCTTTTTGATTTTAATTTCCCTAAGCTATAGGACCATAAGTGGAAGTGCCCTAGGCTCTGTTGCTTTGTTTTTTAGATGTTTCAGGAAACACCATACACTTCTCCCGAGTGGTTGTTGGCAATTTACATCCCGCCCATCAGCATAACAAGGCTCCCAGTTCTCCATGGCCTGTCCTGCCTTTCTGGATTTTACACTTTTTTCAGATGGCCCTTTTGACCGGGGGGAAGTGAGACTTCATTGTAGTGCAGATTTCCTTTGCAAGCTTGCTTGGTTGGCCAAGAAGGGCGTATGCATTTTTTCCTGAATATATTCAGGAAAAAACGTATACGCCCTTTTTGGCCAAGTGCATCATTGTGGACGTTCTGCCTCTTTTCCTATGCTTTCAATGCAATTCCAGTCTACCTCCTGAAATCGGTTTCCTGCAATTCTGCCCCGCTTTCAAGTCCTCTTGGCAGCCTTACTTCAGTCTATTTTTGGACGATAGCTGTCATTTATAACTCTGCAGGTTTGTGAATTACAGTGCCCCTGAGCTCCTTTCTTCAACTTGCTTTCTTGTGACCTGCCGCAACACCGCAGGATGGCTTCAGGCCCTAATCTGGTTCCGGCACGGCACGCTGAGCCTTTGGTTATTTCCTCTTCCTGGTGGGAAATGAGAGTTAAATTTGCCCGTCCAGACACCTCCAGCTAGTCTCTCATTGGTTCTCGCTATTCCTGTTCATCTTCCGCAGAAATTGCAAACTGGGCCAAACAGGAGGTTAAAGGCGCTGACTCTCCTAGTGGGGAGAGTGTTAGTAAAGCGTCTGGAATGTTGCACCCGAGTACCAGGGGAGGAAAACTGAGACATATTTGAACACGTCTCCCGTTCACATGGTTGATCATACTCTGGGATCCACATGCATGTTTTAGCTGAAGGAAGAATAGCTTAAACCTGGAGAGTTAAGACCCGTGTAATGGGTACCATGCAATATGACTTCAAAGGGTCTTCATTTGCTCACGAACCTCTCCAATCCTATCACTGCTGCGTTTATGCCCCTGTACACATGCTTGATTCTCTTTTGGAGACATAGCAATCCATAGGTTTTAAGATACTAACTAGTCAGGTACATTCTTAGGCGTTTAATATGCGGTGTTGAGTCCATTTCGTTGAGCAAGGAGTAGCTCTTGTCTATTCCATATTTGACTTAAGGAACTTTATCTGTGCTCATTTCAATCTCTGGTTTTATGCAGCACCCCAACTCACCTTTACCCTTAAGCAAGCATAAGTTGGTTTTCTAAATTTGAGACCCTGTTCTGTTCTGTAATTCAGTTCCTGTGTAGCCAAGTTTACATTCCGTGTATTACTGATATCTTATGATGTTTCTTTTTCTGTGTGACTTATTTCAGTTAGAATCATCATACCTGAATCCACTCATTGTGCTGCTAAGGGCCTGATGACACAGATTTCATTGCTGAGTGATATTACTTTGTAAGAAAATACCACAATTTCTTTATCCATTTTTCACTTTCTGCGATGTTGAACTTGTACTGTAAACGAGGTTCTTGTAAACAGAGCCGTTCCAAACTTTGGGGTGGCTGTGTCTTTTTGATTTTAATTTCCCTAAGCTATAGGACCATAAGTGGAAGTGCCCTAGGTTCTGTTGATTTGTTTTTTAGATGTTTCAGGAAACACCATACACTTCTCCCGAGTGGTTCTTGGCAATTTACATCCCGCCCATCAGCATAACAAGGCTCCCAGTTCTCCATGGCCTGTCCTGCCTTTCTGGATTTTACACTTTTTTCAGATGGCCCTTTTGACTGGGGGGAAGTGAGACTTCATTGTAGTGCAGATTTCCTTTGCAAGCTTGCTTGGTTGGCCAAAAAGTGCGTATGCGTTTTTTCCTGAATATATTCAGGAAAAAACGCATACGCACTTTTTAGCCAAATGCATCATTGTGGACGTTCTGCCTCTTTTCCTATGCTTTCAATGCAATTCCAGTCTACCTCCTGAAATCGGTTTCCTGCAATTCTGCCCCGCTTTCAAGTCCTCTTGGCAGCCTTACTTCAGTCTATTTTTGGACGATAGCTGTCATTTATAACTCTGCAGGTTTGTGAATTACAGTGCCCCTGAGCTCCTTTCTTCAACTCGCTTTCTTTTGAGCTGGCCGCAACACCGCAGGATGGCTTCAGACCCTAATCTGGTTCTGGTACGGCACGCTGAGCCTTTGGTTATTTCCTCTTCCTGGTGGGAAATGAGAGTTAAATTTGCCCGTCCAGACACCTCCAGCTAGTCTCTCATTGGTTCTCGCTATTCCTGTTCATCTTCCGCAGAAATTGCAAACTGGGGCAAACAGGAGGTTAAAGGCGCTGACTCTCCTAGTGGGGAGAGTGTTAGTAAAGCGTCTGGAATGTTGCACCCGAGTACCAGGGGAGGAAAACTGAGACATATTTGAACACGTCTCCCGATCACATGGTTGATCATACTCTAGGTTCCACATGCATGTTTTAGCTGAAGGAAGAATACCTTAAAACTGGGTAGTTGAAAACCGTGGAATGGGTACCATGCAATATGACTTCAAAGGGTCTTCATTTGCTCACCGAACCTCTCCAATCCTATCACAGCTGCGTTTATGCCCCTGTACACATGCTTGATTCTCTTTCGGAGACATAGCAATCCATAGGTTTTAAGATACTTACAAGTCAGGTACATTCTTAGGCATTTAATATGCGGTGTTGAGTCCATTTTGTTGAGCAAGGATTAGCTCTTGTCTATTCCATATTTGGCTTAAGGAACTTTATCTGTGCTCATTTCAATCTCTGGTTTTATGCAACGCCCCAACTCACCTTTCCCCTTAAGCAAGCATAAGTTGGTTTTCTAAATTTGAGACCCTGTTCTGTTCTGTAATTCAGTTCCTGTGTAGCCAAGTTTCCATTCCGTGTATTACTGATATCTTATGATGTTTCTTTTTCTGTGTGACTTACTTCAGTTAGAATCATCATACCTGAATCCACTCATTGTGCTGCTAAGGGCCTGATGACACAGATTTCATTGCTGAGTGATATTGCTTTGTAAGTAAATACCACAACTTCTTTATCCATTTTTCACTTTCTGCAATGTTGAACTTGTACTGTAAACGAGGTTCTTGTAAACAAAGCCGTTCGAAACTTTGGGGTGGCTGTGTCTTTTTGATTTTAATTTCCCTAAGCTATAAGACCATAAGTGGCAGTGCCCTAGGCTCTGTTGCTTTGTTTTTTAGATGTTTCAGGAAACACCATACACTTCTCCCGAGTGGTTGTTGGCAATTTACATCCCGCCCTTCAGCATAACAAGGCTCCCAGTTCTCCATGGCCTGTCCTGCCTTTCTGGATTTTACACTTTTTTCAGATGGCCCTTTTGACTGGGGGGAAGTGAGACTTCATAGTAGTGCAGATTTCCTTTGCAAGCTTGCTTGGTTGGCCAAAAAGGGCGTATGCGTTTTTTCCTGAATATATTCAGGAAAAAACGCATACGCCCTTTTTGGCCAAGTGCATCATTGTGGACGTTCTGCCTCTTTTCCTATGCTTTCAATGCAATTCCAGTCTACCTCCTGAAATCGGATTCCTGCAATTCTGCCCCGCTTTCAAGTCCTCTTGGCAGCCTTACTTCAGTATATTTTTGGACGATAGCTGTCATTTATAACTCTGCAGGTTTGTGAATTACAGTGCCCCTGAGCTCCTTTCTTCAACTCGCTTTCTTTTGAGCTGGCCGCAACACTGCAGGATGGCTTCAGGCCCTAATCTGGTTCCGGTACGGCACGCTGAGCCTTTGGTTATTTCCTCTTCCTGGTGGGAAATGAGAGTTAAATTTGCCCGTCCAGACACCTCCAGCTAGCCTCTCATTGGTTCTCGCTATTCCTGTTCATCTTCCGCAGAAATTGCAAACTGGGCCAAACAGGAGGTTAAAGGGACTGACTCTCCAAGTCGGGAGAGTGTTAGTAAAGCGTCTGGAATGTTGCACCTGAATACCAGGGTACGAAAACTGAGACATATTTGAACACGTCTCCCGATCACATGGTTGATCATACTCTAGGTTCCACATGCATGTTTTAGCTGAAGGAAGAATACCTTAAACCTGGGTAGTTGAAACCCGTGGAATGGGTACCATGCAATATGACTTCAAAGGGTCTTCATTTGCTCACCGAACCTCTCCAATCCTATCACTGCTGCGTTTATGCCCCTGTACACATGCTTGATTCTCTTTCGGAGACATAGCAATCCATAGGTTTTAAGATACTTACTAGTCAGGTACATTCTTAGGCGTTTAATATGCGGTGTTGAGTCCATTTCGTTGAGCAAGGAGTAGCTCTTGTCTATTCCATATTTGGCTTAAGAAACTTTATCTGTGCTCATTTCAATCTCTGGTTTTATGCAGCACCCCAACTCACCTTTACCCTTAAGCAAGCATAAGTTGGTTTTCTAAATTTGAAACCCTGTTCTGTTCTGTAATTCATTTCCTGTGTAGCCAAGTTTACATTCCGTGTATTACTGATATCTTATGATGTTTCTTTTTCTGTGTGACTTATTTCAGTTAGAATCATCATACCTGAATCCACTCATTGTGCTGCTAAGGGCCTGATGACACAGATTTCATTGCTGAGTGATATTGCTTTGTAAGTAAATACCACAACTTCTTTATCCATTTTTCACTTTCTGTGATGTTGAACTTGTACTGTAAACGAGGTTCTTGTAAACAGAGCCTTTCGAAACTTTGGGGTGGCTGTGTCTTTTTGATTTTAAATTCCCTAAGCTATAGGACCATAAGTGGAAGTGCCCTAGGCTCTGTTGCTTTGTTTTTTAGATGTTTCAGGAAACACCATACACTTCTCCCGAGTGTCTGTTGGCAATTTACATCCCGCCCATCAGCATAACAAGGCTCCCAGTTCTCCATGGCCTGTCCTGCCTTTCTGGATTTTACACTTTTTTCAGATGGCCCTTTTGACCGGGGGGAAGTGAGACTTCATTGTAGTGCAGATTTCCTTTGCAAGCTTGCTTGGTTGGCCAAAAAGGGCGTATGCGTTTTTTCCTGAATATATTCAGGGAAAAACGCATACGCCCTTTTTGGCCAAGTGCATCATTGTGGACGTTCTGCGTCTTTTCCTATGCTTTCAATGCAATTCCAGTCTACCTCCTGAAATCGGTTTCCTGCAATTCTGCCCCGCTTTCAAGTCCTCTTGGCAGCCTTACTTCAGTCTATTTTTGGACGATAGCTGTCATTTATAACTCTGCAGGTTTGTGAATTACAGTGCCCCTGAGCTCCTTTCTTCAACTCGCTTTCTTTTGAGCTGGCCGCAACACCGCAGGATGGCTTCAGGCCCTAATCTGGTTCCGGCACGGCACACTGAGCCTTTGGTTAATTCCTCTTCCTGGTGGGAAATGAGAGTTAAATTTGCCCGTCCAGACACCTCCAGCTAGCCTCTCATTTGTTCTCGCTATTCCTGTTCATCTTCCGCAGAAATTGCAAACTGGGCCAAACAGGAGGTTAAAGGCGCTGACTCTCTAAGTGGGGAGAGTGTTAGTAAAGCGTCTGGAATGTTGCACCCGAGTACCAGGGGAGGAAAACTGAGACATATTTGAACACGTCTCCCGTTCACATGGTTGATCATACTTGGGTTCCACATGCATGTTTTAGCTGAAAGAAGAATACCTTAAACCTGGAGAGTTGAGACCCGTGTAATGGGTACCATGCAATATGACTTCAAAGGGTCTTCATTTGCTCACTGAACCTCTCCAATCCTATCACTGCTGCGTTTATGCCCCTGTACACATGCTTGATTCTCTTTTGGAGACATAGCAATCCATAGGTTTTACGATACTTACTAGTCAGGTACATTCTTAGGCGTTTAATATGCATGTTGAGTCCATTTCGTTGAGCAAGGAGTAGCTCTTGTCTATTCCATATTTGACTTAAGGAACTTTATCTGTGCTCATTTCAATCTCTGGTTTTATGCAGCACCCCAACTCACCTTTCCCCTTAAGCAAGCATAAGTTGGTTTTCTAAATTTGAGACCCTGTTCTGTTCTGTAATTCAGTTCCTGTGTAGCCAAGTTTACATTCCGTGTATTACTGATATCTTATGATGTTTCTTTTTCTGTGTGACTTATTTCAGTTAGAATCATCATACCTGAACCCACTCATTGTGATGCTAAGGGCCTGATGACATAGATTTCATTGCTGAGTGATACTGCATTGTACGTAAGTACCACAAGTTCTTTATCCATTTTTCACTTTCTGTGATATTGAACTTGTACGGTAAACGAGGTTCTTGTAAACGGAGGCGTTCCAAACTTTGGGGTGGCTGTGTCTTTTTGATTTTAATTTCCCTAAGCTATAGGACCATAAGTGGCAGTGCCCTAGGCTCTGTTGCTTTGTTTTTTAGATGTTTCAGGAAACACCATACACTTCTCCCGAGTGTCTGTTGGCAATTTACATCCCGCCCATCAGCATAACAAGGCTCCCAGTTCTCCATGGCCTGTCCTGCCTTTCTGGATTTTACACTTTTTTCAGATGGCCCTTTTGACCGGGGGGAAGTGAGACTTCATTGTAGTGCAGATTTCCTTTGCAAGCTTGCTTGGTTGGCCAAAAAGGGCGTATGCGTTTTTTCCTGAATATATTCAGGAAAAAACGCATACGCCCTTTTTGGCCAAGTGCATCATTGTGGACGTTCTGCCTCTTTTCCTATGCTTTCAATGCAATTCCAGTCTACCTCCTGAAATCGGTTTCCTGCAATTCTGCCCCGCTTTCAAGTCCTCTTGGCAGCCTTACTTCAGTCTATTTTTGGACGATAGCTGTCATTTATAACTCTGCAGGTTTGTGAATTACAGTGCCCCTGAGCTCCTTTCTTCAACTCGCTTTCTTTTGAGCTGGCCGCAACACCGCAGGATGTCTTCAGGCCCTAATCTGGTTCTGGCACGGCACGCTGAGCCTTTGGTTAATTCCTCTTCCTGGTGGGAAATGAGAGTTAAATTTCCCGTCCAGACACCTCCAGCTAGTCTCTCATTGGTTCTCGCTATTCCTGTTCATCTTCCGCAGAAATTGCAAACTGGGCCAAACAGGAGGTTAAAGGGACTGACTCTCCAAGTGGGGAGAGTGTTAGTAAAGCGTCTGGAATGTTGCACCCGAGTACCAGGGTACGAAAACTGAGACATATTTGAACACGTCTCCCGATCACATGGTTGATCATACTCTAGGTTCCACATGCATGTTTTAGCTGAAGGAAGAATACCTTAAACCTGGGTAGTTGAAACCCGTGGAATGGATACCATGCAATATGACTTCAAAGGGTCTTCATTTGCTCACCGAACCTCTCCAATCCTACCACTGCTGCGTTTGTGCCCCTGTACACACGCTTGATTCTCTTTCGGAGACATAGCAATCCATAGGTTTTAAGATACTTACTAGTCAGGTACATTCTTAGGCGTTTAATATGGGGTGTTGAGTCCATTTCGTTGAGCAAGGAGTATCTCTTGTCTATTCCATATTTGGCTTAAGGAACTTTATCTGTGCTCATTTCGATCTCTGGTTTTATGCAGCACCCCAACTCACCTTTACCCTTAAGCAAGCATAAGTTGGTTTTCTAAATTTGAGACCCTGTTCTGTTCTGTAATTCAGTTCCTGTGTAGCCAAGTTTACATTCCGTGTATTACTGATATCTTATGATGTTTCTTTTTCTGTGTGACTTATTTCAGTTAGAATCATCATACCTGAATCCACTCATTGTGCTGCTAAGGGCCTGATGACACAGATTTCATTGCTGAGTGATATTACTTTGTAAGAAAATACCACAATTTCTTTATCCATTTTTCACTTTCTGCGATGTTGAACTTGTACTGTAAACGAGGTTCTTGTAAACAGAGCCGTTCCAAACTTTGGGGTGGCTGTGTCTTTTTGATTTTAATTTCCCTAAGCTATAGGACCATAAGTGGAAGTGCCCTAGGTTCTGTTGATTTGTTTTTTAGATGTATCAGGAAACACCATACACTTCTCCCGAGTGTCTGTTGGCAATTTACATCCCGCCCATCAGCATAACAAGGCTCCCAGTTCTCCATGGCCTGTCCTGCCTTTCTGGATTTTACACTTTTTTCAGATGGCCCTTTTGACTGGGGGGAAGTGAGACTTCATTGTAGTGCAGATTTCCTTTGCAAGCTTGCTTGGTTGGCCAAAAAGTGCGTATGCGTTTTTTCCTGAATATATTCAGGAAAAAACGCATACGCACTTTTTGGCCAAGTGCATCATTGTGGACGTTCTGCCTCTTTTCCTATGCTTTCAATGCAATTCCAGTCTACCTCCTGAAATCGGTTTCCTGCAATTCTGCCCCGCTTTCAAGTCCTCTTGGCAGCCTTACTTCAGTCTATTTTTGGACGATAGCTGTCATTTATAACTCTGCAGGTTTGTGAATTACAGTGCCCCTGAGCTCCTTTCTTCAACTCGCTTTCTTTTGAGCTGGCCGCAAGACCGCAGGATGGCTTCAGACCCTAATCTGGTTCTGGTACGGCACGCTGAGCCTTTGGTTATTTCCTCTTCCTGGTGGGAAATGAGAGTTAAATTTGCCCGTCCAGACACCTCCAGCTAGTCTCTCATTGGTTCTCGCTATTCCTGTTCATCTTCCGCAGAAATTGCAAACTGGGGCAAACAGGAGGTTAAAGGCGCTGACTCTCCTAGTGGGGAGAGTGTTAGTAAAGCGTCTGGAATGTTGCACCCGAGTACCAGGGGAGGAAAACTGAGACATATTTGAACACGTCTCCCGATCACATGGTTGATCATACTCTAGGTTCCACATGCATGTTTTAGCTGAAGGAAGAATACCTTAAAACTGGGTAGTTGAAAACCGTGGAATGGGTACCATGCAATATGACTTCAAAGGGTCTTCATTTGCTCACCGAACCTCTCCAATCCTATCACAGCTGCGTTTATGCCCCTGTACACATGCTTGATTCTCTTTCGGAGACATAGCAGTCCATAGGTTCTAAGATACTTACAAGTCAGGTACATTCTTAGGCATTTAATATGCGGTGTTGAGTCCATTTCGTTGAGTAAGGAGTAGCTCTTGTCTATTCCATATTTGGCTTAAGGAACTTTATCTGTGCTCATTTCAATCTCTGGTTTTATGCAGCACCCCAACTCACCTTTACCCTTAAGCAAGCATAAGTTGGTTTTCTAAATTTGAGACCCTGTTCTGTTCTGTAATTCAGTTCCTGTGTAGCCAAGTTTCCATTCCGTGTATTACTGATATCTTATGATGTTTCTTTTTCTGTGTGACTTATTTCCGTTAGAATCATCATACCTGAATCCACTCATTGTGCTGCTAAGGGCCTGATGACATAGATTTCATTGCTGAGTGATATTGCTTTGTAAGTGAATACCACAACTTCTTTATCCATTTTTCACTTTCTGCGATGTTGAACTTGTACTGTAAACGAGGTTCTTGTAAAGAGAGCTGTTCCAAACTTTGGGGTGGCTGTGTCTTTTTGATTTTAATTTCCCTAAGCTATAGGACCATAAGTGGAAGTGCCCTAGGCTCTGTTGCTTTGTTTTTTAGATGTTTCAGGAAACACCATACACTTCTCCCGAGTGGTTGTTGGCAATTTACATCCCGCCCATCAGCATAACAAGGCTCCCAGTTCTCCATGGCCTGTCCTGCCTTTCTGGATTTTACACTTTTTTCAGATGGCCCTTTTGACCGGGGGGAAGTGAGACTTCATTGTAGTGCAGATTTCCTTTGCAAGCTTGCTTGGTTGGCCAAGAAGGGCGTATGCATTTTTTCCTGAATATATTCAGGAAAAAACGTATACGCCCTTTTTGGCCAAGTGCATCATTGTGGACGTTCTGCCTCTTTTCCTATGCTTTCAATGCAATTCCAGTCTACCTCCTGAAATCGGTTTCCTGCAATTCTGCCCCGCTTTCAAGTCCTCTTGG
Organism: Delphinus delphis; assembly: GCF_949987515.2. NCBI lineage: Eukaryota > Metazoa > Chordata > Mammalia > Artiodactyla > Delphinidae > Delphinus > Delphinus delphis. The sequence goes on from NW_027192754.1 coordinate 314,566, forward strand.
CAGCCTTACTTCAGTCTATTTTTGGACGATAGCTGTCATTTATAACTCTGCAGGTTTGTGAATTACAGTGCCCCTGAGCTCCTTTCTTCAACTTGCTTTCTTGTGACCTGCCGCAACACCGCAGGATGGCTTCAGGCCCTAATCTGGTTCCGGCACGGCACGCTGAGCCTTTGGTTATTTCCTCTTCCTGGTGGGAAATGAGAGTTAAATTTGCCCGTCCAGACACCTCCAGCTAGTCTCTCATTGGTTCTCGCTATTCCTGTTCATCTTCCGCAGAAATTGCAAACTGGGCCAAACAGGAGGTTAAAGGCGCTGACTCTCCTAGTGGGGAGAGTGTTAGTAAAGCGTCTGGAATGTTGCACCCGAGTACCAGGGGAGGAAAACTGAGACATATTTGAACACGTCTCCCGTTCACATGGTTGATCATACTCTGGGATCCACATGCATGTTTTAGCTGAAGGAAGAATAGCTTAAACCTGGAGAGTTAAGACCCGTGTAATGGGTACCATGCAATATGACTTCAAAGGGTCTTCATTTGCTCACGAACCTCTCCAATCCTATCACTGCTGCGTTTATGCCCCTGTACACATGCTTGATTCTCTTTTGGAGACATAGCAATCCATAGGTTTTAAGATACTAACTAGTCAGGTACATTCTTAGGCGTTTAATATGCGGTGTTGAGTCCATTTCGTTGAGCAAGGAGTAGCTCTTGTCTATTCCATATTTGACTTAAGGAACTTTATCTGTGCTCATTTCAATCTCTGGTTTTATGCAGCACCCCAACTCACCTTTACCCTTAAGCAAGCATAAGTTGGTTTTCTAAATTTGAGACCCTGTTCTGTTCTGTAATTCAGTTCCTGTGTAGCCAAGTTTACATTCCGTGTATTACTGATATCTTATGATGTTTCTTTTTCTGTGTGACTTATTTCAGTTAGAATCATCATACCTGAATCCACTCATTGTGCTGCTAAGGGCCTGATGACACAGATTTCATTGCTGAGTGATATTACTTTGTAAGAAAATACCACAATTTCTTTATCCATTTTTCACTTTCTGCGATGTTGAACTTGTACTGTAAACGAGGTTCTTGTAAACAGAGCCGTTCCAAACTTTGGGGTGGCTGTGTCTTTTTGATTTTAATTTCCCTAAGCTATAGGACCATAAGTGGAAGTGCCCTAGGTTCTGTTGATTTGTTTTTTAGATGTTTCAGGAAACACCATACACTTCTCCCGAGTGGTTGTTGGCAATTTACATCCCGCCCATCAGCATAACAAGGCTCCCAGTTCTCCATGGCCTGTCCTGCCTTTCTGGATTTTACACTTTTTTCAGATGGCCCTTTTGACCGGGGGGAAGTGACACTTCATTGTAGTGCAGATTTCCTTTGCAAGCTTGCTTGGTTGGCCAAAAAGTGCGTATGCGTTTTTTCCTGAATATATTCAGGAAAAAACGCATACGCACTTTTTGGCCAAGTGCATCATTGTGGACGTTCTGCCTCTTTTCCTATGCTTTCAATGCAATTCCAGTCTACCTCCTGAAATCGGTTTCCTGCAATTCTGCCCCGCTTTCAAGTCCTCTTGGCAGCCTTACTTCAGTCTATTTTTGGACGATAGCTGTCATTTATAACTCTGCAGGTTTGTGAATTACAGTGCCCCTGAGCTCCTTTCTTCAACTCGCTTTCTTTTGAGCTGGCCGCAACAGCGCAGGATGGCTTCAGACCCTAATCTGGTTCTGGTACGGCACGCTGAGCCTTTGGTTATTTCCTCTTCCTGGTGGGAAATGAGAGTTAAATTTGCCCGTCCAGACACCTCCAGCTAGTCTCTCATTGGTTCTCGCTATTCCTGTTCATCTTCCGCAGAAATTGCAAACTGGGGCAAACAGGAGGTTAAAGGCGCTGACTCTCCTAGTGGGGAGAGTGTTAGTAAAGCGTCTGGAATGTTGCACCCGAGTACCAGGGGAGGAAAACTGAGACATATTTGAACACGTCTCCCGATCACATGGTTGATCATACTCTAGGTTCCACATGCATGTTTTAGCTGAAGGAAGAATACCTTAAAACTGGGTAGTTGAAAACCGTGGAATGGGTACCATGCAATATGACTTCAAAGGGTCTTCATTTGCTCACCGAACCTCTCCAATCCTATCACAGCTGCGTTTATGCCCCTGTACACATGCTTGATTCTCTTTCGGAGACATAGCAATCCACAGGTTTTAAGATACTTACAAGTCAGGTACATTCTTAGGCATTTAATATGCGGTGTTGAGTCCATTTTGTTGAGCAAGGATTAGCTCTTGTCTATTCCATATTTGGCTTAAGGAACTTTATCTGTGCTCATTTCAATCTCTGGTTTTATGCAACGCCCCAACTCACCTTTCCCCTTAAGCAAGCATAAGTTGGTTTTCTAAATTTGAGACCCTGTTCTGTTCTGTAATTCAGTTCCTGTGTAGCCAAGTTTCCATTCCGTGTATTACTGATATCTTATGATGTTTCTTTTTCTGTGTGACTTACTTCAGTTAGAATCATCATACCTGAATCCACTCATTGTGCTGCTAAGGGCCTGATGACACAGATTTCATTGCTGAGTGATATTGCTTTGTAAGTAAATACCACAACTTCTTTATCCATTTTTCACTTTCTGCAATGTTGAACTTGTACTGTAAACGAGGTTCTTGTAAACAAAGCCGTTCGAAACTTTGGGGTGGCTGTGTCTTTTTGATTTTAATTTCCCTAAGCTATAAGACCATAAGTGGCAGTGCCCTAGGCTCTGTTGCTTTGTTTTTTAGATGTTTCAGGAAACACCATACACTTCTCCCGAGTGGTTGTTGGCAATTTACATCCCGCCCTTCAGCATAACAAGGCTCCCAGTTCTCCATGGCCTGTCCTGCCTTTCTGGATTTTACACTTTTTTCAGATGGCCCTTTTGACTGGGGGGAAGTGAGACTTCATAGTAGTGCAGATTTCCTTTGCAAGCTTGCTTGGTTGGCCAAAAAGGGCGTATGCGTTTTTTCCTGAATATATTCAGGAAAAAACGCATACGCCCTTTTTGGCCAAGTGCATCATTGTGGACGTTCTGCCTCTTTTCCTATGCTTTCAATGCAATTCCAGTCTACCTCCTGAAATCGGATTCCTGCAATTCTGCCCCGCTTTCAAGTCCTCTTGGCAGCCTTACTTCAGTATATTTTTGGACGATAGCTGTCATTTATAACTCTGCAGGTTTGTGAATTACAGTGCCCCTGAGCTCCTTTCTTCAACTCGCTTTCTTTTGAGCTGGCCGCAACACTGCAGGATGGCTTCAGGCCCTAATCTGGTTCCGGTACGGCACGCTGAGCCTTTGGTTATTTCCTCTTCCTGGTGGGAAATGAGAGTTAAATTTGCCCGTCCAGACACCTCCAGCTAGCCTCTCATTGGTTCTCGCTATTCCTGTTCATCTTCCGCAGAAATTGCAAACTGGGCCAAACAGGAGGTTAAAGGGACTGACTCTCCAAGTCGGGAGAGTGTTAGTAAAGCGTCTGGAATGTTGCACCTGAATACCAGGGTACGAAAACTGAGACATATTTGAACACGTCTCCCGATCACATGGTTGATCATACTCTAGGTTCCACATGCATGTTTTAGCTGAAGGAAGAATACCTTAAACCTGGGTAGTTGAAACCCGTGGAATGGGTACCATGCAATATGACTTCAAAGGGTCTTCATTTGCTCACCGAACCTCTCCAATCCTATCACTGCTGCGTTTATGCCCCTGTACACATGCTTGATTCTCTTTCGGAGACATAGCAATCCATAGGTTTTAAGATACTTACTAGTCAGGTACATTCTTAGGCGTTTAATATGCGGTGTTGAGTCCATTTCGTTGAGCAAGGAGTAGCTCTTGTCTATTCCATATTTGGCTTAAGAAACTTTATCTGTGCTCATTTCAATCTCTGGTTTTATGCAGCACCCCAACTCACCTTTACCCTTAAGCAAGCATAAGTTGGTTTTCTAAATTTGAAACACTGTTCTGTTCTGTAATTCATTTCCTGTGTAGCCAAGTTTACATTCCGTGTATTACTGATATCTTATGATGTTTCTTTTTCTGTGTGACTTATTTCAGTTAGAATCATCATACCTGAATCCACTCATTGTGCTGCTAAGGGCCTGATGACACAGATTTCATTGCTGAGTGATATTGCTTTGTAAGTAAATACCACAACTTCTTTATCCATTTTTCACTTTCTGTGATGTTGAACTTGTACTGTAAATGAGGTTCTTGTAAACAGAGCCTTTCGAAACTTTGGGGTGGCTGTGTCTTTTTGATTTTAAATTCCCTAAGCTATAGGACCATAAGTGGAAGTGCCCTAGGCTCTGTTGCTTTGTTTTTTAGATGTTTCAGGAAACACCATACACTTCTCCCGAGTGTCTGTTGGCAATTTACATCCCGCCCATCAGCATAACAAGGCTCCCAGTTCTCCATGGCCTGTCCTGCCTTTCTGGATTTTACACTTTTTTCAGATGGCCCTTTTGACCGGGGGGAAGTGAGACTTCATTGTAGTGCAGATTTCCTTTGCAAGCTTGCTTGGTTGGCCAAAAAGGGCGTATGCGTTTTTTCCTGAATATATTCAGGAAAAAACGCATACGCCCTTTTTGGCCAAGTGCATCATTGTGGACGTTCTGCGTCTTTTCCTATGCTTTCAATGCAATTCCAGTCTACCTCCTGAAATCGGTTTCCTGCAATTCTGCCCCGCTTTCAAGTCCTCTTGGCAGCCTTACTTCAGTCTATTTTTGGACGATAGCTGTCATTTATAACTCTGCAGGTTTGTGAATTACAGTGCCCCTGAGCTCCTTTCTTCAACTCGCTTTCTTTTGAGCTGGCCGCAACACCGCAGGATGGCTTCAGGCCCTAATCTGGTTCCGGCACGGCACACTGAGCCTTTGGTTAATTCCTCTTCCTGGTGGGAAATGAGAGTTAAATTTGCCCGTCCAGACACCTCCAGCTAGCCTCTCATTTGTTCTCGCTATTCCTGTTCATCTTCCGCAGAAATTGCAAACTGGGCCAAACAGGAGGTTAAAGGCGCTGACTCTCTAAGTGGGGAGAGTGTTAGTAAAGCGTCTGGAATGTTGCACCCGAGTACCAGGGGAGGAAAACTGAGACATATTTGAACACGTCTCCCGTTCACATGGTTGATCATACTTGGGTTCCACATGCATGTTTTAGCTGAAAGAAGAATACCTTAAACCTGGAGAGTTGAGACCCGTGTAATGGGTACCATGCAATATGACTTCAAAGGGTCTTCATTTGCTCACTGAACCTCTCCAATCCTATCACTGCTGCGTTTATGCCCCTGTACACATGCTTGATTCTCTTTTGGAGACATAGCAATCCATAGGTTTTACGATACTTACTAGTCAGGTACATTCTTAGGCGTTTAATATGCATGTTGAGTCCATTTCGTTGAGCAAGGAGTAGCTCTTGTCTATTCCATATTTGACTTAAGGAACTTTATCTGTGCTCATTTCAATCTCTGGTTTTATGCAGCACCCCAACTCACCTTTCCCCTTAAGCAAGCATAAGTTGGTTTTCTAAATTTGAGACCCTGTTCTGTTCTGTAATTCAGTTCCTGTGTAGCCAAGTTTACATTCCGTGTATTACTGATATCTTATGATGTTTCTTTTTCTGTGTGACTTATTTCAGTTAGAATCATCATACCTGAACCCACTCATTGTGATGCTAAGGGCCTGATGACATAGATTTCATTGCTGAGTGATACTGCATTGTACGTAAGTACCACAAGTTCTTTATCCATTTTTCACTTTCTGTGATATTGAACTTGTACGGTAAACGAGGTTCTTGTAAACGGAGGCGTTCCAAACTTTGGGGTGGCTGTGTCTTTTTGATTTTAATTTCCCTAAGCTATAGGACCATAAGTGGCAGTGCCCTAGGCTCTGTTGCTTTGTTTTTTAGATGTTTCAGGAAACACCATACACTTCTCCCGAGTGTCTGTTGGCAATTTACATCCCGCCCATCAGCATAACAAGGCTCCCAGTTCTCCATGGCCTGTCCTGCCTTTCTGGATTTTACACTTTTTTCAGATGGCCCTTTTGACCGGGGGGAAGTGAGACTTCATTGTAGTGCAGATTTCCTTTGCAAGCTTGCTTGGTTGGCCAAAAAGGGCGTATGCGTTTTTTCCTGAATATATTCAGGAAAAAACGCATACGCCCTTTTTGGCCAAGTGCATCATTGTGGACGTTCTGCCTCTTTTCCTATGCTTTCAATGCAATTCCAGTCTACCTCCTGAAATCGGTTTCCTGCAATTCTGCCCCGCTTTCAAGTCCTCTTGGCAGCCTTACTTCAGTCTATTTTTGGACGATAGCTGTCATTTATAACTCTGCAGGTTTGTGAATTACAGTGCCCCTGAGCTCCTTTCTTCAACTCGCTTTCTTTTGAGCTGGCCGCAACACCGCAGGATGTCTTCAGGCCCTAATCTGGTTCTGGCACGGCACGCTGAGCCTTTGGTTAATTCCTCTTCCTGGTGGGAAATGAGAGTTAAATTTCCCGTCCAGACACCTCCAGCTAGTCTCTCATTGGTTCTCGCTATTCCTGTTCATCTTCCGCAGAAATTGCAAACTGGGCCAAACAGGAGGTTAAAGGGACTGACTCTCCAAGTGGGGAGAGTGTTAGTAAAGCGTCTGGAATGTTGCACCCGAGTACCAGGGTACGAAAACTGAGACATATTTGAACACGTCTCCCGATCACATGGTTGATCATACTCTAGGTTCCACATGCATGTTTTAGCTGAAGGAAGAATACCTTAAACCTGGGTAGTTGAAACCCGTGGAATGGATACCATGCAATATGACTTCAAAGGGTCTTCATTTGCTCACCGAACCTCTCCAATCCTACCACTGCTGCGTTTGTGCCCCTGTACACACACTTGATTCTCTTTCGGAGACATAGCAATCCATAGGTTTTAAGATACTTACTAGTCAGGTACATTCTTAGGCGTTTAATATGGGGTGTTGAGTCCATTTCGTTGAGCAAGGAGTATCTCTTGTCTATTCCATATTTGGCTTAAGGAACTTTATCTGTGCTCATTTCGATCTCTGGTTTTATGCAGCACCCCAACTCACCTTTCCCCTTAAGCAAGCATAAGTTGGTTTTCTAAATTTGAGACCCTGTTCTGTTCTGTAATTCAGTTCCTGTGTAGCCAAGTTTACATTCCGTGTATTACTGATATCTTATGATGTTTCTTTTTCTGTGTGACTTATTTCAGTTAGAATCATCATACCTGAATCCACTCATTGTGCTGCTAAGGGCCTGATGACATAGATTTCATTGCTGAGTGATATTGCTTTGTAAGTAAATACCACAACTTCTTTTTCTATTTTTCACATTCTGCGATGTTGAACTTGTACTGTAAACGAGGTTCTTGTAAACAGAGCTGTTCCAAACTTTGGGGTGGCTGTGTCTTTTATATTTTAATTTCCCTAAGCTATAGGACCATAAGTGGAAGTGCCCTAGGCTCTGTTGCTTTGTTTTTTAGATATTTCAGGAAACACCATACACTTCTCCCGAGTGTCTGTTGGCAATTTACATCCCGCCCATCAGCATAACAAGGCTCCCAGTTCTCCATGGCCTGTCCTGCCTTTCTGGATTTTACACTTTTTTCAGATGGCCCTTTTGACCGGGGGGAAGTGAGACTTCATTGTAGTGCAGATTTCCTTTGCAAGCTTGCTTGGTTGGCCAAAAAGGGCGTATGCGTTTTTTCCTGAATATATTCAGGAAAAAACGCATACGCCCTTTTTGGCCAAGTGCATCATTGTGGACGTTCTGCCTCTTTTCCTATGCTTTCAATGCAATTCCAGTCTACCTCCTGAAATCGGTTTCCTGCAATTCTGCCCCGCTTTCAAGTCCTCTTGGCAGCCTTACTTCAGTCTATTTTTGGACGATAGCTGTCATTTATAACTCTGCAGGTTTGTGAATTACAGTGCCCCTTAGCTCCATTCTTCAACTCATTTTCTTTTGAGCTGGCCGCAACACCGCAGGATGGCTTCAGGCCCTAATCTGGTTCCGGCATGGCATGCTGAGCCTTTGGTTAATTCCTCTTCCTGGTGGGAAATGAGAGTTAAATTTGCCCGTCCATACACCTCCAGCTAGTCTCTCATTGGTTCTCCCTATTCCTGTTCATCTTCCGCAGTAATTGCAAACTGGGCCAAACAGGAGGTTAAAGGCGCTGACTCTCCTAGTGGGGAGAGTGTTAGTAAAGCGTCTGGAATGTTGCACCCGAGTACCAGGGGAGGAAAACTGAGACATATTTGAACTCGTCTCCCGTTCACACGTTTGATCATACTTGGGTTCCACATGCATGTTTTAGCTGAAGGAAGAATACCTTAAACCTGGAGAGTTGAGACCCGTGTAAAGGGTACCATGCAATATGACTTCAAAGGGTCTTCATTTGCTCACCGAACCTCTCCAATCCTATCACTGCTGCGTTTATGCCCCTGTACACATGCTTGATTCTCTTTTGGAGACATAGCAATCCATAGGTTTTAAGATACTTACTAGTCAGGTACATTCTTAGGCGTTTAATATGCGGTGTTGAGTCCATTTCGTTGAGCAAGGAGTAGCTCTTGTCTATTCCATATTTGACTTAAGGAACTTTATCTGTGCTCATTTCAATCTCTGGTTTTATGCAGCACCCCAACTCACCTTTCCCCTTAAGCAAGCATAAGTTGGTTTTCTAAATTTGAGACCCTGTTCTGTTCTGTAATTCAGTTCCTGTGTAGCCAAGTTTACATTCCGTGTATTACTGATATCTTATGATGTTTCTTTTTCTGTGTGACTTATTTCAGTTAGAATCATCATACCTGAATCCACTCATTGTGCTGCTAAGGGCCTGATGACATAGATTTCATTGCTGAGTGATATTGCTTTGTAAGTAAATACCACAACTTCTTTATCCATTTTTCACTTTCTGCGATGTTGAACATGTACTGTAAACGAGGTTCTTGTAAACAGAGGCGTCCCAAACTTTGGGGTGGCTGTGTCTTTTTGATTTTAATTTCCCTAAGCTATAGGACCATAAGTGGAAGTGCCCTAGGCTGTGTTGCTTTGTTTTTTAGATGTTTCAGGAAACACCATACACTTCTCCCGAGTGTCTGTTGGCAATTTACATCCCGCACATCAGCATAACAAGGCTCCCAGTTCTCCATGGCCTGTCCTGCCTTTCTGGATTTTACACTTTTTTCAGATGGCCCTTTTGACCAGGTGGAAGTGAGACTTCATTGTAGTGCAGATTTCCTTTGCAAGCTTGCTTGGTTGGCCAAAAAGTGCGTATGCGTTTTTTCCTGAATATATTCAGGAAAAAACGCATACGCCCTTTTTGGCCAAGTGCATCATTGTGGACGTTCTGCCTCTTTTCCTATGCTTTCAATGCAATTCCAGTCTACCTCCTGAAATCGGTTTCCTGCAATTCTGCCCCGCTTTCAAGTCCTCTTGGCAGCCTTACTTCAGTCTATTTTTGGACGATAGCTGTCATTTATAACTCTGCAGGTTTGTGAATTACAGTGCCCCTGAGCTCCTTTCTTCAACTCGCTTTCTTGTGAGCTGGCCGCAACACCGCAGGATGGCTTCAGGCCCTAATCTGGTTCCGGCACGGCATGCTGAGCCTTTGGTTAATTCCTCTTCCTGGTGGGAAATGAGAGTTAAATTTGCCCGTCCAGACACCTCCAGCTAGTCTCTCATTGGTTCTCGCTATTCCTGTTCATCTTCCGCAGAAATTGCAAACTGGGCCAAACAGGAGGTTAAAGGGACTGACTCTCCAAGTGGGTAGAGTGTTAGTAAAGCGTCTGGAATGTTGCACCCGAATACCAGGGAACGAAAACTGAGACATATTTGAACACGTCTCCCGATCACATGGTTGATCATACTCTAGGTTCCACATACATGTTTTAGCTGAAGGAAGAATACCTTAAACCTGGGTAGTTGAAACCCGTGGAATGGGTACCATGCAATATGACTTCAAAGGGTCTTCATTTGCTCACCGAACCTCTCCAATCCTATCACTGCTGCGTTTATGCCCCTGTACACATGCTTGATTCTCTTTCGGAGACATAGCAATCCATAGGTTTTAAGATACTTACTAGTCAGGTACATTCTTAGGCGTTTAATATGCGGTGTTGAGTCCATTTCGTTGAGCAAGGAGTAGCTCTTGTCTATTCCATATTTGGCTTAAGGAACTTTATCTGTGCTCATTTCAATCTCTGGTTTTATGCAGCACCCCAACTCACCTTTACCCTTAAGCAAGCATAAGTTGTTTTTCTAAATTTGAGACCCTGTTCTGTTCTGTAATTCAGTTCCTGTGTAGCCAAGTTTACATTCCGTGTATTACTGATATCTTATGATGTTTCTTTTTCTGTGTGACTTATTTCAGTTAGAATCATCATACCTGAATCCACTCATTGTGCTGCTAATGGCCTGATGACACAGATTTCATTGCTGAGTGATATTGCTTTGTAAGTAAATACCACAACTTCTTTCTCCATTTTTCACTTTCTGCGATGTTGAACTTGTACTGTAAACGAGGTTCTTGTAAACAGAGCCGTTCCAAACTTTGGGGTGGCTGTGTCTTTTTGATTTTAATTTCCCTAAGCTATAGGACCATAAGTGGCAGTGCCCTAGGCTCTGTTGCTTTGTTTTTTAGATGTTTCAGGAAACACCATACACTTCTCCTGAGTGTCTGTTGTCAATTTACATCCCGCCCATCAGCATAACAAGGCTCCCAGTTCTCCATGGCCTGTCCTTCCTTTCTGGATTTTACACTTTTTTCAGATGGCCCATTTGACCGGGGGGAAGTGAGACTTCATTGTAGTGCAGATTTCCTTTGCAAGCTTGCTTGGTTGGCCAAAAAGGGCGTATGCGTTTTTTCCTGAATATATTCAGGAAAACACGCATATGCCCTTTTTGGCCAAGTGCATCACTGTGGACGTTCTGCCTCTTTTCCTATGCTTTCAGTGCAATTCCTGTCTACCTCCTGAAATCGGTTTCCTGCAATTCTGCCCCACTTTCAAGTCCTCTTGGCAGCCTTACTTCAGTCTATTTTTGGACGATAGCTGTCATTTATAACTCTGCAGGTTTGTGAATTACAGTGCCCCTGAGCTCCTTTCTTCAACTCGCTTTCTTGTGAGCTGGCCGCAACACCGCAGGATGTCTTCAGGCCCTAATGTGGTTCCGGCATGGCACGCTGAGCCTTTGGTTAATTCCTCTTCCTGGTGGGAAATGAGAGTTAAATTTGCCCGTCCAGACACCTCCAGCTAGTCTCTCATTGGTTCTCGCTATTCCTGTTCATCTTCCGCAGAAATTGCAAACTGTGTCAAACAGGAGGTTAAAGGCACTGACTCTCCAAGTCGGGAGAGTGTTAGTAAAGCATCTGGAATGTTGCACCCGAGTACCAGGGGAGGAAAACTGAGACATATTTGAACACGTCTCCCGTTCACACCGTTGATCATACTCTGGGTTCCACATGCATGTTTTAGCTGAAGGAAGAATACCTTAAACCTGGAGAGTTGAGACCCGTGTAATGGGTACCATGCAATATGACTTCAAAGGGTCTTCATTTGCTCACCGAACCTCTCCAATCCTATCACTGCTACGTTTATGCCCCTGTACACATCCTTGATTCTCTTTCGGAGACATAGCAATCCATAGGTTTTAAGATACTTACTAGTCAGGTACATTCTTAGGCGTTTAATATGCGGTGTTGAGTCCATTTCGTTGAGCAAGGAGTAGCTCTTCTCTATTCCATATTTGGCTTAAGGAACTTTATCTGTGCTCATTTCAATCTCTGGTTTTATGCAGCACCCCAACTCACCTTTCCCCTTAAGCAAGCATAAGGTGGTTTTCTAAATTTGAGACCCTGTTCTGTTTTGGAATGCAGTTCCTGTGTAGCCAAGTTTACATTCCGTGTATTAGTGATATCTTATGATGTTTCATTTTCTGTGTGACTTATTTCAGTTAGAATCATCGTACCTGAATCCACTCATTATGCTGCTACGGGCCTGATGACATAGATTTCATTGCTGAGTGATACTGCATTGTACGTAAGTACCACAAGTTCTTTATCCATTTTTCACTTTCTGTGATATTGAACTTGTACGGTAAACGAGGTTCTTGTTAACGGAGGCGTCCCAAACTTTGGGGTGGCTGTGTCTTTTTGATTTTAATTTCCCTAAGCTATAGGACCATAAGTGGAAGTGCCCTAGGCTCTGTTGCTTTGTTTTTTAGATGTTTCAGGAAACACCATACACTTCTCCCGAGTGTCTGTTGGCAATTTACATCCCGCCCATCAGCATAACAAGGCTCCCAGTTCTCCATGGCCTGTCCTGCCTTTCTGGATTTTACACTTTTTTCAGATGGCCCATTTGACCGGGGGGAAGTGAGACTTCATTGTAGTGCAGATTTCCTTTGCAAGCTTGCTTGGTTGGCCAAAAAGGGCGTATGCGTTTTTTCCTGAATATATTCAGGAAAACACGCATACGCCCTTTTTGGCCAAGTGCATCACTGTGGACGTTCTGCCTCTTTTCCTATGCTTTCAGTGCAATTCCTGTCTACCTCCTGAAATCGGTTTCCTGCAATTCTGCCCCACATTCAAGTCCTCTTGGCAGCCTTACTTCAGTATATTTTTGGACGATAGCTGTCATTTATAACTCTGCAGGTTTGTGAATTACAGTGCCCCTGAGCTCCTTTCTTCAACTCGCTTTCTTGTGAGCTGGCCGCAACACCGCAGGATGTCTTCAGGCCCTAATGTGGTTCCGGCATGGCACGCTGAGCCTTTGGTTAATTCCTCTTCCTGCTGGGAAATGAGAGTTAAATTTGCCCATTCAGACACCTCCAGGTAGTCTCTCATTGGTTCTCGCTATTCCTGTTCATCTTCCGCAGAAATTGCAAACTGTGTCAAACAGGAGGTTAAAGGCACTGACTCTCCAAGTCGGGAGAGTGTTAGTAAAGCATCTGGAATGTTGCACCCGAGTACCAGGGGAGGAAAACTGAGACATATTTGAACACGTCTCCCGTTCACACCGTTGATCATACTCTGGGTTCCACATGCATGTTTTAGCTGAAGGAAGAATACCTTAAACCTGGAGAGTTGAGACCCGTGTAATGGGTACCATGCAATATGACTTCAAAGGGTCTTCATTTGCTCACCGAACCTCTCCAATCCTATCACTGCTACGTTTATGCCCCTGTACACATCCTTGATTCTCTATCGGAGACATAGCAATCCATAGGTTTTAAGATACTTACTAGTCAGGTACATTCTTAGGCGTTTAATATGCGGTGTTGAGTCCATTTCGTTGAGCAAGGAGTAGCTCTTGTCTATTCCATATTTGGCTTAAGGAACTTTATCTGTGCTCATTTCAATCTCTGGTTTTATGCAGCACCCCAACTCACCTTTCCCCTTAAGCAAGCATAAGGTGGTTTTCTAAATTTGAGACCCTGTTCTGTTTTGGAATGCAGTTCCTGTGTAGCCAAGTTTACATTCCGTGTATTAGTGATATCTTATGATGTTTCATTTTCTGTGTGACTTATTTCAGTTAGAATCATCGTACCTGAATCCACTCATTATGCTGCTACGGGCCTGATGACATAGATTTCATTGCTGAGTGATACTGCATTGTACGTAAGTACCACAAGTTCTTTATCCATTTTTCACTTTCTGTGATATTGAACTTGTACGGTAAACGAGGTTCTTGTTAACGGAGGCGTCCCAAACTTTGGGGTGGCTGTGTCTTTTTGATTTTAATTTCCCTAAGCTATAGGACCATAAGTGGAAGTGCCCTAGGCTCTGTTGCTTTGTTTTTTAGATGTTTCAGGAAACACCATACACTTCTCCCGAGTGTCTGTTGGCAATTTACATCCCGCCCATCAGCATAACAAGGCTCCCAGTTCTCCATGGCCTGTCCTGCCTTTCTGGATTTTACACTTTTTTCAGATGGCCCTTTTGACCGGGGAGAAGTGAGACTTCATTGTAGTGCAGATTTCCTTTGCAAGTTTGCTTGGTTGGCCAAAAAGTGCGTATGCGTTTTTCCCTGAATATATTCAGGAAAAAACGCATACGCCGTTTTTGGCCAAGTGCATCATTGTGGACGTTCTGCCTCTTTTCCTATGCTTTCAATGCAATTCCAGTCTACCTCCTGAAATCGGTTTCCTGCAATTCTGCCCCGCTTTCAAGTCCTCTTGGCAGCCTTACTTCAGTCTATTTTTGGACGATAGCTGTCATTTATAACTCTGCAGGTTTGTGAATTACAGTGCCCCTGAGCTCCTTTCTTCAACTCGCTTTCTTTTGAGCTGGCCGCAACACCGAAGGATGTCTTCAGGCCCTAATCTGGTTCTGGCACGGCACACTGAGCCTTTGGTTAATTCCTCTTCCTGGTGGGAAATGAGAGTTATATTTGCCCATCCAGACACCTCCAGCTAGTCTCTCATTGGTTCTCGCTATTCCTGTTCATCTTCCACAGAAATTGCAAACTGGGCCAAACAGGAGGTTAAAGGGACTGACTCTCCAAGTGGGGAGACTGTTAGTAAAGCGTCTGGAATGTTGCACCCGAGTACCAGGGTACGAAAACTGAGACATATTTGAACACGTCTCCCGATCACATGGTTGATCATACTCTAGGTTCCACATACATGTTTTAGCTGAAGGAAGAATACCTTAAACCTGGGTAGTTGAAACCCGTGGAATGGGTACCATGCAATATGACTTCAAAGGGTCTTCATTTGCTCACCGAACCTCTCCAATCCTATCACTGCTGCGTTTATGCCCCTGTACACATGCTTGATTCTCTTTCGGAGACATAGCAATCCATAGGTTTTACGATACTTACTAGTCAGGTACATTCTTAGGCGTTTAATATGCGGTGTTGAGTCCATTTCGTTGAGCAAGGAGTAGCTCTTGTCTATTCCATATTTGGCTTAAGGAACTTTATCTGTGCTCATTTCAATCTCTGGTTTTATGCAGCACCCCAACTCACCTTTACCCTTAAGCAAGCATAAGTTGTTTTTCTAAATTTGAGACCCTGTTCTGTTCTGTAATTCAGTTCCTGTGTAGCCAAGTTTACATTCCGTGTATTACTGATATCTTATGATGTTTCTTTTTCTGTGTGACTTATTTCAGTTAGAATCATCATACCTGAATCCACTCATTGTGCTGCTAAGGGCCTGATGACACAGATTTCATTGCTGAGTGATATTGCTTTGTAAGTAAATACCACAACTTCTTTCTCCATTTTTCACTTTCTGCGATGTTGAACTTGTACTGTAAACGAGGTTCTTGTAAACAGAGCCGTTCCAAACTTTGGGGTGGCTGTGTCTTTTTGATTTTAATTTCCCTAAGCTATAGGACCATAAGTGGCAGTGCCCTAGGCTCTGTTGCTTTGTTTTTTAGATGTTTCAGGAAACACCATACACTTCTCCTGAGTGTCTGTTGTCAATTTACATCCCGCCCATCAGCATAACAAGGCTCCCAGTTCTCCATGGCCTGTCCTGCCTTTCTGGATTTTACACTTTTTTCAGATGGCCCATTTGACCGGGGGGAAGTGAGACTTCATTGTAGTGCAGATTTCCTTTGCAAGCTTGCTTGGTTGGCCAAAAAGGGCGTATGCGTCTTTTCCTGAATATATTCAGGAAAACACGCATACGCCCTTTTTGGCCAAGTGCATCACTGTGGACGTTCTGCCTCTTTTCCTATGCTTTCAGTGCAATTCCTGTCTACCTCCTGAAATCGGTTTCCTGCAATTCTGCCCCACTTTCAAGTCCTCTTGGCAGCCTTACTTCAGTATATTTTTGGAGATAGCTGTCATTTATAACTCTGCAGGTTTGTGAATTACAGTGCCCCTGAGCTCCTTTCTTCAACTCGCTTTCTTGTGAGCTGGCCGCAACACCGCAGGATGTCTTCAGGCCCTAATGTGGTTCCGGCATGGCACGCTGAGCCTTTGGTTAATTCCTCTTCCTGGTGGGAAATGAGAGTTAAATTTGCCCGTTCAGACACCTCCAGGTAGTCTCTCATTGGTTCTCGCTATTCCTGTTCATCTTCCGCAGAAATTGCAAACTGTGTCAAACAGGAGGTTAAAGGCACTGACTCTCCAAGTAGGGAGAGTGTTAGTAAAGCATCTGGAATGTTGCACCCGAGTACCAGGGGAGGAAAACTGAGACATATTTGAACACGTCTCCCGTTCACATGGTTGATCATACTCTGGGTTCCACATGCATGTTTTAGCTGAAGGAAGAATACCTAAAACCTGGGTAGTTGAGACCCGTGGAATGGGTACCATGCAATATGTCTTCAAAGGGTCTTCATTTGCTCACCGAACCTCTCCAATCCTATCACTGCTGCGTTTGTGCCCCTGTACACACGCTTGATTCTCTTTTGGAGACATAGCAATCCATAGGTTTTAAGATACTTACTAGTCAGGTACATTCTTAGGCGTTTAATATGGGGTTTTGAGTCCATTTAGTTGAGCAAGGAGTAGCTCTTGTCTATTCCATATTTGGCTTAAGGAAGTTTATCTGTGCTCATTTCAATCTCTGGTTTTATGCAGCACCCCAACTCACCTTTCCCCTTAAGCAAGCATAAGTTGGTTTTCTAAATTTGAGACCCTGTTCTGTTTTGGAATGCAGTTCCTGTGTAGCCAAGTTTACATTCCGTGTATTAGTGATATCTTATGATGTTTCTTTTTCTGTGTGACTTATTTCAGTTAGAATCATCGTACCTGAATCCACTCATTATGCTGCTACGGGCCTGATGACATAGATTTCATTGCTGAGTGATACTGCATTGTACGTAAGTACCACAAGTTGTTTACCCATTTTTCACTTTCTGTGATATTGAACTTGTACGGTAAACGAGGTTCTTGTAAACGGAGGTGTCCCAAACTTTGGGGTGGCTGTGTCTTTTTCATTTTAATTTCCCTAAGCTATAGGACCATAAGTGGAAGTGCCGTAGTTTCTGTTGTTTTGTTTTTTCGATGTTTCAGGAAACACCATACACTTCTCCCTAGTGGTTGTTGGCAATTTACATCCCGTCCATCAGCATAACAAGGCTCCCAGTTCTCCATGGCCTGTCCTGCCTTTCTGGATTTTAAACTTTTTTCAGATGGCCCTTTTGACCGGGGGGAAGTGAGACTTCATTGTAGTGCAGATTTCCTTTGCAAGCTTGCTTGGTTAGCCAAAAAGGGCGTATGCGTTTTTTCCTGAATATATTCAGGAAAAAACGCATACGCCCTTTTTGGCCAAGTGCATCATTGTGGACGTTCTGCCTCTTTTCCTATGCTTTCAATGCAATTCCAGTCTACCTCCTGAAATCGGTTTCCTGCAATTCTGCCCCGCTTTCAACTCCTCTTGGCAGCCTTACTTCAGTCTATTTTTGGACGATAGCTGTCATTTATAACTCTGCAGGTTTGTGAATTACAGTGCCCCTGAGCTCCTTTCTTCAACTCGCTTTCTTGTGACCTGGCCGCAACACCGCAGGATGGCTTCAGGCCCTAATCTGGTTCTGGCATGGCACGCTGAACCTTTGGTTAATTCCTCTTCCTGGTAGGAAATGAGAGTTAAATTTGCCGGTCCAGACACCTCCAGCTAGTCTCCACTGCTTCTCGCTATTCCTGTTCATCTTCCGCAGAGATTGCAAACTGGGCCAAACAGGAGGTTAAAGGCGCTCACTCTCCAAGTGGGGAGAGTGTTAGTAAAGCGTCTGGAATGTTGCACCCGAGTACCAGGGCAGGAAAACTGAAACATATTTGAACACGTCTCCCGTTCACATGGTTGATCATACGCTGGGTTCCACATGCATGTTTTAGCTGAAGGAAGAATACCTTAAACCTGGAGAGTTGAGACCCGTGAAATGGGTACCATGCAATATGACTTCAAAGGGTCTTCATTTGCTCACTGAACCTCTCCAATCCTATCACTGCTGCGTTTATGCCCCTGTACACATGCTTGATTCTCTTTTGGAGACATGGCAATCCATAGGTTTTACGATACTTACTTGTCAGGTACATTCTTAGGCGTTTAATATGCGGTGTTGAGTCCATTTCGTTGAGCAAGGAGTAGCTCTTGTCTATTCCATATTTGACTTAAGGAACTTTATCTGTGCTCATTTCAATCTCTGGTTTTATGCAGCACCCCAACTCACCTTTACCCTTAAGCAAGCATAAGTTGGTTTTCTAAATTTGAGACCCTGTTCTGTTCTGTAATTCAGTTCCTGTGTAGCCAAGTTTCCATTCCGTGTATTACTGATATCTTATGATGTTTCTTTTTCTGTGTGACTTATTTCAGTTAGAATCATCATACCTGAATCCACTCATTGTGCTGCTAAGGGCCTAATGACACAGATTTCATTGCTGAGTGATATTGCTTTGTAAGTAAATACCACAACTTCTTTATCAATTTTTCACTTTCTGCGATGTTGAACTTGTACTGTAAACGAGGTTCTTGTAAACAGAGGCGTCCCAAACTTTGGGGTGGCTGTGTCTTTTTGATTTTAATTTCCCTAAGCTATAGGACCATAAGTGGCAGTGCCCTAGGCTCTGTTGCTTTGTTTTTTAGATGTTTCAGGAAACACCATACACTTCTCCCGAGTGTCTGTTGTCAATTTACATCCTGCACATCAGCATAACAAGGCTCCCAGTTCTCCATGGCCTGTCCTGCCTTTCTGGATTTTACACTTTTTTCAGATGGCCCTTTTGACCGGGGGGAAGTGAGACTTCATTGTAGTGCAGATTTCCTTTGCAAGCTTGCTTGGTTGGCCAAAAAGGGCGTATGCGTTTTTTCCTGAATATATTCAGGAAAAAACGCATACGCCCTTTTTGGCCAAGTGCATCATTGTGGACGTTCTGCCTCTTTTCCTATGCTTTCAATGCAATTCCAGTCTACCTCCTGAAATCGGTTTCCTGCAATTCTGCCCCACTTTCAAGTCCTCTTGGCAGCCTTACTTCAGTCTATTTTTGGACGATAGCTGTCATTTATAACTCTGCAGGTTTGTGAATTACAGTGCCCCTGAGCTCCTTTCTTCAACTCGCTTTCTTGTGAGCTGGCCGCAACACCGCAGGATGGCTTCAGGCCCTAATCTGGTTCCGGCACGGCACGCTGAGCCTTTGGTTAATTCCTCTTCCTGGTGGGAAATGAGAGTTAAATTTGCCCGTCCAGACACCTCCAGCTAGCCTCTCATTGGTTCTCGCTATTCCTGTTCATCTTCCGCAGAAATTGCAAACTGGGCCAAACAGGAGGTTAAAGGGACTGACTCTCCAAGTCGGGAGAGTGTTAGTAAAGCGTCTGGAATGTTGCACCCGAGTACCAGGGTACGAAAACTGAGACATATTTGAACACGTCTCCCGTTCACACCGTTGATCATACTCTGGGTTCCACATGCATGTTTTAGCTGAAGGAAGAATACCTTAAACCTGGAGAGTTGAGACCCGTGTAATGGGTACCATGCAATATGACTTCAAAGGGTCTTCATTTGCTCACCGAACCTCTCCAATCCTATCACTGCTGCGTTTATGCCCCTGTACACACGCTTGATTCTCTTTTGGAGACATAGCAATCCATAGGTTTTAAGATACTTACTAGTCAGGTACATTCTTAGGCGTTTAATATGGGGTTTTGAGTCCATTTCGTTGAGCAAGGAGTAGCTCTTGTCTATTCCATATTTGGCTTAAGGAACTTTATCTGTGCTCATTTCAATCTCTGGTTTTATGCAGCACCCCAACTCACCTTTCCCCTTAAGCAAGCATAAGTTGGTTTTCTAAATTTGAGACCCTGTTCTGTTTTGGAATGCAGTTCCTGTGTAGCCAAGTTTACATTCCGTGTATTAGTGATATCTTATGATGTTTCTTTTTCTGTCTGAATTATTTCAGTTAGAATCATCCTACCTGAATCCACTCATTATGCTGCTACGGGCCTGATGACATAGATTTCATTGCTGAGTGATACTGCGTTGTACGTAAGTACCACAAGTTCTTTATCCATTTTTCACTTTCTGTGATATTGAACTTGTACGGTAAACGAGGTTCTTGTAAACGGAGGCGTCCCAAACTTTGGGGTGGCTGTGTCTTTTTCATTTTAATTTCCCTAAGCTATAGGACCATAAGTGGAAGTGCCCTAGGCTCTGTTGCTTTGTTTTTTAGATGTTTCAGGAAACACCATACACTTCTCCTGAGTGTCTGTTGGCAATTTACATCCCGCCCATCAGCATAACAAGGCTCCCAGTTCTCCATGGCCTGTCCTGCCTTTCTGGATTTTACACTTTTTTCAGATGGCCCTTTTGACCGGGGAGAAGTGAGACTTCATTGTAGTGCAGATTTCCTTTGCAAGTGTGCTTGGTTGGCCAAAAAGGGCGTATGCGTTTTTTCCTGAATATATTCAGGAAAAAACGCATACGCCCTTTTTGGCCAAGTGCATCATTGTGGACGTTCTGCCTCTTTTCCTATGCTTTCAATGCAATTCCAGTCTACCTCCTGAAATCGGTTTCCTGCAATTCTGCCCCGCTTTCAAGTCCTCTTGGCAGCCTTACTTCAGTCTATTTTTGGACGATAGCTGTCATTTATAACTCTGCAGTTTTGTGAATTACTGTGCCCCTGAGCTCCTTTCTTCAACTCGCTTTCTTGTGACCTGGCCGCAACACCGCAGGATGGCTTCAGGCCCTAATCTGGTTCTGGCACGGCACGCTGAGCCTTTGGTTAATTCCTCTTCCTGGTGGGAAATGAGAGTTAAATTTGCCCGTCCAGACACCTCCAGCTAGCCTCTCATTGGTTCTCGCTATTCCTGTTCATCTTCCGCAGAAATTGCAAACTGGGCCAAACAGGAGGTTAAAGGCGCTGACTCTCCTAGTGGGGAGAGTGTTAGTAAAGCGTCTGGAATGTTGCACCCGAGTACCAGGGGAGGAATACTGAGACATATTTGAACACGTCTCCCATTCACATGGTTGATCATACTTGGGTTCCACATGCATGTTTTAGCTGAAGGAAGAATACCTTAAACCTGGAGAGTTAAGACCCGTGGAATGGGTACCATGCAATATGACTTCAAAGGGTCTTCATTTGCTCACCGAACCTCTCCAATCCTATCACTGCTGTGTTTATGCCCCTGTACACATGCTTGATTCTCTTTCAGAGACCTAGCAATCCATAGGTTTTAAGATACTTATTAGTCAGGTACATTCTTAGGCGTTTAATATGCGGTGTTGAGTCCATTTCGTTGAGCAAGTAGTAGCTCTTGTCTATTCCATATTTGGCTTAAGGAACTTTATCTGTGCTCATTTCAATCTCTGGTTTTATGCAGCACCCCAACTCACCTTTCCCCTTAAGCAAGCATAAGTTGGTTTTCTAAATTTGAGACCCTGTTCTGTTCTGTAATTCAGTTCCTGTGTAGCCAAGTTTACATTCCGTGTATTACTGATATCTTATGATGTTTCTTTTTCTGTGTGACTTATTTCAGTTAGAATCATCATACCTGAATCCACTCATTGTGCTGCTAAGGGCCTGATGACACAGATTTCATTGCTGAGTGATATTGCTTTGTAAGTAAATACCACAACTTTTTTATCCATTTTTCACTTTCTGCGATGTTGAACTTGTACTGTAATCAAGGTTCTTGTAAACAGAGCCATTCCAAACATTGGGGTGGCTGTGTCTTTTTGAATTTAAATTCCCTAAGCTATAGGACCATAAGTCAAGTGCCCTAGGCTCTGTTGCTTTGTTTTTTAGATGTTTCAGGAAACACCATACACTTCTCCCGAGTGGTTTTTGGCAATTTACATCCCGCCCTTCAGCATAACAAGGCTCCCAGTTCTCCATGGCCTGTCCTGCCTTTCTGGATTTTACACTTTTTTCAGATTGCCCTTTTGACCGGGGAGAAGTGAGACTTCATTGTAGTGCAGATTTCCTTTGCAAGCTTGCTTGGTTGGCTAAAAAGGGCGTATGCGTTTTTTCCTGAATATATTCAGGAAAAAACGCATACGCCCTTTTTGGCCAAGTGCATCATTGTGGACGTTCTGCCTCTTTTCCTATGCTTTCAATGCAATTCCAGTCTACCTCCTGAAATCGGTTTCCTGCAATTCTGCCCCACTTTCAAGTCCTCTTGGCAGCCTTACTTCAGTCTATTTTTGGACGATAGCTGTCATTTATAACTCTGCAGGTTTGTGAATTACAGTGCCCCTGAGCTCCTTTCTTCAACTCGCTTTCTTTTGAGCTGGCCGCAACACCGCAGGATGGCTTCAGGCCCTAATCTGGTTCCAGTACGGCACGCTGAGCCTTTGGTTATTTCCTCTTCCTGGTGGGAAATGAGAGTTAAATTTGCCCGTCCAGAGACCTCCAGCTAGCCTCTCATTGGTTCTCGCTATTCCTGTTCGTCTTCCGCAGAAATTGCAAACTGGGCCAAACAGGAGGTTAAAGGGACTGACTCTCCAAGTCGGGAGAGTGTTAGTAAAGCGTCTGGAATGTTGCACCCGAGTACCAGGGTACGAAAACTGAGACATATTTGAACACGTCTCCCGATCAAATGGTTGATCATACTCTAGGTTCCACATGCATGTTTTAGCTGAAGGATGAATACCTTAAACCTGGGTAGTTGAAACCCGTGGAATGGGTACCATGCAATATGACTTCAAAGGGTCTTCATTTGCTCACCGAACCTCTCCAATCCTATCACTGCTGCATTTATGCCCCTGTACACACGCTTGATTCTCTTTTGGAGACATAGCAATCCATAGGTTTTAAGATACTTACTAGTCAGGTACATTCTTAGGCGTTTAATATGGGGTTTTGAGTCCATTTCGTTGAGCAAGGAGTAGCTCTTGTCTATTCCATATTTGGCTTAAGGAAATTTATCTGTGCTCATTTCAATCTCTGGTTTTATGCAGCACCCCAACTCACCTTTCCCCTTAAGCAAGCATAAGTTGGTTTTCTAAATTTGAGACCCTGTTCTGTTTTGGAATGCAGTTCCTGTGTAGCCAAGTTTACATTCCGTGTATTAGTGATATCTTATGATGTTTCTTTTTCTGTCTGACTTATTTCAGTTAGAATCATCCTACCTGAATCCACTCATTATGCTGCTACGGGCCTGATGACATAGATTTCATTGCTGAGTGATACTGCGTTGTACGTAAGTACCACAAGTTCTTTATCCATTTTTCACTTTCTGTGATATTGAACTTGTACGGTAAACGAGGTTCTTGTAAACGGAGGCATCCCAAACATTGGGGTGGCTGTGTCTTTTTGATTTTAATTTCCCTAAGCTATAGGACCATAAGTGGAAGTGCCCTAGGCTCTGTTGCTTTGTTTTTTAGATGTTTCAGGAAACACCATACACTTCTCCTGAGTGTCTGTTGGCAATTTACATCCCGCCCATCAGCATAACAAGGCTCCCAGTTCTCCATGGCCTGTCCTGCCTTTCTGGATTTTACACTTTTTTCAGATGGCCCTTTTGACCGGGGAGAAGTGAGACTTCATTGTAGTGCAGATTTCCTTTGCAAGTTTGCTTGGTTGGCCAAAAAGTGCGTATGCGTTTTTTCCTGAATATATTCAGGAAAAAACGCATACGCCCTTTTTGGCCAAGTGCATCATTGTGGACGTTCTGCCTCTTTTCCTATGCTTTCAATGCAATTCCAGTCTACCTCCTGAAATCGGTTTCCTGCAATTCTGCCCCGCTTTCAAGTCCTCTTGGCAGCCTTACTTCAGTCTATTTTTGGACGATAGCTGTCATTTATAACTCTGCAGTTTTGTGAATTACTGTGCCCCTGAGCTCCTTTCTTCAACTCGCTTTCTTGTGACCTGGCCGCAACACCGCAGGATGTCTTCAGGCCCTAATCTGGTTCTGGCACGGCACGCTGAGCCTTTGGTTAATTCCTCTTCCTGGTGGGAAATGAGAGTTAAATTTGCCCGTCCAGACACCTCCAGCTAGTCTCTCATTGGTTCTCGCTATTCCTGTTCATCTTCCGCAGAAATTGCAAACTGGGCCAAACAGGAGGTTAAAGGCGCTGACTCTCCTAGTGGGGAGAGTGTTAGTAAAGCGTCTGGAATGTTGCACCCGAGTACCAGGGGAGGAAAACTGAGACATATTTGAACACGTCTCCCATTCACATGGTTGATCATACTTGGGTTCCACATGCATGTTTTAGCTGAAGGAAGAATACCTTAAACCTGGAGAGTTAAGACCCGTGGAATGGGTACCATGCAATATGACTTCAAAGGGTCTTCATTTGCTCACCGATCCTCTCCAATCCTATCACTGCTGTGTTTATGCCCCTGTACACATGCTTGATTCTCTTTCAGAGACATAGCAATCCATAGGTTTTAAGATACTTATTAGTCAGGTACATTCTTAGGCGTTTAATATGCGGTGTTGAGTCCATTTCGTTGAGCAATTAGTAGCTCTTGTCTATTCCATATTTGGCTTAAGGAACTTTATCTGTGCTCATTTCAATCTCTGGTTTTATGCAGCACCCCAACTCACCTTTCCCCTTAAGCAAGCATAAGTTGGTTTTCTAAATTTGAGACCCTGTTCTGTTCTGTAATTCAGTTCCTGTGTAGCCAAGTTTACATTCCGTGTATTACTGATATCTTATGATGTTTCTTTTTCTGTGTGACTTATTTCAGTTAGAATCATCATACCTGAATCCACTCATTGTGCTGCTAAGTGCCTGATGACACAGATTTCATTGCTGAGTGATATTGCTTTGTAAGTAAATACCACAACTTTTTTATCCATTTTTCACTTTCTGTGATGTTGAACTTGTACTGTAATGAAGGTTCTTGTAAACAGAGCCGTTCCAAACATTGGGGTGGCTGTGTCTTTTTGAATTTAAATTCCCTAAGCTATAGGACCATAAGTGGAAGTGCCCTAGGCTCTGTTGCTTTGTTTTTTAGATGTTTCAGGAAACACCATACACTTCTCTGGAGTGGTTGTTGGCAATTTACATCCCGCCCTTCAGCATAACAAGGCTCCCAGTTCTCCATGGCCTGTCCTGCCTTTCTGGATTTTACACTTTTTTCAGATGGCCCTTTTGACCGGGGGGAAGTGAGACTTCATTGTAGTGCAGATTTCCTTTGCAAGCTTGCTTGGTTGGCCAAAAAGGGCGTATGCGTTTTTTCCTGAATATATTCAGGAAAAAACGCATACGCCCTTTTTGGCCAAGTGCATCATTGTGGACGTTCTGCCTCTTTTCCTATGCTTTCAATGCAATTCCAGTCTACCTCCTGAAATCAGTTTCCTGCAATTCTGCCCCACTTTCAAGTCCTCTTGGCAGCCTTACTTCAGTCTATTTTTGGACGATAGCTGTCATTTATAACTCTGCAGGTTTGTGAATTACAGTGCCCCTGAGCTCCTTTCTTCAACTCGCTTTCTTGTGAGCTGGCCGCAACACCGCAGGATGGCTTCAGGCCCTAATCTGGTTCCGGCACGGCACGCTGAGCCTTTGGTTAATTCCTCTTCCTGGTGGGAAATGAGAGTTAAATTTGCCCGTCCAGACACCTCCAGCTAGCCTCTCATTGGTTCTCGCTATTCCTGTTCATCTTCCGCAGAAATTGCAAACTGGGCCAAACAGGAGATTAAAGGGACTGACTCTCCAAGTGGGGAGAGTGTTAGTAAAGCGTCTGGAATGTTGCACCTGAATACCAGGGTACGAAAACTGAGACATATTTGAACACGTCTCCCGATCACATGGTTGATCATACTCTAGGTTCCACATGCATGTTTTAGCTGAAGGAAGAATACCTTAAACCTGGGTAGTTGAAACCCGTGGAATGGGTACCATGCAATATGACTTCAAAGGGTCTTCATTTGCTCACCGAACCTCTCCAATCCTATCACTGCTGCGTTTGTGCCCCTGTACACATGCTTGATTCTCTTTCGGAGACATAGCAATCCATAGGTATTAAGATACTTACTAGTCAGGTACATTCTTAGGCGTTTAATATGCGGTGTTGAGTCCATTTCGTTGAGCAAGGAGTAGCTCTTGTCTATTCCATATTTGGCTTAAGAAACTTTATCTGTGCTCATTTCAATCTCTGGTTTTATGCAGCACCCCAACTCACCTTTACCCTTAAGCAAGCATAAGTTGTTTTTCTAAATTTGAAACCCTGTTCTGTTCTGTAATTCATTTCCTGTGTAGCCAAGTTTACATTCCGTGTATTACTGATATCTTATGATGTTTCTTTTTCTGTGTGACTTATTTCAGTTAGAATCATCATACCTGAATCCACTCATTGTGCTGCTAAGGGCCTGATGACACAGATTTCATTGCTGAGTGATATTGCTTTGTAAGTAAATACCACAACTTCTTTATCCATTTTTCACTTTCTGTGATGTTGAACTTGTACTGTAAACGAGGTTCTTGTAAACAGAGCCTTTTGAAACTTTGGGGTGGCTGTGTCTTTTTGATTTTAAATTCCCTAAGCTATAGGACCATAAGTGGAAGTGCCCTAGGCTCTGTTGCTTTGTTTTTTAGATGTTTCAGGAAACACCATACACTTCTCTGGAGTGGTTGTTGGCAATTTACATCCCGCCCTTCAGCATAACAAGGCTCCCAGTTCTCCATGGCCTGTCCTGCCTTTCTGGATTTTACACTTTTTTCAGATGGCCCTTTTGACCGGGGGGAAGTGAGACTTCATTGTAGTGCAGATTTCCTTTGCAAGCTTGCTTGGTTGGCCAAAAAGGGCGTATGCGTTTTTTCCTGAATATATTCAGGAAAAAACGCATACGCCCTTTTTGGCCAAGTGCATCATTGTGGACGTTCTGCCTCTTTTCCTATGCTTTCAATGCAATTCCAGTCTACCTCCTGAAATCGGTTTCCTGCAATTCTGCCCCGCTTTCAAGTCCTCTTGGCAGCCTTACTTCAGTCTATTTTTGGACGATAGCTGTCATTTATAACTCTGCAGGTTTGTGAATTACAGTGCCCCTGAGCTCCTTTCTTCAACTCGCTTTCTTTTGAGCTGGCCGCAACACCGCAGGATGGCTTCAGGCCCTAATCTGGTTCTGGCACGGCACGCTGAGCCTTTGGTTAATTCCTCTTCCTGGTGGGAAATGAGAGTTAAATTTCCCGTCCAGACACCTCCAGCTAGTCTCTCATTGGTTCTCGCTATTCCTGTTCATCTTCCGCAGAAATTGCAAACTGGGCCAAACAGGAGGTTAAAGGGACTGACTCTCCAAGTGGGGAGAGTGTTAGTAAAGCGTCTGGAATGTTGCACCCGAGTACCAGGGTACGAAAACTGAGACATATTTGAACACGTCTCCCGATCACATGGTTGATCATACTCTAGGTTCCACATGCATGTTTTAGCTGAAGGAAGAATACCTTAAACCTGGGTAGTTGAAACCCGTGGAATGGATACCATGCAATATGACTTCAAAGGGTCTTCATTTGCTCACCGAACCTCTCCAATCCTACCACTGCTGCGTTTATGCCCCTGTACACATGCTTGATTCTCTTTCGGAGACATAGCAATCCATAGGTTTTAAGATACTTACTAGTCAGGTACATTCTTAGGCGTTTAATATGGGGTGTTGAGTCCATTTCGTTGAGCAAGGAGTATCTCTTGTCTATTCCATATTTGGCTTAAGGAACTTTATCTGTGCTCATTTCGATCTCTGGTTTTATGCAGCACCCCAACTCACCTTTCCCCTTAAGCAAGCATAAGTTGGTTTTCTAAATTTGAGACCCTGTTCTGTTCTGTAATTCAGTTCCTGTGTAGCCAAGTTTACATTCCGTGTATTACTGATATCTTATGATGTTTCTTTTTCTGTGTGACTTATTTCAGTTAGAATCATCATACCTGAATCCACTCATTGTGCTGCTAAGGGCCTGATGACATAGATTTCATTGCTGAGTGATATTGCTTTGTAAGTAAATACCACAACTTCTTTTTCTATTTTTCACATTCTGCGATGTTGAACTTGTACTGTAAACGAGGTTCTTGTAAACAGAGCTGTTCCAAACTTTGGGGTGGCTGTGTCTTTTATATTTTAATTTCCCTAAGCTATAGGACCATAAGTGGAAGTGCCCTAGGCTCTGTTGCTTTGTTTTTTAGATATTTCAGGAAACACCATACACTTCTCCCGAGTGTCTGTTGGCAATTTACATCCCGCCCATCAGCATAACAAGGCTCCCAGTTCTCCATGGCCTGTCCTGCCTTTCTGGATTTTACACTTTTTTCAGATGGCCCTTTTGACCGGGGGGAAGTGAGACTTCATTGTAGTGCAGATTTCCTTTGCAAGCTTGCTTGGTTGGCCAAAAAGGGCGTATGCGTTTTTTCCTGAATATATTCAGGAAAAAACGCATACGCCCTTTTTGGCCAAGTGCATCATTGTGGACGTTCTGCCTCTTTTCCTATGCTTTCAATGCAATTCCAGTCTACCTCCTGAAATCGGTTTCCTGCAATTCTGCCCCGCTTTCAAGTCCTCTTGGCAGCCTTACTTCAGTCTATTTTTGGACGATAGCTGTCATTTATAACTCTGCAGGTTTGTGAATTACAGTGCCCCTTAGCTCCTTTCTTCAACTCATTTTCTTTTGAGCTGGCCGCAACACCGCAGGATGGCTTCAGGCCCTAATCTGGTTCCGGCATGGCATGCTGAGCCTTTGGTTAATTCCTCTTCCTGGTGGGAAATGAGAGTTAAATTTGCCCGTCCATACACCTCCAGCTAGTCTCTCATTGGTTCTCCCTATTCCTGTTCATCTTCCGCAGTAATTGCAAACTGGGCCAAACAGGAGGTTAAAGGCGCTGACTCTCCAAGTGGGGAGAGTGTTAGTAAAGCGTCTGGAATGTTGCACCCGAGTACCAGGGGAGGAAAACTGAGACATATTTGAACTCGTCTCCCGTTCACACGTTTGATCATACTTGGGTTCCACATGCATGTTTTAGCTGAAGGAAGAATACCTTAAACCTGGAGAGTTGAGACCCGTGTAAAGGGTACCATGCAATATGTCTTCAAAGGGTCTTCATTTGCTCACCGAACCTCTCCAATCCTATCACTGCTGCGTTTATGCCCCTGTACACATGCTTGATTCTCTTTTGGAGACATAGCAATCCATAGGTTTTAAGATACTTACTAGTCAGGTACATTCTTAGGCGTTTAATATGCGGTGTTGAGTCCATTTCGTTGAGCAAGGAGTAGCTCTTGTCTATTCCATATTTGACTTAAGGAACTTTATCTGTGCTCATTTCAATCTCTGGTTTTATGCAGCACCCCAACTCACCTTTACCCTTAAGCAAGCATAAGTTGGTTTTCTAAATTTGAGACCCTGTTCTGTTCTGTAATTCAGTTCCTGTGTAGCCAAGTTTACATTCCGTGTATTACTGATATCTTATGATGTTTCTTTTTCTGTGTGACTTATTTCAGTTAGAATCATCATACCTGAATCCACTCATTGTGCTGCTAAGGGCCTGATGACATAGATTTCATTGCTGAGTGATATTGCTTTGTAAGTAAATACCACAACTTCTTTATCCATTTTTCACTTTCTGCGATGTTGAACATGTACTGTAAACGAGGTTCTTGTAAACAGAGGCGTCCCAAACTTTGGGGTGGCTGTGTCTTTTTGATTTTAATTTCCCTAAGCTATAGGACCATAAGTGGAAGTGCCCTAGGCTGTGTTGCTTTGTTTTTTAGATGTTTCAGGAAACACCATACACTTCTCCTGAGTGTCTGTTGGCAATTTACATCCCGCACATCAGCATAACAAGGCTCCCAGTTCTCCATGGCCTGTCCTGCCTTTCTGGATTTTACACTTTTTTCAGATGGCCCTTTTGACCAGGTGGAAGTGAGACTTCATTGTAGTGCAGATTTCCTTTGCAAGCTTGCTTGGTTGGCCAAAAAGGGCGTATGCGTTTTTTCCTGAATATATTCAGGAAAACACGCATATGCCCTTTTTGGCCAAGTGCATCACTGTGGACGTTCTGCCTCTTTTCCTATGCTTTCAGTGCAATTCCTGTCTACCTCCTGAAATCGGTTTCCTGCAATTCTGCCCCACTTTCAAGTCCTCTTGGCAGCCTTACTTCAGTCTATTTTTGGACGATAGCTGTCATTTATAACTCTGCAGGTTTGTGAATTACAGTGCCCCTGAGCTCCTTTCTTCAACTCGCTTTCTTGTGAGCTGGCCGCAACACCGCAGGATGTCTTCAGGCCCTAATGTGGTTCCGGCATGGCACGCTGAGCCTTTGGTTAATTCCTCTTCCTGGTGGGAAATGAGAGTTAAATTTGCCCGTCCAGACACCTCCAGCTAGTCTCTCATTGGTTCTCGCTATTCCTGTTCATCTTCCGCAGAAATTGCAAACTGTGTCAAACAGGAGGTTAAAGGCACTGACTCTCCAAGTAGGGAGAGTGTTAGTAAAGCATCTGGAATGTTGCACCCGAGTACCAGGGGAGGAAAACTGAGACATATTTGAACACGTCTCCCGTTCACACCGTTGATCATACTCTGGGTTCCACATGCATGTTTTAGCTGAAGGAAGAATACCTTAAACCTGGAGACTTGAGACCCGTGTAATGGGTACCATGCAATATGACTTCAAAGGGTCTTCATTTGCTCACCGAACCTCTCCAATCCTATCACTGCTACGTTTATGCCCCTGTACACATCCTTGATTCTCTTTCGGAGACATAGCAATCCATAGGTTTTAAGATACTTACTAGTCAGGTACATTCTTAGGCGTTTAATATGCGGTGTTGAGTCCATTTCGTTGAGCAAGGAGTAGCTCTTGTCTATTCCATATTTGGCTTAAGGAACTTTATCTGTGCTCATTTCAATCTCTGGTTTTATGCAGCACCCCAACTCACCTTTCCCCTTAAGCAAGCATAAGGTGGTTTTCTAAATTTGAGACCCTGTTCTGTTTTGGAATGCAGTTCCTGTGTAGCCAAGTTTACATTCCGTGTATTAGTGATATCTTATGATGTTTCATTTTCTGTGTGACTTATTTCAGTTAGAATCATCGTACCTGAATCCACTCATTATGCTGCTACGGGCCTGATGACATAGATTTCATTGCTGAGTGATACTGCATTGTACGTAAGTACCACAAGTTCTTTATCCATTTTTCACTTTCTGTGATATTGAACTTGTACGGTAAACGAGGTTCTTGTTAACGGAGGCGTCCCAAACTTTGGGGTGGCTGTGTCTTTTTGATTTTAATTTCCCTAAGCTATAGGACCATAAGTGGAAGTGCCCTAGGCTCTGTTGCTTTGTTTTTTAGATGTTTCAGGAAACACCATACACTTCTCCCGAGTGTCTGTTGGCAATTTACATCCCGCCCATCAGCATAACAAGGCTCCCAGTTCTCCATGGCCTGTCCTGCCTTTCTGGATTTTACACTTTTTTCAGATGGCCCATTTGACCGGGGGGAAGTGAGACTTCATTGTAGTGCAGATTTCCTTTGCAAGCTTGCTTGGTTGGCCAAAAAGGGCGTATGCGTTTTTTCCTGAATATATTCAGGAAAACACGCATACGCCCTTTTTGGCCAAGTGCATCACTGTGGACGTTCTGCCTCTTTTCCTATGCTTTCAGTGCAATTCCTGTCTACCTCCTGAAATCGGTTTCCTGCAATTCTGCCCCACTTTCAAGTCCTCTTGGCAGCCTTACTTCAGTATATTTTTGGACGATAGCTGTCATTTATAACTCTGCAGGTTTGTGAATTACAGTGCCCCTGAGCTCCTTTCTTCAACTCGCTTTCTTGTGAGCTGGCCGCAACACCGCAGGATGTCTTCAGGCCCTAATGTGGTTCCGGCATGGCACGCTGAGCCTTTGGTTAATTCCTCTTCCTGGTGGGAAATGAGAGTTAAATTTGCCCATTCAGACACCTCCAGGTAGTCTCTCATTGGTTCTCGCTATTCCTGTTCATCTTCCGCAGAAATTGCAAACTGTGTCAAACAGGAGGTTAAAGGCACTGACTCTCCAAGTCGGGAGAGTGTTAGTAAAGCATCTGGAATGTTGCACCCGAGTACCAGGGTACGAAAACTGAGACATATTTGAACACGTCTCCCGTTCACACCGTTGATCATACTCTGGGTTCCACATGCATGTTTTAGCTGAAGGAAGAATACCTTAAACCTGGAGAGTTGAGACCCGTGTAAAGGGTACCATGCAATATGACTTCAAAGGGTCTTCATTTGCTCACCGAACCTCTCCAATCTACGTTTATGCCCCTGTACACATCCTTGATTCTCTTTCGGAGACATAGCAATCCATAGGTTTTAAGATACTTACTAGTCAGGTACATTCTTAGGCGTTTAATATGCGGTGTTGAGTCCATTTCGTTGAGCAAGGAGTAGCTCTTGTCTATTCCATATTTGGCTTAAGGAACTTTATCTGTGCTCATTTCAATCTCTGGTTTTATGCAGCACCCCAACTCACCTTTCCCCTTAAGCAAGCATAAGGTGGTTTTCTAAATTTGAGACCCTGTTCTGTTTTGGAATGCAGTTCCTGTGTAGCCAAGTTTACATTCCGTGTATTAGTGATATCTTATGATGTTTCATTTTCTGTGTGACTTATTTCAGTTAGAATCATCGTACCTGAATCCACTCATTATGCTGCTACGGGCCTGATGACATAGATTTCATTGCTGAGTGATACTGCATTGTACGTAAGTACCACAAGTTCTTTATCCATTTTTCACTTTCTGTGATATTGAACTTGTACGGTAAACGAGGTTCTTGTTAACGGAGGCGTCCCAAACTTTGGGGTGGCTGTGTCTTTTTGATTTTAATTTCCCTAAGCTATAGGACCATAAGTGGAAGTGCCCTAGGCTCTGTTGCTTTGTTTTTTAGATGTTTCAGGAAACACCATACACTTCTCCCGAGTGTCTGTTGGCAATTTACATCCCGCCCATCAGCATAACAAGGCTCCCAGTTCTCCATGGCCTGTCCTGCCTTTCTGGATTTTACACTTTTTTCAGATGGCCCTTTTGACCGGGGAGAAGTGAGACTTCATTGTAGTGCA
This sequence comes from Delphinus delphis, assembly GCF_949987515.2. Taxonomy (NCBI): domain Eukaryota; kingdom Metazoa; phylum Chordata; class Mammalia; order Artiodactyla; family Delphinidae; genus Delphinus; species Delphinus delphis. Next base: position 347,518 of record NW_027192754.1, read on the forward strand.
GATTTCCTTTGCAAGTTTGCTTGGTTGGCCAAAAAGTGCGTATGCGTTTTTCCCTGAATATATTCAGGAAAAAACGCATACGCCGTTTTTGGCCAAGTGCATCATTGTGGACGTTCTGCCTCTTTTCCTATGCTTTCAATGCAATTCCAGTCTACCTCCTGAAATCGGTTTCCTGCAATTCTGCCCCGCTTTCAAGTCCTCTTGGCAGCCTTACTTCAGTCTATTTTTGGACGATAGCTGTCATTTATAACTCTGCAGGTTTGTGAATTACAGTGCCCCTGAGCTCCTTTCTTCAACTCGCTTTCTTTTGAGCTGGCCGCAACACCGAAGGATGTCTTCAGGCCCTAATCTGGTTCTGGCACGGCACACTGAGCCTTTGGTTAATTCCTCTTCCTGGTGGGAAATGAGAGTTATATTTGCCCATCCAGACACCTCCAGCTAGTCTCTCATTGGTTCTCGCTATTCCTGTTCATCTTCCACAGAAATTGCAAACTGGGCCAAACAGGAGGTTAAAGGGACTGACTCTCCAAGTGGGGAGACTGTTAGTAAAGCGTCTGGAATGTTGCACCCGAGTACCAGGGTACGAAAACTGAGACATATTTGAACACGTCTCCGGATCACATGGTTGATCATACTCTAGGTTCCACATACATGTTTTAGCTGAAGGAAGAATACCTTAAACCTGGGTAGTTGAAACCCGTGGAATGGGTACCATGCAATATGACTTCAAAGGGTCTTCATTTGCTCACCGAACCTCTCCAATCCTATCACTGCTACGTTTATGCCCCTGTACACATGCTTGATTATCTTTCGGAGTCATAGCAATCCATAGGTTTTAAGATACTTACTAGTCAGGTACATTCTTAGGCGTTTAATATGCGGTGTTGAGTCCATTTCGTTGAGCAAGGAGTAGCTCTTGTCTATTCCATATTTGGCTTAAGGAACTTTATCTGTGCTCATTTCAATCTCTGGTTTTATGCAGCACCCCAACTCACCTTTACCCTTAAGCAAGCATAAGTTGTTTTTCTAAATTTGAGACCCTGTTCTGTTCTGTAATTCAGTTCCTGTGTAGCCAAGTTTACATTCCGTGTATTACTGATATCTTATGATGTTTCTTTTTCTGTGTGACTTATTTCAGTTAGAATCATCATACCTGAATCCACTCATTGTGCTGCTAAGGGCCTGATGACACAGATTTCATTGCTGAGTGATATTGCTTTGTAAGTAAATACCACAACTTCTTTCTCCATATTTCACTTTCTGCGATGTTGAACTTGTACTGTAAACGAGGTTCTTGTAAACAGAGCCTTTCGAAACTTTGGGGTGGCTGTGTCTTTTTGATTTTAAATTCCCTAAGCTATAGGACCATAAGTGGAAGTGCCCAAGGCTCTGTTGCTTTGTTTTTTAGATATTTCAGGAAACACCATACACTTCTCCCGAGTGTCTGTTGTCAATTTACATCCCGCCCATCAGCATAACAAGGCTCCCAGTTCTCCATGGCCTGTCCTGCCTTTCTGGATTTTACACTTTTTTCAGATGGCCCTTTTGACCGGGGGGAAGTGAGACTTCATTGTAGTGCAGATTTCCTTTGCAAGCTTGCTTGGTTGGCCAAAAAGTGCGTATGCGTTTTTTCCTGAATATATTCAGGAAAAAACGCATACGCCCTTTTTGGCCAAGTGCATCATTGTGGACGTTCTGCCTCTTTTCCTATGCTTTCAATGCAATTCCAGTCTACCTCCTGAAATCGGTTTCCTGCAATTCTGCCCCGCTTTCAAGTCCTCTTGGCAGCCTTACTTCAGTCAATTTTTGGACGATAGCTGTCATTTATAACTCTGCAGGTTTGTGAATTACAGTGCCCCTGAGCTCCTTTCTTCAACTCGCTTTCTTTTGAGCTGGCCGCAACACCGCAGGATGGCTTCAGGCCCTAATCTGGTTCCGGCCCGGCAGGCTGAGCCTTTGGTTAATTCCTCTTCCTGGTGGGAAATGAGAGTTAAATTTGCCCGTCCAGACACCTCCAGCTAGCCTCTCATTGGTTCTCGCTATTCCTGTTCATCTTCCGCAGAAATTGCAAACTGGGCCAAACAGGAGGTTAAAGGGACTGACTCTCCAAGTGGGGAGAGTGTTAGTAAAGCGTCTGGAATGTTGCACCCGAGTACCAGGGGAGGAAAACTGAGACATATTTGAACACGTCTCCCGATCACATGGTTGATCATACTCTAGGTTCCACATGCATGTTTTAGCTGAAGGAAGAATACCTTAAACCGGGGTAGTTGAAACCCGTGGAATGGGTACCATGCAATATGACTTCAAAGGGTCTTCATTTGCTCAACGAACCTCTCCAATCCTATCACTGCTGCGTTTATGCCCCTATACACATGCTTGATTCTCTTTCGGAGACATAGCAATCCATAGGTTTTAAGATACTTACAAGTCAGGTACATTCTTAGGCGTTTATTATGCGGTGTTGAGTCCATTTCGTTGAGAAAGGAGTAGCTCTTGTCTATTCCATATTTGGCTTAAGGAACTTTATCTGTGCTCATTTCAATCTCTGGTTTTATGCAGCACCCCAACTCACCTTTACCCTTAAGCAAGCATAAGTTGTCTTTCTAAATTTGAGACCCTGTTCTGTTCTGTAATTCAGTTCCTGTGTAGCCAAGTTTACATTCCGTGTATTACTGATATCTTATGATGTTTCTTTTTCTGTGTGACTTACTTCAGTTAGAATCATCATACCTGAATCCACTCATTGTGCTGCTAAGGGCCTGATGACACAGATTTCATTGCTGAGTGATATTGCTTTGTAAGTAAATACCACAACTTCTTTATCCATTTTTCACTTTCTGCGATGTTGAGCTTGTACTGTAAACGAGGTTCTTGTAAACAGAGGCGTCCCAAACTTTGGGGTGGCTGTGTCTTTTTGATTTTAATTTCCCTAAGCTATAGGACCATAAGTGGAAGTGCCCTAGGCTCTGTTGCTTTGTTTTTTATATGTTTCAGGAAACACCATACACTTCTCCCCAGTGTCTGTTGGCAATTTACATCCCGCCCATCAGCATAACAAGGCTCCCAGTTCTCCATGGCCTGTCCTGCCTTTCTGGATTTTACACTTTTTTCAGATGGCCCTTTTGACCGGGGGGAAGTGAGACTTCATTGTAGTGCAGATTTCCTTTGCAAGCTTGCTTGGTTGGCCAAAAAGGGCGTATGCGTTTTTTCCTGAATATATTCAGGAAAACACGCATACGCCCTTTTTGGCCAAGTGCATCACTGTGGACGTTCTGCCTCTTTTCCTATGCTTTCAGTGCAATTCCTGTCTACCTCCTGAAATCGGTTTCCTGCAATTCTGCCCCGCTTTCAAGTCCTCTTGGCAGCCTTACTTCAGTCTATTTTTGGACGATAGCTGTCATTTATAACTCTGCAGGTTTGTGAATTACAGTGCCCTTGAGCTCCTTTCTTCAACTCGCTTTCTTGTGACCTGGCCGCAACACCGCAGGATGGCTTCGGGCCCTAATCTGGTTCCGGCACGGCACGCTGAGCCTTTGGTTAATTCCTCTTCCTGGTGGGAAATGAGAGTTAAATTTGCCCGTCCAGACACCTCCAGCTAGTCTCTCATTGGTTCTCGCTATTCCTGTTAATCTTCCGCAGAAATTGCAAACTGGGCCAAACAGGAGGTTAAAGGCGCTGACTCCCCAAGTGGGGAGAGTGTTAGTAAAGCGTCTGGAATGTTGCACCCGAGTACCAGGGGAGGAAAACTGAGACATATTTGAACACGTCTCCCATTCACACGGTTGATCATACTCTGGGTTCCACATACATGTTTTAGCTGAAGGAAGAATACCTAAAACCTGGGTAGTTGAGACCCGTGGAATGGGTACCATGCAATATGTCTTCAAAGGGTCTTCATTTGCTCACCGAACCTCTCCAATCCTATCACTGCTGCGTTTGTGCCCCTGTACACACGCTTGATTCTCTTTTGGAGACATAGCAATCCATAGGTTTTAAGATACTTACTAGTCAGGTACATTCTTAGGCGTTTAATATGGGGTTTTGAGTCCATTTAGTTGAGCAAGGAGTAGCTCTTGTCTATTCCATATTTGGCTTAAGGAAGTTTATCTGTGCTCATTTCAATCTCTGGTTTTATGCAGCACCCCAACTCACCTTTCCCCTTAAGCAAGCATAAGTTGGTTTTCTAAATTTGAGACCCTGTTCTGTTTTGGAATGCAGTTCCTGTGTAGCCAAGTTTACATTCCGTGTATTAGTGATATCTTATGATGTTTCTTTTTCTGTGTGACTTATTTCAGTTAGAATCATCGTACCTGAATCCACTCATTATGCTGCTACGGGCCTGATGACATAGATTTCATTGCTGAGTGATACTGCATTGTACGTAAGTACCACAAGTTGTTTACCCATTTTTCACTTTCTGTGATATTGAACTTGTACGGTAAACGAGGTTCTTGTAAACGGAGGTGTCCCAAACTTTGGGGTGGCTGTGTCTTTTTCATTTTAATTTCCCTAAGCTATAGGACCATAAGTGGAAGTGCCGTAGTTTCTGTTGTTTTGTTTTTTAGATGTTTCAGGAAACACCATACACTTCTCCCTAGTGGTTGTTGGCAATTTACATCCCGTCCATCAGCATAACAAGGCTCCCAGTTCTCCATGGCCTGTCCTGCCTTTCTGGATTTTAAACTTTTTTCAGATGGCCCTTTTGACCGGGGGGAAGTGAGACTTCATTGTAGTGCAGATTTCCTTTGCAAGCTTGCTTGGTTGGCCAAAAAGGGCGTATGCGTTTTTTCCTGAATATATTCAGGAAAAAACGCATACGCCCTTTTTGGCCAAGTGCATCATTGTGGACGTTCTGCCTCTTTTCCTATGCTTTCAATGCAATTCCAGTCTACCTCCTGAAATCGGTTTCCTGCAATTCTGCCCCGCTTTCAACTCCTCTTGGCAGCCTTACTTCAGTCTATTTTTGGACGATAGCTGTCATTTATAACTCTGCAGGTTTGTGAATTACAGTGCCCCTGAGCTCCTTTCTTCAACTCGCTTTCTTGTGACCTGGCCGCAACACCGCAGGATGGCTTCAGGCCCTAATCTGGTTCTGGCATGGCACGCTGAACCTTTGGTTAATTCCTCTTCCTGGTAGGAAATGAGAGTTAAATTTGCCGGTCCAGACACCTCCAGCTAGTCTCCACTGCTTCTCGCTATTCCTGTTCATCTTCCGCAGAGATTGCAAACTGGGCCAAACAGGAGGTTAAAGGCGCTCACTCTCCAAGTGGGGAGAGTGTTAGTAAAGCGTCTGGAATGTTGCACCCGAGTACCAGGGCAGGAAAACTGAAACATATTTGAACACGTCTCCCGTTCACATGGTTGATCATATGCTGGATTCCACATGCATGTTTTAGCTGAAGGAAGAATACCTTAAACCTGGAGAGTTGAGACCCGTGTAATGGGTACCATGCAATATGACTTCAAAGGGTCTTCATTTGCTCACTGAACCTCTCCAATCCTATCACTGCTGCGTTCATGCCCCTGTACACATGCTTGATTCTCTTTTGGAGACATGGCAATCCATAGGTTTTACGATACTTACTTGTCAGGTACATTCTTAGGCGTTTAATATGCGGTGTTGAGTCCATTTCGTTGAGCAAGGAGTAGCTCTTGTCTATTCCATATTTGACTTAAGGAAATTTATCTGTGCTCATTTCAATCTCTGGTTTTATGCAGCACCCCAACTCACCTTTACCCTTAAGCAAGCATAAGTTGGTTTTCTAAATTTGAGACCCTGTTCTGTTCTGTAATTCAGTTCCTGTGTAGCCAAGTTTCCATTCCGTGTATTACTGATATCTTATGATGTTTCTTTTTCTGTGTGACTTATTTCAGTTAGAATCATCATACCTGAATCCACTCATTGTGCTGCTAAGGGCCTAATGACACAGATTTCATTGCTGAGTGATATTGCTTTGTAAGTAAATACCACAACTTCTTTATCCATTTTTCACTTTCTGCGATGTTGAACTTGTACTGTAAACGAGGTTCTTTTAAACAGAGGCATCCCAAACTTTGGGGTGGCTGTGTCTTTTTGATTTTAATTTCCCTAAGCTATAGGACCATAAGTGGCAGTGCCCTAGGCTCTGTTGCTTTGTTTTTTAGATGTTTCAGGAAACACCATACACTTCTCCCGAGTGTCTGTTGTCAATTTACATCCCGCACATCAGCATAACAAGGCTCCCAGTTCTCCATGGCCTGTCCTGCCTTTCTGGATTTTACACTTTTTTCAGATGGCCCTTTTGACCGGGGGGAAGTGAGACTTCATTGTAGTGCAGATTTCCTTTGCAAGCTTGCTTGGTTGGCCAAAAAGGGTGTATGCGTTTTTTCCTGAATATATTCAGGAAAAAACGCATACGCCCTTTTTGGCCAAGTGCATCATTGTGGACGTTCTGCCTCTTTTCCTATGCTTTCAATGCAATTCCAGTCTACCTCCTGAAATCGGTTTCCTGCAATTCTGCCCCGCTTTCAAGTCCTCTTGGCAGCCTTACTTCAGTCTATTTTTGGACGATAGCTGTCATTTATAACTCTGCAGGTTTGTGAATTACAGTGCCCCTGAGCTCCTTTCTTCAACTCGCTTTCTTGTGAGCTGGCCGCAACACCGCAGGATGGCTTCAGGCCCTAATCTGGTTCCGGCACGGCACGCTGAGCCTTTGGTTAATTCCTCTTCCTGGTGGGAAATGAGAGTTAAATTTGCCCGTCCAGACACCTCCAGCTAGCCTCTCATTGGTTCTCGCTATTCCTGTTCATCTTCCGCAGAAATTGCAAACTGGGCCAAACAGGAGGTTAAAGGGACTGACTCTCCAAGTCGGGAGAGTGTTAGTAAAGCGTCTGGAATGTTGCACCCGAGTACCAGGGTACGAAAACTGAGACATATTTGAACACGTCTCCCGATCACATGGTTTATCATACTCTAGGTTCCACATGCATGTTTTAGCTGAAGGAAGAATACCTTAAACCTGGGTAGTTGAAATCCGTGGAATGGGTACCATGCAATATGACTTCAAAGGGTCTTCATTTGCTCACCGAACCTCTCCAATCCTATCACTGCTGCGTTTATGCCCCTGTACACATGCTTGATTCTCTTTTGGAGACATAGCAATCCATAGGTTTTAAGATACTTACTAGTCAGGTACATTCTTAGGCTTTTAATATGCGGTGTTGAGTCCATTTCGTTGAGCAAGGAGTAGCTCTTGTCTATTCCATATTTGACTTAAGGAACTTTATCTGTGCTCATTTCAATCTCTGGTTTTATGCAGCACCCCAACTCACCTTTACCCTTAAGCAAGCATAAGTTGGTTTTCTAAATTTGAGACCCTGTTCTGTTCTGTAATTCAGTTCCTGTGTAGCCAAGTTTCCATTCCGTGTATTACTGATATCTTATGATGTTTCTTTTTCTGTGTGACTTATTTCAGTTAGAATCATCATACCTGAATCCACTCATTGTGCTGCTAAGGGCCTGATGACACAGATTTCATTGCTGAGTGATATTGCTTTGTAAGTAAATACCACAACTTCTTTATCCATTTTTCACTTTCTGCGATGTTGAACTTGTACTGTAAACGAGGTTCTTGTAAACAGAGCCGTTCCAAACTTTGGGGTGGCTGTGTCTTTTTGATTTTAATTTCCCTAAGCTATAGGACCATAAGTGGAAGTGCCCTAGGCTCTGTTGCTTTGTTTTTTAGATGTTTCAGGAAACACCATACACTTCTCCCGAGTGGTTGTTGGCAATTTACATCCCGCCCATCAGCATAACAAGGCTCCCAGTTCTCCATGGCCTGTCCTGCCTTTCTGGATTTTACACTTTTTTCAGAGGGCCCTTTTGACCGGGGGGAAGTGAGACTTCATTGTAGTGCAGATTTCCTTTGCAAGCTTGCTTGGTTGGCCAAAAAGGGCGTATGCGTTTTTTCCTGAATATATTCAGGAAAAAACGCATACGCCCTTTTTGGCCAAGTGCATCATTGTGGACGTTCTGCCTCTTTTCGTATGCTTTCAATGCAATTCCAGTCTACCTCCTGAAATCGGTTTCCTGCAATTCTGCCCCACTTTCAAGTCCTCTTGGCAGCCTTACTTCAGTCTATTTTTGGACGATAGCTGTCATTTATAACTCTGCAGGTTTGTGAATTACAGTGCCCCTGAGCTCCTTTCTTCAACTCGCTTTCTTTTGAGCTGGCCGCAACACCGCAGGATGGCTTCAGGCCCTAATCTGGTTCCAGTACGGCACGCTGAGCCTTTGGTTATTTCCTCTTCCTGGTGGGAAATGAGAGTTAAATTTGCCCGTCCAGAGACCTCCAGCTAGCCTCTCATTGGTTCTCGCTATTCCTGTTCATCTTCCGCAGAAATTGCAAACTGGTCCAAACAGGAGGTTAAAGGGACTGACTCTCCAAGTCGGGAGAGTGTTAGTAAAGCGTCTGGAATGTTGCACCCGAGTACCAGGGTACGAAAACTGAGACATATTTGAACACGTCTCCCGATCAAATGGTTGATCATACTCTAGGTTCCACATGCATGTTTTAGCTGAAGGATGAATACCTTAAACCTGGGTAGTTGAAACCCGTGGAATGGGTACCATGCAATATGACTTCAAAGGGTCTTCATTTGCTCACCGAACCTCTCCAATCCTATCACTGCTGCGTTTATGCCCCTGTACACACGCTTGATTCTCTTTTGGAGACATAGCAATCCATAGGTTTTAAGATACTTACTAGTCAGGTACATTCTTAGGCGTTTAATATGGGGTTTTGAGTCCATTTCGTTGAGCAAGGAGTAGCTCTTGTCTATTCCATATTTGGCTTAAGGAAATTTATCTGTGCTCATTTCAATCTCTGGTTTTATGCAGCACCCCAACTCACCTTTCCCCTTAAGCAAGCATAAGTTGGTTTTCTAAATTTGAGACCCTGTTCTGTTTTGGAATGCAGTTCCTGTGTAGCCAAGTTTACATTCCGTGTATTAGTGATATCTTATGATGTTTCTTTTTCTGTCTGAATTATTTCAGTTAGAATCATCCTACCTGAATCCACTCATTATGCTGCTACGGGCCTGATGACATAGATTTCATTGCTGAGTGATACTGCGTTGTACGTAAGTACCACAAGTTCTTTATCCATTTTTCACTTTCTGTGATATTGAACTTGTACGGTAAACGAGGTTCTTGTAAACGGAGGCGTCCCAAACTTTGGGGTGGCTGTGTCTTTTTGATTTTAATTTCCCTAAGCTATAGGACCATAAGTGGAAGTGCCCTAGGCTCTGTTGCTTTGTTTTTTAGATGTTTCAGGAAACACCATACACTTCTCCTGAGTGTCTGTTGGCAATTTACATCCCGTCCATCAGCATAACAAGGCTCCCAGTTCTCCATGGCCTGTCCTGCCTTTCTGGATTTTACACTTTTTTCAGATGGCCCTTTTGACCGGGGAGAAGTGAGACTTCATTGTAGTGCAGATTTCCTTTGCAAGTGTGCTTGGTTGGCCAAAAAGGGCGTATGCGTTTTTTCCTGAATATATTCAGGAAAAAACGCATACGCCCTTTTTGGCCAAGTGCATCATTGTGGACGTTCTGCCTCTTTTCCTATGCTTTCAATGCAATTCCAGTCTACCTCCTGAAATCGGTTTCCTGCAATTCTGCCCCGCTTTCAAGTCCTCTTGGCAGCCTTACTTCAGTCTATTTTTGGACGATAGCTGTCATTTATAACTCTGCAGTTTTGTGAATTACTGTGCCCCTGAGCTCCTTTCTTCAACTCGCTTTCTTGTGACCTGGCCGCAACACCGCAGGATGTCTTCAGGCCCTAATCTGGTTCTGGCACGGCACGCTGAGCCTTTGGTTAATTCCTCTTCCTGGTGGGAAATGAGAGTTAAATTTGACCGTCCAGACACCTCCAGCTAGCCTCTCATTGGTTCTCGCTATTCCTGTTCATCTTCCGCAGAAATTGCAAACTGGGCCAAACAGGAGGTTAAAGGCGCTGACTCTCCTAGTGGGGAGAGTGTTAGTAAAGCGTCTGGAATGTTGCACCCGAGTACCAGGGGAGGAAAACTGAGACATATTTGAACACGTCTCCCATTCACATGGTTGATCATACTTGGGTTCCACATGCATGTTTTAGCTGAAGGAAGAATACCTTAAACCTGGAGAGTTAAGACCCGTGGAATGGGTACCATGCAATATGACTTCAAAGGGTCTTCATTTGCTCACCGAACCTCTCCAATCCTATCACTGCTGTGTTTATGCCCCTGTACACATGCTTGATTCTCTTTCAGAGACATAGCAATCCATAGGTTTTAAGATACTTATTAGTCAGGTACATTCTTAGGCGTTTAATATGCGGTGTTGAGTCCATTTCGTTGAGCAAGTAGTAGCTCTTGTCTATTCCATATTTGGCTTAAGGAACTTTATCTGTGCTCATTTCAATCTCTGGTTTTATGCAGCACCCCAACTCACCTTTCCCCTTAAGCAAGCATAAGTTGGTTTTCTAAATTTGAGACCCTGTTCTGTTCTGTAATTCAGTTCCTGTGTAGCCAAGTTTACATTCCGTGTATTACTGATATCTTATGATGTTTCTTTTTCTGTGTGACTTATTTCAGTTAGAATCATCATACCTGAATCCACTCATTGTGCTGCTAAGGGCCTGATGACACAGATTTCATTGCTGAGTGATATTGCTTTGTAAGTAAATACCACAACTTTTTTATCCATTTTTCACTTTCTGCGATGTTGAACTTGTACTGTAATCAAGGTTCTTGTAAACAGAGCCATTCCAAACATTGGGGTGGCTGTGTCTTTTTGAATTTAAATTCCCTAAGCTATAGGACCATAAGTCAAGTGCCCTAGGCTCTGTTGCTTTGTTTTTTAGATGTTTCAGGAAACACCATACACTTCTCCCGAGTGGTTTTTGGCAATTTACATCCCGCCCTTCAGCATAACAAGGCTCCCAGTTCTCCATGGCCTGTCCTGCCTTTCTGGATTTTACACTTTTTTCAGATTGCCCTTTTGACCGGGGAGAAGTGAGACTTCATTGTAGTGCAGATTTCCTTTGCAAGCTTGCTTGGTTGGCCAAAAAGGGCGTATGCGTTTTTTCCTGAATATATTCAGGAAAAAACGCATACGCCCTTTTTGGCCAAGTGCATCATTGTGGACGTTCTGCCTCTTTTCGTATGCTTTCAATGCAATTCCAGTCTACCTCCTGAAATCGGTTTCCTGCAATTCTGCCCCACTTTCAAGTCCTCTTGGCAGCCTTACTTCAGTCTATTTTTGGACGATAGCTGTCATTTATAACTCTGCAGGTTTGTGAATTACAGTGCCCCTGAGCTCCTTTCTTCAACTCGCTTTCTTTTGAGCTGGCCGCAACACCGCAGGATGGCTTCAGGCCCTAATCTGGTTCCAGTACGGCACGCTGAGCCTTTGGTTATTTCCTCTTCCTGGTGGGAAATGAGAGTTAAATTTGCCCGTCCAGAGACCTCCAGCTAGCCTCTCATTGGTTCTCGCTATTCCTGTTCATCTTCCGCAGAAATTGCAAACTGGTCCAAACAGGAGGTTAAAGGGACTGACTCTCCAAGTCGGGAGAGTGTTAGTAAAGCGTCTGGAATGTTGCACCCGAGTACCAGGGTACGAAAACTGAGACATATTTGAACACGTCTCCCGATCAAATGGTTGATCATACTCTAGGTTCCACATGCATGTTTTAGCTGAAGGATGAATACCTTAAACCTGGGTAGTTGAAACCCGTGGAATGGGTACCATGCAATATGACTTCAAAGGGTCTTCATTTGCTCACCGAACCTCTCCAATCCTATCACTGCTGCGTTTATGCCCCTGTACACACGCTTGATTCTCTTTTGGAGACATAGCAATCCATAGGTTTTAAGATACTTACTAGTCAGGTACATTCTTAGGCGTTTAATATGGGGTTTTGAGTCCATTTCGTTGAGCAAGGAGTAGCTCTTGTCTATTCCATATTTGGCTTAAGGAAATTTATCTGTGCTCATTTCAATCTCTGGTTTTATGCAGCACCCCAACTCACCTTTCCCCTTAAGCAAGCATAAGTTGGTTTTCTAAATTTGAGACCCTGTTCTGTTTTGGAATGCAGTTCCTGTGTAGCCAAGTTTACATTCCGTGTATTAGTGATATCTTATGATGTTTCTTTTTCTGTCTGAATTATTTCAGTTAGAATCATCCTACCTGAATCCACTCATTATGCTGCTACGGGCCTGATGACATAGATTTCATTGCTGAGTGATACTGCGTTGTACGTAAGTACCACAAGTTCTTTATCCATTTTTCACTTTCTGTGATATTGAACTTGTACGGTAAACGAGGTTCTTGTAAACGGAGGCGTCCCAAACTTTGGGGTGGCTGTGTCTTTTTGATTTTAATTTCCCTAAGCTATAGGACCATAAGTGGAAGTGCCCTAGGCTCTGTTGCTTTGTTTTTTAGATGTTTCAGGAAACACCATACACTTCTCCTGAGTGTCTGTTGGCAATTTACATCCCGCCCATCAGCATAACAAGGCTCCCAGTTCTCCATGGCCTGTCCTGCCTTTCTGGATTTTACACTTTTTTCAGATGGCCCTTTTGACCGGGGAGAAGTGAGACTTCATTGTAGTGCAGATTTCCTTTGCAAGTGTGCTTGGTTGGCCAAAAAGGGCGTATGCGTTTTTTCCTGAATATATTCAGGAAAAAACGCATACGCCCTTTTTGGCCAAGTGCATCATTGTGGACGTTCTGCCTCTTTTCCTATGCTTTCAATGCAATTCCAGTCTACCTCCTGAAATCGGTTTCCTGCAATTCTGCCCCGCTTTCAAGTCCTCTTGGCAGCCTTACTTCAGTCTATTTTTGGACGATAGCTGTCATTTATAACTCTGCAGTTTTGTGAATTACTGTGCCCCTGAGCTCCTTTCTTCAACTCGCTTTCTTGTGACCTGGCCACAACACCGCAGGATGTCTTCAGGCCCTAATCTGGTTCTGGCACGGCACGCTGAGCCTTTGGTTAATTCCTCTTCCTGGTGGGAAATGAGAGTTAAATTTGACCGTCCAGACACCTCCAGCTAGCCTCTCATTGGTTCTCGCTATTCCTGTTCATCTTCCGCAGAAATTGCAAACTGGGCCAAACAGGAGGTTAAAGGCGCTGACTCTCCTAGTGGGGAGAGTGTTAGTAAAGCGTCTGGAATGTTGCACCCGAGTACCAGGGGAGGAAAACTGAGACATATTTGAACACGTCTCCCATTCACATGGTTGATCATACTTGGGTTCCACATGCATGTTTTAGCTGAAGGAAGAATACCTTAAACCTGGAGAGTTAAGACCCGTGGAATGGGTACCATGCAATATGACTTCAAAGGGTCTTCATTTGCTCACCGAACCTCTCCAATCCTATCACTGCTGTGTTTATGCCCCTGTACACATGCTTGATTCTCTTTCAGAGACATAGCAATCCATAGGTTTTAAGATACTTATTAGTCAGGTACATTCTTAGGCGTTTAATATGCGGTGTTGAGTCCATTTCGTTGAGCAAGTAGTAGCTCTTGTCTATTCCATATTTGGCTTAAGGAACTTTATCTGTGCTCATTTCAATCTCTGGTTTTATGCAGCACCCCAACTCACCTTTCCCCTTAAGCAAGCATAAGTTGGTTTTCTAAATTTGAGACCCTGTTCTGTTCTGTAATTCAGTTCCTGTGTAGCCAAGTTTACATTCCGTGTATTACTGATATCTTATGATGTTTCTTTTTCTGTGTGACTTATTTCAGTTAGAATCATCATACCTGAATCCACTCATTGTGCTGCTAAGGGCCTGATGACACAGATTTCATTGCTGAGTGATATTGCTTTGTAAGTAAATACCACAACTTTTTTATCCATTTTTCACTTTCTGCGATGTTGAACTTGTACTGTAATCAAGGTTCTTGTAAACAGAGCCATTCCAAACATTGGGGTGGCTGTGTCTTTTTGAATTTAAATTCCCTAAGCTATAGGACCATAAGTCAAGTGCCCTAGGCTCTGTTGCTTTGTTTTTTAGATGTTTCAGGAAACACCATACACTTCTCCCGAGTGGTTTTTGGCAATTTACATCCCGCCCTTCAGCATAACAAGGCTCCCAGTTCTCCATGGCCTGTCCTGCCTTTCTGGATTTTACACTTTTTTCAGATTGCCCTTTTGACCGGGGAGAAGTGAGACTTCATTGTAGTGCAGATTTCCTTTGCAAGCTTGCTTGGTTGGCCAAAAAGGGCGTATGCGTTTTTTCCTGAATATATTCAGGAAAAAACGCATACGCCCTTTTTGGCCAAGTGCATCATTGTGGACGTTCTGCCTCTTTTCCTATGCTTTCAATGCAATTCCAGTCTACCTCCTGAAATCGGTTTCCTGCAATTCTGCCCCACTTTCAAGTCCTCTTGGCAGCCTTACTTCAGTCTATTTTTGGACGATAGCTGTCATTTATAACTCTGCAGGTTTGTGAATTACAGTGCCCCTGAGCTCCTTTCTTCAACTCGCTTTCTTTTGAGCTGGCCGCAACACCGCAGGATGGCTTCAGGCCCTAATCTGGTTCCAGTACGGCACGCTGAGCCTTTGGTTATTTCCTCTTCCTGGTGGGAAATGAGAGTTAAATTTGCCCGTCCAGAGACCTCCAGCTAGCCTCTCATTGGTTCTCGCTATTCCTGTTCATCTTCCGCAGAAATTGCAAACTGGGCCAAACAGGAGGTTAAAGGGACTGACTCTCCAAGTCGGGAGAGTGTTAGTAAAGCGTCTGGAATGTTGCACCCGAGTACCAGGGTACGAAAACTGAGACATATTTGAACACGTCTCCCGATCAAATGGTTGATCATACTCTAGGTTCCACATGCATGTTTTAGCTGAAGGATGAATACCTTAAACCTGGGTAGTTGAAACCCGTGGAATGGGTACCATGCAATATGACTTCAAAGGGTCTTCATTTGCTCACCGAACCTCTCCAATCCTATCACTGCTGCGTTTATGCCCCTGTACACACGCTTGATTCTCTTTTGGAGACATAGCAATCCATAGGTTTTAAGATACTTACTAGTCAGGTACATTCTTAGGCGTTTAATATGGGGTTTTGAGTCCATTTCGTTGAGCAAGGAGTAGCTCTTGTCTATTCCATATTTGGCTTAAGGAAATTTATCTGTGCTCATTTCAATCTCTGGTTTTATGCAGCACCCCAACTCACCTTTCCCCTTAAGCAAGCATAAGTTGGTTTTCTAAATTTGAGACCCTGTTCTGTTTTGGAATGCAGTTCCTGTGTAGCCAAGTTTACATTCCGTGTATTAGTGATATCTTATGATGTTTCTTTTTCTGTGTGACTTATTTCAGTTAGAATCATCCTACCTGAATCCACTCATTATGCTGCTACGGGCCTGATGACATAGATTTCATTGCTGAGTGATACTGCGTTGTACGTAAGTACCACAAGTTCTTTATCCATTTTTCACTTTCTGTGATATTGAACTTGTACGGTAAACGAGGTTCTTGTAAACGGAGGCATCCCAAACTTTGGGGTGGCTGTGTCTTTTTGATTTTAATTTCCCTAAGCTATAGGACCATAAGTGGAAGTGCCCTAGGCTCTGTTGCTTTGTTTTTTAGATGTTTCAGGAAACACCATACACTTCTCCTGAGTGTCTGTTGGCAATTTACATCCCGCCCATCAGCATAACAAGGCTCCCAGTTCTCCATGGCCTGTCCTGCCTTTCTGGATTTTACACTTTTTTCAGATGGCCCTTTTGACCGGGGAGAAGTGAGACTTCATTGTAGTGCAGATTTCCTTTGCAAGTTTGCTTGGTTGGCCAAAAATTGCGTATGCGTTTTTTCCTGAATATATTCAGGAAAAAACGCATACGCCCTTTTTGGCCAAGTGCATCATTGTGGACGTTCTGCCTCTTTTCCTATGCTTTCAATGCAATTCCAGTCTACCTCCTGAAATCGGTTTCCTGCAATTCTGCCCCGCTTTCAAGTCCTCTTGGCAGCCTTACTTCAGTCTATTTTTGGACGATAGCTGTCATTTATAACTCTGCAGTTTTGTGAATTACTGTGCCCCTGAGCTCCTTTCTTCAACTCGCTTTCTTGTGACCTGGCCGCAACACCGCAGGATGTCTTCAGGCCCTAATCTGGTTCTGGCACGGCACGCTGAGCCTTTGGTTAATTCCTCTTCCTGGTGGGAAATGAGAGATAAATTTGCCCGTCCAGACACCTCCAGCTAGTCTCTCATTGGTTCTCGCTATTCCTGTTCATCTTCCGCAGAAATTGCAAACTGGGCCAAACAGGAGGTTAAAGGCGCTGACTCTCCTAGTGGGGAGAGTGTTAGTAAAGCGTCTGGAATGTTGCACCCGAGTACCAGGGGAGGAAAACTGAGACATATTTGAACACGTCTCCCATTCACATGGTTGATCATACTTGGGTTCCACATGCATGTTTTAGCTGAAGGAAGAATACCTTAAACCTGGAGAGTTATGACCCGTGGAATGGGTACCATGCAATATGACTTCAAAGGGTCTTCATTTGCTCACCGATCCTCTCCAATCCTATCACTGCTGTGTTTATGCCCCTGTACACATGCTTGATTCTCTTTCAGAGACATAGCAATCCATAGGTTTTAAGATACTTATTAGTCAGGTACATTCTTAGGCGTTTAATATGCGGTGTTGAGTCCATTTCGTTGAGCAATTAGTAGCTCTTGTCTATTCCATATTTGGCTTAAGGAACTTTATCTGTGCTCATTTCAATCTCTGGTTTTATGCAGCACCCCAACTCACCTTTCCCCTTAAGCAAGCATAAGTTGGTTTTCTAAATTTGAGACCCTGTTCTGTTCTGTAATTCAGTTCCTGTGTAGCCAAGTTTCCATTCCGTGTATTACTGATATCTTATGATGTTTCTTTTTCTGTGTGACTTATTTCAGTTAGAATCATCATACCTGAATCCACTCATTGTGCTGCTAAGTGCCTGATGACACAGATTTCATTGCTGAGTGATATTGCTTTGTAAGTAAATACCACAACTTTTTTATCCATTTTTCACTTTCTGTGATGTTGAACTTGTACTGTAATGAAGGTTCTTGTAAACAGAGCCGTTCCAAACATTGGGGTGGCTGTGTCTTTTTGAATTTAAATTCCCTAAGCTATAGGACCATAAGTGGAAGTGCCCTAGGCTCTGTTGCTTTGTTTTTTAGATGTTTCAGGAAACACCATACACTTCTCTGGAGTGGTTGTTGGCAATTTACATCCCGCCCTTCAGCATAACAAGGCTCCCAGTTCTCCATGGCCTGTCCTGCCTTTCTGGATTTTACACTTTTTTCAGATGGCCCTTTTGACCGGGGGGAAGTGAGACTTCATTGTAGTGCAGATTTCCTTTGCAAGCTTGCTTGGTTGGCCAAAAAGGGCGTATGCGTTTTTTCCTGAATATATTCAGGAAAAAACGCATACGCCCTTTTTGGCCAAGTGCATCATTGTGGACGTTCTGCCTCTTTTCCTATGCTTTCAATGCAATTCCAGTCTACCTCCTGAAATCAGTTTCCTGCAATTCTGCCCCACTTTCAAGTCCTCTTGGCAGCCTTACTTCAGTCTATTTTTGGACGATAGCTGTCATTTATAACTCTGCAGGTTTGTGAATTACAGTGCCCCTGAGCTCCTTTCTTCAACTCGCTTTCTTGTGAGCTGGCCGCAACACCGCAGGATGGCTTCAGGCCCTAATCTGGTTCCGGCACGGCACGCTGAGCCTTTGGTTAATTCCTCTTCCTGGTGGGAAATGAGAGTTAAATTTGCCCGTCCAGACACCTCCAGCTAGTCTCTCATTGGATCTTGCTATTCCTGTTCATCTTCCGCAGAAATTGCAAACTGGGCCAAACAGGAGATTAAAGGGACTGACTCTCCAAGTGGGGAGAGTGTTAGTAAAGCGTCTGGAATGTTGCACCTGAATACCAGGGTACGAAAACTGAGACATATTTGAACACGTCTCCCGATCACATGGTTGATCATACTCTAGGTTCCACATGCATGTTTTAGCTGAAGGAAGAATACCTTAAACCTGGGTAGTTGAAACCCGTGGAATGGGTACCATGCAATATGACTTCAAAGGGTCTTCATTTGCTCACCGAACCTCTCCAATCCTATCACTGCTGCGTTTATGCCCCTGTACACATGCTTGATTCTCTTTCGGAGACATAGCAATCCATAGGTTTTAAGATACTTACTAGTCAGGTACATTCTTAGGCGTTTAATATGCGGTGTTGAGTCCATTTCGTTGAGCAAGGAGTAGCTCTTGTCTATTCCATATTTGGCTTAAGAAACTTTATCTGTGCTCATTTCAATCTCTGGTTTTATGCAGCACCCCAACTCACCTTTACCCTTAAGCAAGCATAAGTTGTTTTTCTAAATTTGAAACCCTGTTCTGTTCTGTAATTCATTTCCTGTGTAGCCAAGTTTACATTCCGTGTATTACTGATATCTTATGATGTTTCTTTTTCTGTGTGACTTATTTCAGTTAGAATCATCATACCTGAATCCACTCATTGTGCTGCTAAGGGCCTGATGACACAGATTTCATTGCTGAGTGATATTGCTTTGTAAGTAAATACCACAACTTCTTTATCCATTTTTCACTTTCTGTGATGTTGAACTTGTACTGTAAACGAGGTTCTTGTAAACAGAGCCTTTCGAAACTTTGGGGTGGCTGTGTCTTTTTGATTTTAAATTCCCTAAGCTATAGGACTATAAGTGGAAGTGCCCTAGGCTCTGTTGCTTTGTTTTTTAGATGTTTCAGGAAACACCATACATTTCTCCAGAGTGTCTGTTGGCAATTTACATCCCGCCCATCAGCATAACAAGGCTCCCAGTTCTCCATGGCCTGTCCTGCCTTTCTGGATTTTACACTTTTTTCAGATGGCCCTTTTGACCGGGGGGAAGTGAGACTTCATTGTAGTGCAGATTTCCTTTGCAAGCTTGCTTGGTTGGCCAAAAAGGGCGTATGCGTTTTTTCCTGAATATATTCAGGGAAAAACGCATACGCCCTTTTTGGCCAAGTGCATCATTGTGGACGTTCTGCCTCTTTTCCTATGCTTTCAATGCAATTCCAGTCTACCTCCTGAAATCGGTTTCCTGCAATTCTGCCCCGCTTTCAAGTCCTCTTGGCAGCCTTACTTCAGTCTATTTTTGGACGATAGCTGTCATTTATAACTCTGCAGGTTTGTGAATTACAGTGCCCCTGAGCTCCTTTCTTCAACTCGCTTTCTTTTGAGCTGGCCGCAACACCGCAGGATGTCTTCAGGCCCTAATCTGGTTCTAGCACGGCACACTGAGCCTTTGGTTAATTCCTCTTCCTGGTGGGAAATGAGAGTTAAATTTGCCCGTCCAGACACCTCCAGCTAGCCTCTCATTGGTTCTCGCTATTCCTGTTCATCTTCCGCAGAAATTGCAAACTGGGCCAAACAGGAGGTTAAAGGCGCTGACTCTCTAAGTGGGGAGAGTGTTAGTAAAGCGTCTGGAATGTTGCACCCGAGTACCAGGGGAGGAAAACTGAGACATATTTGAACACGTCTCCCGTTCACATGGTTGATCATACTTGGGTTCCACATGCATGTTTTAGCTGAAAGAAGAATACCTTAAACCTGGGTAGTTGAAACCCGTGGAATGGATACCATGCAATATGACTTCAAAGGGTCTTCATTTGCTCACCGAACCTCTCCAATCCTACCACTGCTGCGTTTATGCCCCTGTACACATGCTTGATTCTCTTTCGGAGACATAGCAATCCATAGGTTTTAAGATACTTACTAGTCAGGTACATTCTTAGGCGTTTAATATGGGGTGTTGAGTCCATTTCGTTGAGCAAGGAGTATCTCTTGTCTATTCCATATTTGGCTTAAGGAACTTTATCTGTGCTCATTTCGATCTCTGGTTTTATGCAGCATCCCAACTCACCTTTCCCCTTAAGCAAGCATAAGTTGGTTTTCTAAATTTGAGACCCTGTTCTGTTCTGTAATTCAGTTCCTGTGTAGCCAAGTTTACATTCCGTGTATTACTGATATCTTATGATGTTTCTTTTTCTGTGTGACTTATTTCAGTTAGAATCATCATACCTGAATCCACTCATTGTGCTGCTAAGGGCCTGATGACATAGATTTCATTGCTGAGTGATATTGCTTTGTAAGTAAATACCACAACTTCTTTTTCTATTTTTCACATTCTGCGATGTTGAGCTTGTACTGTAAACGAGGTTCTTGTAAACAGAGCTGTTCCAAACTTTGGGGTGGCTGTGTCTTTTATATTTTAATTTCCCTAAGCTATAGGACCATAAGTGGAAGTGCCCTAGGCTCTGTTGCTTTGTTTTTTAGATATTTCAGGAAACACCATACACTTCTCCCGAGTGTCTGTTGGCAATTTACATCCCGCCCATCAGCATAACAAGGCTCCCAGTTCTCCATGGCCTGTCCTGCCTTTCTGGATTTTACACTTTTTTCAGATGG
Source organism: Delphinus delphis (assembly GCF_949987515.2). Taxonomy (NCBI): domain Eukaryota; kingdom Metazoa; phylum Chordata; class Mammalia; order Artiodactyla; family Delphinidae; genus Delphinus; species Delphinus delphis. Next base: position 368,011 of record NW_027192754.1, read on the forward strand.
CCCTTTTGACCGGGGGGAAGTGAGACTTCATTGTAGTGCAGATTTCCTTTGCAAGCTTGCTTGGTTGGCCAAAAAGGGCGTATGCGTTTTTTCCTGAATATATTCAGGAAAAAACGCATACGCCCTTTTTGGCCAAGTGCATCATTGTGGACGTTCTGCCTCTTTTCCTATGCTTTCAATGCAATTCCAGTCTACCTCCTGAAATCGGTTTCCTGCAATTCTGCCCCGCTTTCAAGTCCTCTTGGCAGCCTTACTTCAGTCTATTTTTGGACGATAGCTGTCATTTATAACTCTGCAGGTTTGTGAATTACAGTGCCCCTTAGCTCCTTTCTTCAACTCATTTTCTTTTGAGCTGGCCGCAACACCGCAGGATGGCTTCAGGCCCTAATCTGGTTCCGGCATGGCATGCTGAGCCTTTGGTTAATTCCTCTTCCTGGTGGGAAATGAGAGTTAAATTTGCCCGTCCATACACCTCCAGCTAGTCTCTCATTGGTTCTCCCTATTCCTGTTCATCTTCCGCAGTAATTGCAAACTGGGCCAAACAGGAGGTTAAAGGCGCTGACTCTCCAAGTGGGGAGAGTGTTAGTAAAGCGTCTGGAATGTTGCACCCGAGTACCAGGGGAGGAAAACTGAGACATATTTGAACTCGTCTCCCGTTCACACGTTTGATCATACTTGGGTTCCACATGCATGTTTTAGCTGAAGGAAGAATACCTTAAACCTGGAGAGTTGAGACCCGTGTAAAGGGTACCATGCAATATGACTTCAAAGGGTCTTCATTTGCTCACCGAACCTCTCCAATCCTATCACTGCTGCGTTTATGCCCCTGTACACATGCTTGATTCTCTTTTGGAGACATAGCAATCCATAGGTTTTAAGATACTTACTAGTCAGGTACATTCTTAGGCGTTTAATATGCGGTGTTGAGTCCATTTCGTTGAGCAAGGAGTAGCTCTTGTCTATTCCATATTTGACTTAAGGAACTTTATCTGTGCTCATTTCAATCTCTGGTTTTATGCAGCACCCCAACTCACCTTTACCCTTAAGCAAGCATAAGTTGGTTTTCTAAATTTGAGACCCTGTTCTGTTCTGTAATTCAGTTCCTGTGTAGCCAAGTTTACATTCCGTGTATTACTGATATCTTATGATGTTTCTTTTTCTGTGTGACTTATTTCAGTTAGAATCATCATACCTGAATCTACTCATTGTGCTGCTAAGGGCCTGATGACATAGATTTCATTGCTGAGTGATATTGCTTTGTAAGTAAATACCACAACTTCTTTATCCATTTTTCACTTTCTGCGATGTTGAACATGTACTGGAAACGAGGTTCTTGTAAACAGAGGCGTCCCAAACTTTGGGGTGGCTGTGTCTTTTTGATTTTAATTTCCCTAAGCTATAGGACCATAAGTGGAAGTGCCCTAGGCTGTGTTGCTTTGTTTTTTAGATGTTTCAGGAAACACCATACACTTCTCCCGAGTGTCTGTTGGCAATTTACATCCCGCACATCAGCATAACAAGGCTCCCAGTTCTCCATGGCCTGTCCTGCCTTTCTGGATTTTACACTTTTTTCAGATGGCCCTTTTGACCAGGTGGAAGTGAGACTTCATTGTAGTGCAGATTTCCTTTGCAAGCTTGCTTGGTTGGCCAAAAAGGGCGTATGCGTTTTTTCCTGAATATATTCAGGAAAAAACGCATACGCCCTTTTTGGCCAAGTGCATCATTGTGGACGTTCTGCCTCTTTTCCTATGCTTTCAATGCAATTCCAGTCTACCTCCTGAAATCGGTTTCCTGCAATTTTGCCCCGCTTTCAAGTCCTCTTGGCAGCCTTACTTCAGTCTATTTTTGGACGATAGCTGTCATTTATAACTCTGCAGGTTTGTGAATTACAGTGCCCCTGAGCTCCTTTCTTCAACTCGCTTTCTTGTGAGCTGGCCGCAACACCGCAGGATGGCTTCAGGCCCTAATCTGGTTCCGGCACGGCATGCTGAGCCTTTGGTTAATTCCTCTTCCTGGTGGGAAATGAGAGTTAAATTTGCCCGTCCAGACACCTCCAGCTAGTCTCTCATTGGTTCTCGCTATTCCTGTTCATCTTCCGCAGAAATTGCAAACTGGGCCAAACAGGAGGTTAAAGGGACTGACTCTCCAAGTGGGGAGAGTGTTAGTAAAGCGTCTGGAATGTTGCACCCGAATACCAGGGTACGAAAACTGAGACATATTTGAACACGTCTCCCGATCACATGGTTGATCATACTCTAGGTTCCACATACATGTTTTAGCTGAAGGAAGAATACCTTAAACCTGGGTAGTTGAAACCCGTGGAATGGGTACCATGCAATATGACTTCAAAGGGTCTTCATTTGCTCACCGAACCTCTCCAATCCTATCACTGCTGCGTTTATGCCCCTGTACACATGCTTGATTCTCTTTCGGAGACATAGCAATCCATAGGTTTTAAGATACTTACTAGTCAGGTACATTCTTAGGCGTTTAATATGCGGTGTTGAGTCCATTTCGTTGAGCAAGGAGTAGCTCTTGTCTATTCCATATTTGGCTTAAGGAACTTTATCTGTGCTCATTTCAATCTCTGGTTTTATGCAGCACCCCAACTCACCTTTACCCTTAAGCAAGCATAAGTTGTTTTTCTAAATTTGAGACCCTGTTCTGTTCTGTAATTCAGTTCCTATGTAGCCAAGTTTACATTCCGTGTATTACTGATATCTTATGATGTTTCTTTTTCTGTGTGACTTATTTCAGTTAGAATCATCATACCTGAATCCACTCATTGTGCTGCTAATGGCCTGATGACACAGATTTCATTGCTGAGTGATATTGCTTTGTAAGTAAATACCACAACTTCTTTCTCCATTTTTCACTTTCTGCGATGTTGAACTTGTACTGTAAACGAGGTTCTTGTAAACAGAGCCGTTCCAAACTTTGGGGTGGCTGTGTCTTTTTGATTTTAATTTCCCTAAGCTATAGGACCATAAGTGGCAGTGCCCTAGGCTCTGTTGCTTTGTTTTTTAGATGTTTCAGGAAACACCATACACTTCTCCTGAGTGTCTGTTGTCAATTTACATCCCGCCCATCAGCATAACAAGGCTCCCAGTTCTCCATGGCCTGTCCTTCCTTTCTGGATTTTACACTTTTTTCAGATGGCCCATTTGACCGGGGGGAAGTGAGACTTCATTGTAGTGCAGATTTCCTTTGCAAGCTTGCTTGGTTGGCCAAAAAGGGCGTATGCGTTTTTTCCTGAATATATTCAGGAAAACACGCATACGCCCTTTTTGGCCAAGTGCATCACTGTGGACGTTCTGCCTCTTTTCCTATGCTTTCAGTGCAATTCCTGTCTACCTCCTGAAATCGGTTTCCTGCAATTCTGCCCCACTTTCAAGTCCTCTTGGCAGCCTTACTTCAGTATATTTTTGGACGATAGCTGTCATTTATAACTCTGCAGGTTTGTGAATTACAGTGCCCCTGAGCTCCTTTCTTCAACTCGCTTTCTTGTGAGCTGGCCGCAACACCGCAGGATGTCTTCAGTCCCTAATGTGGTTCCGGCATGGCACCCTGAGCCTTTGGTTAATTCCTCTTCCTGGTGGGAAATGAGAGTTAAATTTGCCCGTTCAGACACCTCCAGGTAGTCTATCATTGGTTCTCGCTATTCCTGTTCATCTTCCGCAGAAATTGCAAACTGTGTCAAACAGGAGGTTAAAGGCACTGACTCTCCAAGTCGGGAGAGTGTTAGTAAAGCATCTGGAATGTTGCACCCGAGTACCAGGGGAGGAAAACTGAGACATATTTGAACACGTCTCCCGTTCACACCGTTGATCATACTCTGGGTTCCACATGCATGTTTTAGCTGAAGGAAGAATACCTTAAACCTGGAGAGTTGAGACCCGTGTAATGGGTACCATGCAATATGACTTCAAAGGGTCTTCATTTGCTCACCGAACCTCTCCAATCCTATCACTGCTACGTTTATGCCCCTGTACACATCCTTGATTCTCTTTCGGAGACATAGCAATCCATAGGTTTTAAGATACTTACTAGTCAGGTACATTCTTAGGCGTTTAATATGCGGTGTTGAGTCCATTTCGTTGAGCAAGGAGTAGCTCTTCTCTATTCCATATTTGGCTTAAGGAACTTTATCTGTGCTCATTTCAATCTCTGGTTTTATGCAGCACCCCAACTCACCTTTCCCTTTAAGCAAGCATAAGGTGGTTTTCTAAATTTGAGACCCTGTTCTGTTTTGGAATGCAGTTCCTGTGTAGCCAAGTTTACATTCCGTGTATTAGTGATATCTTATGATGTTTCATTTTCTGTGTGACTTATTTCAGTTAGAATCATCGTACCTGAATCCACTCATTATGCTGCTACGGGCCTGATGACATAGATTTCATTGCTGAGTGATACTGCATTGTACGTAAGTACCACAAGTTCTTTATCCATTTTTCACTTTCTGTGATATTGAACTTGTACGGTAAACGAGGTTCTTGTTAACGGAGGCGTCCCAAACTTTGGGGTGGCTGTGTCTTTTTGATTTTAATTTCCCTAAGCTATAGGACCATAAGTGGAAGTGCCCTAGGCTCTGTTGCTTTGTTTTTTAGATGTTTCAGGAAACACCATACACTTCTCCGGAGTGTCTGTTGGCAATTTACATCCCGCCCATCAGCATAACAAGGCTCCCAGTTCTCCATGGCCTGTCCTGCCTTTCTGGATTTTACACTTTTTTCAGATGGCCCATTTGACCGGGGGGAAGTGAGACTTCATTGTAGTGCAGATTTCCTTTGCAAGCTTGCTTGGTTGGCCAAAAAGGGCGTATGCGTTTTTTCCTGAATATATTCAGGAAAACACGCATACGCCCTTTTTGGCCAAGTGCATCACTGTGGACGTTCTGCCTCTTTTCCTATGCTTTCAGTGCAATTCCTGTCTACCTCCTGAAATCGGTTTCCTGCAATTCTGCCCCACTTTCAAGTCCTCTTGGCAGCCTTACTTCAGTCTATTTTTGGACGATAGCTGTCATTTATAACTCTGCAGGTTTGTGAATTACAGTGCCCCTGAGCTCCTTTCTTCAACTCGCTTTCTTGTGAGCTGGCCGCAACAACGCAGGATGTCTTCAGGCCCTAATGTGGTTCCGGCATGGCACGCTGAGCCTTTGGTTAATTCCTCTTCCTGGTGGGAAATGAGAGTTAAATTTGCCCATTCAGACACCTCCAGGTAGTCTCTCATTGGTTCTCGCTATTCCTGTTCATCTTCCGCAGAAATTGCAAACTGTGTCAAACAGGAGGTTAAAGGCACTGACTCTCCAAGTCGGGAGAGTGTTAGTAAAGCATCTGGAATGTTGCACCCGAGTACCAGGGGAGGAAAACTGAGACATATTTGAACACGTCTCCCGTTCACACCGTTGATCATACTCTGGGTTCCACATGCATGTTTTAGCTGAAGGAAGAATACCTTAAACCTGGAGAGTTGAGACCCGTGTAATGGGTACCATGCAATATGACTTCAAAGGGTCTTCATTTGCTCACCGAACCTCTCCAATCCTATCACTGCTACGTTTATGCCCCTGTACACATCCTTGATTCTCTTTCGGAGACATAGCAATCCATAGGTTTTAAGATACTTACTAGTCAGGTACATTCTTAGGCGTTTAATATGCGGTGTTGAGTCCATTTCGTTGAGCAAGGAGTAGCTCTTGTCTATTCCATATTTGGCTTAAGGAACTTTATCTGTGCTCATTTCAATCTCTGGTTTTATGCAGCACCCCAACTCACCTTTCCCCTTAAGCAAGCATAAGGTGGTTTTCTAAATTTGAGACCCTGTTCTGTTTTGGAATGCAGTTCCTGTGTAGCCAAGTTTACATTCCGTGTATTACTGATATCTTATGATGTTTCTTTTTCTGTGTGACTTACTTCAGTTAGAATCATCATACCTGAATCCACTCATTGTGCTGCTAAGGGCCTGATGACACAGATTTCATTGCTGAGTGATATTGCTTTGTAAGTAAATACCACAACTTCTTTATCCATTTTTCACTTTCTGTGATGTTGAACTTGTACTGTAAACGAGGTTCTTGTAAACAGAGCCTTTCGAAACTTTGGGGTGGCTGTGTCTTTTTGATTTTAAATTCCCTAAGCTATAGGACCATAAGTGGAAGTGCCCAAGGCTCTGTTGCTTTGTTTTTTAGATATTTCAGGAAACACCATACACTTCTCCTGAGTGTCTGTTGTCAATTTACATCCCGCCCATCAGCATAACAAGGCTCCCAGTTCTCCATGGCCTGTCCTGCCTTTCTGGATTTTACACTTTTTTCAGATGGCCCTTTTGACCGGGGGGAAGTGAGACTTCATTGTAGTGCAGATTTCCTTTGCAAGCTTGCTTGGTTGGCCAAAAAGTGCGTATGCGTTTTTTCCTGAATATATTCAGGAAAAAACACATACGCCGTTTTTGGCCAAGTGCATCATTGTGGACGTTCTGCCTCTTTTCCTATGCTTTCAATGCAATTCCAGTCTACCTCCTGAAATTGGTTTCCTGCAATTCTGCCCCGCTTTCAAGTCCTCTTGGCAGCCTTACTTCAGTCAATTTTTGGACGATAGCTGTCATTTATAACTCTGCAGGTTTGTGAATTACAGTGCCCCTGAGCTCCTTTCTTCAACTCACTTTCTTTTGAGCTGGCCGCAACACCGCAGGATGGCTTCAGGCCCTAATCTGTTTCCGGCACGGCACACTGAGCCTTTGGTTATTTCCTCTTCCTGGTGGGAAATGAGAGTTAAATTTGCCCGTCCAGACACCTCCAGCTAGCCTCTCATTGGTTCTCGCTATTCCTGTTCATCTTCCGCAGAAATTGCAAACTGGGCCAAACAGGAAGTTAAAGGGACTGACTCTCCAAGTCGGGAGAGTGTTAGTAAAGCGTCTGGAATGTTGCACCCGAGTACCAGGGGAGGAAAACTGAGACATATTTGAACACGTCTCCCGTTCACATGGTTGATCATACTCTGGGTTCCACATGCATGTTTTAGCTGAAGGAAGAATACCTTAAACCTTGAGAGTTGAGACCCGTGTAATGGGTACCATGCAATATGACTTCAAAGGGTCTTCATTTGCTCACCGAACCTCTCCAATCCTATCACTGCTGCGTTTATGCCCCTGTACACACGCTTGATTCTCTTTTGGAGACATAGCAATCCATAGGTTTTAAGATACTTACTAGTCAGGTACATTCTTAGGCGTTTAATATGGGGTTTTGAGTCCATTTCGTTGAGCAAGGAGTAGCTCTTGTCTATTCCATATTTGGCTTAAGGAACTTTATCTGTGCTCATTTCAATCTCTGGTTTTATGCAGCACCCCAACTCACCTTTCCCCTTAAGCAAGCATAAGGTGGTTTTCTAAATTTGAGACCCTGTTCTGTTTTGGAATGCAGTTCCTGTGTAGCCAAGTTTACATTCCGCGTATTAGTGATATCTTATGATGTTTCATTTTCTGTGTGACTTATTTCAGTTAGAATCATCGTACCTGAATCCACTCATTATGCTGCTACGGGCCTGATGACATAGATTTCATTGCTGAGTGATACTGCATTGTACGTAAGTACCACAAGTTCTTTATCCATTTTTCACTTTCTGTGATATTTAACTTGTACGGTAAACGAGGTTCTTGTTAACGGAGGCGTCCCAAACTTTGGGGTGGCTGTGTCTTTTTGATTTTAATTTCCCTAAGCTATAGGACCATAAGTGGAAGTGCCCTAGGCTCTGTTGCTTTGTTTTCTAGATGTTTCAGGAAACACCATACACTTCTCCCGAGTGTCTGTTGGCAATTTACATCCCGCCCATCAGCATAACAAGGCTCCCAGTTCTCCATGGCCTGTCCTGCCTTTCTGGATTTTACACTTTTTGCAGATGGCCCTTGACCGGGGGGAAGTGAGACTTCATTGTAGTGCAGATTTCCTTTGCAAGCTTGCTTGGTTGGCCAAAAAGTGCGTATGCGTTTTTCCCTGAATATATTCAGGGAAAAACGCATACGCCGTTTTTGGCCAAGTGCAAAATTGTGGACGTTCTGCCTCTTTTCCTATGCTTTCAATGCAATTCCAGTCTACCTCCTGAAATCGGTTTCCTGCAATTCTGCCCCGCTTTCAAGTCCTCTTGGCAGCCTTACTTCAGTATATTTTTGGACGATAGCTGTCATTTATAACTCTGCAGGTTTGTGAATTACAGTGCCCCTGAGCTCCTTTCTTCAACTCGCTTTCTTTTGAGCTGGCCGCAACACCGAAGAATGTCTTCAGGCCCTAATTTGGTTCTGGCACGGCACACTGAGCCTTTGGTTAATTCCTCTTCCTGGTGGGAAATGAGAGTTATATTTGCCCATCCAGACACCTCCAGCTAGTCTCTCATTGGTTCTCGCTATTCCTGTTCATCTTCCACAGAAATTGCAAACTGGGCCAAACAGGAGGTTAAAGGGACTGACTCTCCAAGTGGGGAGACTGTTAGTAAAGCGTCTGGAATGTTGCACCCGAGTACCAGGGTACGAAAACTGAGACATATTTGAACACGTCTCCCGATCACATGGTTGATCATACTCTAGGTTCCACATGCATGTTTTAGCTGAAGGAAGAATACCTTAAACCTGGGTAGTTGAAACCCGTGGAATGGGTACCATGCAATATGACTTCAAAGGGTCTTCATTTGCTCACGAACCTCTCCAATCCTATCACTGCTGCGTTTATGCCCCTGTACACATCCTTGATTCTCTTTCGGAGACATAGCAATCCATAGGTTTTAAGATACTTACTAGTCAGGTACATTCTTAGGCGTTTAATATGCGGTGTTGAGTCCATTTCGTTGAGCAAGGAGTAGCTCTTGTCTATTCCATATTTGGCTTAAGGAACTTTATCTGTGCTCATTTCAATCTCTGGTTTTATGCAGCACCCCAACTCACCTTTCCCCTTAAGCAAGCATAAGTTGGTTTCCTAAATTTGAGACCCTGTTCTGTTCTGTAATTCAGTTCCTGTGTAGCCAAGTTTACATTCCGTGTATTACTGATATCTTATGATGTTTCTTTTTCTGTGTGACTTATTTCAGTTAGAATCATCATACCTGAATCCACTTGTGCTGCTAAGGGCCTGATGACACAGATTTCATTGCTGAGTGATATTGCTTTGTAAGTAAATACCACAACTTCTTTATCCATTTTTCACTTTCTGCGATGTTGAACTTGTACTGTAAACGAGGTTCTTGTAAACAGAGCCGTTCCAAACTTTGGGGTGGCTGTGTCTTTTTGATTTTAATTTCCCTAAGCTATAGGACCATAAGTGGAAGTGCCCTAGGTTCTGTTGCTTTGTTTTTTAGATGTTTCAGGAAACACCATACACTTCTCCCGAGTGGTTGTTGGCAATTTACATCCCGCCCATCAGCATAACAAGGCTCCCAGTTCTCCATGGCCTGTCCTGCCTTTCTGGATTTTACACTTTTTTCAGATGGCCCTTTTGACCGCGGGGGGGGAAGTGAGACTTCATTGTAGTGCAGATTTCCTTTGCAAGCTTGCTTGGTTGGCCAAAAAGGGCGTATGCGTTTTTTCCTGAATATATTCAGGAAAAAACGCATACACCCTTTTTGGCCAAGTGCATCATTGTGGACGTTCTGCCTCTTTTCCTATGCTTTCAATGCAATTCCAGTCTACCTCCTGAAATCGGTTTCCTGCAGTTCTGCCCCGCATTCAAGTCCTCTTGGCAGCCTTACTTCAGTCTATTTTTGGACGATAGCTGTCATTTATAACTCTGCAGGTTTGTGAATTACAGTGCCCCTGAGCTCCTTTCTTCAACTCGCTTTCTTGTGACCTGGCCGCAACTCCGCAGGATGGCTTCAGGCCCTAATCTGGTTCCGGCACGGCACGCTGAGCCTTTGGTTATTTCCTCTTCCTGGTGGGAAATGAGAGTTAAATATGCCCGTCCAGACACCTCCAGCTAGTCTCTCATTGGTTCTCGCTATTCCTGTTCATCTTCCGCAGAAATTGCAAACTGGGCCAAACAGGAGGTTAAAGGCGCTGACTCTCCAAGTGGGGAGAGTGTTAGTAAAGCGTCTGGAATGTTGCACCCGAGTACCAGGGGAGGAAAACTGAGACATATTTGAACACGTCTCCCGTTCACATGGTTGATCATTCTTGGGTTCCACATGCATGTTTTAGCTGAAGGAAGAATACCTTAAACCTGGAGAGTTAAGACCCGTGGAAAGGGTACCATGCAATATGACTTCAAAGGGTCTTCATTTGCTCTCCGAACCTCTCCAATCCTATCACTGCTGCGTTTATGCCCCTGTACACATGCTTGATTCTCTTTCGGAGACATAGCAATCCATAGGTTTTAAGATACTTACTAGTCAGGTACATTCTTAGGCGTTTAATATGCGGTGTTGAGTCCATTTCGTTGAGCAAGGAGTAGCTCTTGTCTATTCCATATTTGACTTAAGGAACTTTATCTGTGCTCATTTCAATCTCTGGTTTTATGCAGCACCCCAACTCACCTTTCCCCTTAAGCAAGCATAAGTTGGTTTTCTAAATTTGAGACCCTGTTCTGTTTTGGAATTCAGTTCCTGTGTAGCCAAGTTTACATTCTGTGTATTAGTGATATCTTATGATGTTTCTTTTTCTGTGTGACTTATTTCAGTTAGAATCATCATACCTGAATCCACTCATTGTGCTGTTAAGGTCCTGATGACACAGATTTCATTGCTGAGTGATATTGCTTTGTAAGTAAATACCACAACTTCTTTATCCATTTTTCACTTTCTGCGATGTTGAACTTGTACTGTAAACGAGGTTCTTGTAAACAGAGCCGTTCGAAACTTTGTGGTGGCTGTGTCTTTTTGATTTTAAATTCCCTAAGCTATAGGACCATAAGTGGAAGTGCCCTAGGCTCTGTTGGTTTGTTTTTTAGATGTTTCAGGAAACACCATACACTTCTCCCGAGTGGTTGTTGGCAATTTACATCCCGCCCTTCAGCATAACAAGGCTCCCAGTTCTCCATGGCCTGTCCTGCCTTTCTGGATTTTACACTTTTTTCAGATGGCCCTTTTGACCGGGGAGAAGTGAGACTTCATTGTAGTGCAGATTTCCTTTGCAAGTTTGCTTGGTTGGCCAAAAAGGGCGTATGCGTTTTTTCCTGAATATATTCAGGAAAAAACGCATACGCCGTTTTTGGCCAAGTGCATCATTGTGGACGTTCTGCCTCTTTTCCTATGCTTTCAATGCAATTCCAGTCTACCTCCTGAAATCGGTTTCCTGCAATTCTGCCCCGCTTTCAAGTCCTCTTGGCAGCCTTACTTCAGTCTATTTTTGGACGATAGCTGTCATTTATAACTCTGCAGGTTTGTGAATTACAGTGCCCCTGAGCTCCTTTCTTCAACTCGCTTTCTTTTGAGCTGGCCGCAACACCGAAGGATGTCTTCAGGCCCTAATCTGGTTCTGGCACGGCACACTGAGCCTTTGGTTAATTCCTCTTCCTGGTGGGAAATGAGAGTTATATTTGCCCATCCAGACACCTCCAGCTAGTCTCTCATTGGTTCTCGCTATTCCTGTTCATCTTCCACAGAAATTGCAAACTGGGCCAAACAGGAGGTTAAAGGGACTGACTCTCCAAGTGGGGAGAGTGTTAGTAAAGCGTCTGGAATGTTGCACCCGAGTACCAGGGCAGGAAAACTGAGACATATTTGAACACGTCTCCCGTTCACACCGTTGATCATACTCTGGGTTCCACATGCATGTTTTAGCTGAAGGAAGAATACCTTAAACCTGGGTAGTTGAAACCCGTGGAATGGGTACCATGCAATATGACTTCAAAGGGTCTTCATTTGCTCACCGAACCTCTCCAATCCTATCACTGCTGCGTTTATGCCCCTGTACACATCCTTGATTCTCTTTCGGAGACATAGCAATCCATAGGTTTTAAGATACTTACTAGTCAGGTACATTCTTAGGCGTTTAATATGCAGTGCTGAGTCCATTTCGTTGAGCAAGGAGTAGCTCTTGTCTATTCCATATTTGGCTTAAGGAACTTTATCTGTGCTCATTTCAATCTCTGGTTTTATGCAGCACCCCAACTCACCTTTACCCTTAAGCAAGCATAAGTTGGTTTTCTAAATTTGAGACCCTGTTCTGTTCTGTAATTCAGTTCCTTGTAGCCAAGTTTACATTCCGTGTATTACTGATATCTTATGATGTTTCTTTTTCTGTGTGACTTATTTCACTTAGAATCATCATACCTGAATCCACTCATTGTGCTGCTAAGGGCCTGATGACATAGATTTCATTGATGAGTGATATTGCTTTGTAAGTAAATACCACAACTTCTTTATCTATTTTTCACTTTCTGCGATGTTGAACTTGTACTGTAAACGAGGTTCTTGTAAACAGAGGCGTCCCAAACTTTGGGGTGGCTGTGTCTTTTATATTTTAATTTCCCTAAGCTATAGGACCATAAGTGGAAGTGCCCTAGGCTCTGTTGCTTTGTTTTTTAGATGTTTCAGGAAACACCATACACTTCTCCCGAGTGTCTGTTGGCAATTTACATCCCGCCCATCAGCATAACAAGGCTCCCAGTTCTCCATGGCCTGTCCTGCCTTTCTGGATTTTACACTTTTTTCAGATGGCCCTTTTGACCGGGGGGAAGTGAGACTTCATTGTAGTGCAGATTTCCTTTGCAAGCTTGCTTGGTTGGCCAAAAAGGGCGTATGCGTTTTTTCCTGAATATATTCAGGAAAAAACGCATACGCCCTTTTTGGCCAAGTGCATCATTGTGGACGTTCTGCCTCTTTTCCTATGCTTTCAATGCAATTCCAGTCTACCTCCTGAAATCGGTTTCCTGCAATTCTGCCCCGCTTTCAAGTCCTCTTGGCAGCCTTACTTCAGTCTATTTTTGGACGATAGCTGTCATTTATAACTCTGCAGGTTTGTGAATTACAGTGCCCCTGAGCTCCTTTCTTCAACTCGCTTCCTTGTGACCTGGCCGCAACACCGCAGGATGGCTTCAGGCCCTAAACTGGTTCCGGCACGGCACGCTGAGCCTTTGGTTAATTCCTCTTCCTGGTGGGAAATGAGAGTTAAATTTGCCCGTCCAGACACCTCCAGCTAGCCTCTCATTGGTTCTCGCTATTCCTTTTCATCTTCCGCAGAAATTGGAAACTGGGCCAAACAGGAGGTTAAAGGGACTTACTCTCCAAGTGGGGAGAGTGTGAGTAAAGCGTCTGGAATGTTGCACCCGAGTACCAGGGTACGAAAACTGAGACATATTTGAACACGTCTCCCGATCACATGGTTGATCATACTCTAGGTTCCACATGCATGTTTTAGCTGAAGGAAGAATACCTTAAACCTGGGTAGTTGAAACCCGTGGAATGGGTACCATGCAATATGACTTCAATGGGTCTTCATTTGCTCACGAACCTCTCCAATCCTATCACTGCTGCGTTTATGCCCCTGTACACATCCTTGATTCTCTTTCGGAGACATAGCAATCCATAGGTTTTAAGATAGTAGTCAGGTACATTCTTAGGCGTTTAATATGCAGTGTTGAGTCCATTTCGTTGAGCAAGGAGTAGCTCTTGTCTATTCCATATTTGGCTTAAGGAACTTTATCTGTGCTCATTTCAATCTCTGGTTTTATGCAGCACCCCAACTCACCTTTACCCTTAAGCAAGCATAAGTTGGTTTTCTAAATTTGAGACCCTGTTCTGTTCTGTAATTCAGTTCCTTGTAGCCAAGTTTACATTCCGTGTATTACTGATATCTTATGATGTTTCTTTTTCTGTGTGACTTATTTCACTTAGAATCATCATACCTGAATCCACTCATTGTGCTGCTAAGGGCCTGACGACATAGATTTCATTGCTGAGTGATATTGCTTTGTAAGTAAATACCACAACTTCTTTATCCATTTTTCACTTTCTGCGATGTTGAACTTGTACTGTAAACGAGGTTCTTGTAAACAGAGGCGTCCCAAACTTTGGGGTGGCTGTGTCTTTTATATTTTAATTTCCCTAAGCTATAGGACCATAAGTGGCAGTGCCCTAGGCTCTGTTGCTTTGTTTTTTAGATGTTTCAGGAAACACCATACACTTCTCCCGAGTGTCTGTTGGCAATTTACATCCCGCCCATCAGCATAACAAGGCTCCCAGTTCTCCATGGCCTGTCCTGCCTTTCTGGATTTTACACTTTTTTCAGATGGCCCTTTTGACCGGGGGGAAGTGAGACTTCATTGTAGTGCAGATTTCCTTTGCAAGCTTGTTTGGTTGGCCAAAAAGGGCGTATGCGTTTTTTCCTGAATATATTCAGGAAAAAACGCATACGCCCTTTTTGGCCAAGTGCATCATTGTGGACGTTCTGCCTCTTTTCCTATGCTTTCAATGCAATTCCAGTCTACCTCCTGAAATCGGTTTCCTGCAATTCTGCCCCGCTTTCAAGTCCTCTTGGCAGCCTTACTTCAGTCTATTTTTGGACGATAGCTGTCATTTATAACTCTGCAGGTTTGTGAATTACAGTGCCCCTGAGATCCTTTCTTCAACTCGCTTTCTTTTGAGCTGGCCGCAACACCGCAGGATGGCTTCAGGCCCTAATCTGGTTCCGGCACGGCACGCTGAGCCTTTGGTTAATTCCTCTTCCTGGTGGGAAATGAGAGTTAAATTTGCCCGTCCAGACACCTGCAGCTAGCCTCTCATTGGTTCTCGCTATTCCTATTCATCTTCCGCAGAAATTGGAAACTGGGCCAAACAGGAGGTTAAAGGGACTGACTCTCCAAGTCGGGAGAGTGTGAGTAAAGCGTCTGGAATGTTGCACCCGAGTACCAGGGTACGAAAACTGAGACATATTTGAACACGTCTCCCGATCACATGGTTGATCATACTCTAGGTTCCACATGCATGTTTTAGCTGAAGGAAGAATACCTTAAACCTGGGTAGTTGAAACCCGTGGAATGGGTACCATGCAATATGACTTCAAAGAGTCTTCATTTGCTCACGAACCTCTCCAATCCTATCACTGCTGCGTTTATGCCCCTGTACACATCCTTGATTCTCTTTCGGAGACATAGCAATCCATAGGTTTTAAGATACTTACTAGTCAGGTACATTCTTAGGCGTTTAATATGCGGTGTTGAGTCCATTTCGTTGAGCAAGGAGTAGCTCTTGTCTATTCCATATTTGGCTTAAGGAACTTTATCTGTGCTCATTTCAATCTCTGGTTTTATGCAGCACCCCAACTCACCTTTCCCCTTAAGCAAGCATAAGTTGGTTTTCTAAATTTGAGACCCTGTTCTGTTTTGGAATGCAGTTCCTGTGTAGCCAAGTTTACATTCCGTGTATTAGTGATATCTTATGATGTTTCTTTTTCTGTGTGACTTATTTCAGTTAGAATCATCGTACCTGAATCCACTCATTATGCTGCTACGTGCCTGATGACATAGATTTCATTGCTGAGTGATACTGCATTGTACGTAAGTACCACAACTTTTTTATCCATTTTTCACTTTCTGTGATATTGAACTTGTAGGGTAAATGAGGTTCTTGTAAACGGAGGCGTCCCAAAATTTGGGGTGGCTGTGTCTTTTTGATTTTAATTTCCCTAAGCTATAGGACCATAAGTGGCAGTGCCCTAGGCTCTGTTGCTTTGTTTTTTAGATGTTTCAGGAAACACCATACACTTCTCCTGAGTGTCTGTTGTCAATTTACATCCCGCCCATCAGCATAACAAGGCTCCCAGTTCTCCATGGCCTGTCCTGCCTTTCTGGATTTTACACTTTTTTCAGATGGCCCTTTTGACCGGGGGGAAGTGAGACTTCATTGTAGTGCAGATTTCCTTTGCAAGCTTGCTTGGTTGGCCAAAAAGGGCGTATGCGTTTTTTCCTGAATATATTCAGGAAAAAACGCATACGCCCTTTTTGGCCAAGTGCATCATTGTGGACGTTCTGCCTCTTTTCCTATGCTTTCAATGCAATTCCAGTCTACCTCCTGAAATCGGTTTCCTGCAATTCTGCCCCGCTTTCAAGTCCTCTTGGCAGCCTTACTTCAGTCTATTTTTGGACGATAGCTGTCATTTATAACTCTGCAGGTTTGTGAATTACAGTGCCCCTGAGCTCCTTTCTTCAACTCGCTTTCTTGTGACCTGGCCGCAACACCGCAGGATGGCTTCAGGCCCTAATCTGGTTCCGGCCCGGCATGCTGAGCCTTTGGTTAATTCCTCTTCCTGGTGGGAAATGAGAGTTAAATTTGCCCGTCCAGACACCTCCAGCTAGTCTCTCATTGGTTCTCGCTATTCCTGTTCATCTTCCGCAGAAATTGCAAACTGGGCCAAACAGGAGGTTAAAGGCGCTGACTCTCCAAGTGGGGAGAGTGTTAGTAAAGCGTCTGGAATGATGCACCCGAGTACCAGGGGAGGGAAACTGAGACATATTTGAACACGTCTCCCGTTCACATGGTTGATCATACTTGGGTTCCACATGCATGTTTTAGCTGAAGGAAGAATACCTTAAACCTGGAGAGTTAAGACCCGTGGAAAGGGTACCATGCAATATGACTTCAAAGGGTCTTCATTTGCTCACCGAACCTCTCCAATCCTATCACTGCTGCGTTTATGCCCCTGTACACATGCTTGATTCTCTTTCGGAGACATAGCAATCCATAGGTTTTAAGATACTTACTAGTCAGGTACATTCTTAGGCGTTTAATATGCGGTGTTGAGTCCATTTCGTTGAGCAAGGAGTAGCTCTTGTCTATTCCATATTTGACTTAAGGAACTTTATCTGTGCTCATTTCAATCTCTGGTTTTATGCAGCACCCCAACTCACCTTTACCCTTAAGCAAGCATAAGTTGGTTTTCTAAATTTGAGACCCTGTTCTGTTCTGTAATTCAGTTCCTGTGTAGCCAAGTTTCCATTCTGTGTATTACTGATATCTTATGATGTTTCTTTTTCTGTGTGACTTATTTCAGTTAGAATCATCATACCTGAATCCACTCATTGTGCTCTTAAGGGCCTGATGACACAGATTTCATTGCTGAGTGATATTGCTTTGTAAGTAAATACCACAACTTCTTTATCCATTTTTCACTTTCTGCGATGTTGAACTTGTACTGTAAACGAGGTTCTTGTAAACAGAGCCGTTCGAAATTTTGGGGTGGCTGTGTCTTTTTGATTTTAAATTCCCTAAGCTATAGGACCATAAGTGGAAGTGCCCTAGGCTCTGTTGCTTTGTTTTTTAGATGTTTCAGGAAACACCATACACTTCTCCGGAGTGGTTGTTGGCAATTTACATCCCGCCCTTCAGCATAACAAGGCTCCCAGTTCTCCATGGCCTGTCCTGCCTTTCTGGATTTTACACTTTTTTCAGATGGCCCTTTTGACCGGGGGGAAGTGAGACTTCATTGTAGTGCAGATTTCCTTTGCAAGCTTGCTTGGTTGGCCAAAAAGGGCGTATGCGTTTTTTCCTGAATATATTCAGGAAAAAACGCATACGCACTTTTTGGCCAAGTGCATCATTGTGGACGTTCTGCCTCTTTTCCTATGCTTTCAATGCAATTCCAGTCTACCTCCTGAAATCGGTTTCCTGCAATTCTGCCCCGCTTTCAAGTCCTCTTGGCAGCCTTACTTCAGTCTATTTTTGGACGATAGCTGTCATTTATAACTCTGCAGGTTTGTGAATTACAGTGCCCCTGAGCTCCTTTCTTCAACTTGTTTCTTGTGACCTGGCCGCAACACCGCAGGATGGCTTCAGGCCCTAATCTGGTTCCGGCACGGCACGCTGAGCCTTTGGTTATTTCCTCTTCCTGGTGGGAAATGCGAGTTAAATTTGCCCGTCCAGACACCTCCAGCTAGTCTCCATTGGTTCTCGCTATTCCTGTTCATCTTCCACAGAAACTGCAAACTGGGCCAAACAGGAGGTTAAAGGGACTGACTCTCCAAGTCGGGAGAGTGTTAGTAAAGCGTCTGGAATGTTGCACCCAACTACCAGGGTACGAAAACTGAGACATATTTGAACACGTCTCCCGATCACATGGTTGATCATACTCTAGGTTCCACATGCATGTTTTAGCTGAAGGAAGAATACCTTAAACCTGGGTAGTTGAAACCCGTGGAATGGGTACCATGCAATATGACTTCAAAGGGTCTTCATTTGCTCACCGAACCTCTCCAATCCTATCACTGCTGCGTTTATGCCCCTGTACACATGCTTGATTCTCTTTCGGAGACATAGTAATCCATAGGTTTTAAGATACTTACTAGTCAGTTACATTCTTAGGCGTTTAATATGCGGTGTTGAGTCCATTTTGTTGAGCAAGGAGTAGCTCTTGTCTATTCCATATTTGGCTTAAGGAACTTTATCTGTGCTCGTTTCAATCTCTGGTTTTATGCAGCACCCCAACTCACCTTTACCCTTAAGCAAGCATAAGTTGGTTTTCTAAATTTGAGACCCTGTTCTGTTCTGTAATTCAGTTCCTGTGTAGCCAAGTTTACATTCCGTGTATTACTGATATCTTATGATGTTTCTTTTTCTGTGTGACTTATTTCAGTTACAATCATCATACCTGAATCCACTCATTGTGCTGCTAAGGGCCTGATGACACAGATTTCATTGCTGAGTGATATTGCTTTGTAAGTAAATACCACAACTTCTTTATCCATTTTTCACTTTCTGCGATGTTGAACTTGTACTGTAAACGAGGTTCTTGTAAACAAAGCCGTTCCAAACTTTGGGGTGGCTGTGTCTTTTTGATTTTAAATTCCCTAAGCTATAGGACCATAAGTGGAAGTGCCCTAGGCTCTGTTGCTTTGTTTTTTAGATGTTTCAGGAAACACCATACACTTCTCCGGAGTGTCTGTTGGCAATTTACATCCCGCCCATCAGCATAACAAGGCTCCCAGTTCTCCATGGCCTGTCCTGCCTTTCTGGATTTTACACTTTTTTCAGATGGCCCTTTTGACCGGGGGGAAGTGAGACTTCATTGTAGTGCAGATTTCCTTTGCAAGCTTGCTTGGTTGGCCAAAAAGGGCGTATGCGTTTTTTCCTGAATATATTCAGGAAAAAACGCATACGCCCTTTTTGGCCAAGTGCATCATTGTGGACGTTCTGCCTCTTTTCCTATGCTTTCAATGCAATTCCAGTCTACCTCCTGAAATCGGTTTCCTGCAATTCTGCCCCGCTTTCAAGTCCTCTTGGCAGCCTTACTTCAGTCTATTTTTGGACGATAGCTGTCATTTATAACTCTGCAGGTTTGTGAATTACAGTGCCCCTGAGCTCCTTTCTTCAACTCGCTTTCTTTTGAGCTGGCTGCAACACCGCAGGATGGCTTCAGGCCCTAATCTGGTTCCGGCACGGCATGCTGAGCCTTTGGTTAATTCCTCTTCCTGGTGGGAAATGAGAGTTAAATTTGCCCGTCCAGACACCTCGAGCTAGCCTCTCATTGGTTCTCGCTATTCCTGTTCATCTTCCGCAGAAATTGGAAACTGGGCCAAACAGGAGGTTAAAGGGACTGACTCTCCAAGTCGGGAGAGTGTGAGTAAAGCGTCTGGAATGTTGCACCCGAGTACCAGGGTACGAAAACTGAGACATATTTGAACACGTCTCCCGATCACATGGTTGATCATACTCTAGGTTCCACATGCATGTTTTAGCTGAAGGAAGAATACCTTAAACCTGGGTAGTTGAAACCCGTGGAATGGGTACCATGCAATATGACTTCAAAGGGTCTTCATTTGCTCACCGAACCTCTCCAATCCTATCACTGCTGCGTTTATGCCCCTGTACACACCCTTGATTCTCTTTCGGAGACATAGCAATCCATAGGTTTTAAGATACTTACTAGTCAGGTACATTCTTAGGCGTTTAATATGCAGTGTTGAGTCCATTTCGTTGAGCAAGGAGTAGCTCTTGTCTATTCCATATTTGGCTTAAGGAACTTTATCTGTGCTCATTTCAATCTCTGGTTTTATGCAGCACCCCAACTCACCTTTACCCTTAAGCAAGCATAAGTTGGTTTTCTAAATTTGAGACCCTGTTCTGTTCTGTAATTCAGTTCCTGTGTAGCCAAGTTTACATTCCGTGTATTACTGATATCTTATGATGTTTCTTTTTCCTTGTGACTTATTTCACTTAGAATCATCATACCTGAATCCACTCATTGTGCTGCTAAGGGCCTGATGACATAGATTTCATTGATGAGTGATATTGCTTTGTAAGTAAATACCACAACTTCTTTATCTATTTTTCACTTTCTGCGATGTTGAACTTGTACTGTAAACGAGGTTCTTGTAAACAGAGGCGTCCCAAACTTTGGGGTGGCTGTGTCTTTTTGATTTTAATTTCCCTAAGCTATAGGACCATAAGTGGCAGTGCCCTAGGCTCTGTTGCTTTGTTTTTTAGATGTTTCAGGAAACACCATACACTTCTCCCGAGTGTCTGTTGGCAATTTACATCCCGCCCATCAGCATAACAAGGCTCCCAGTTCTCCATGGCCTGTCCTGCCTTTCTGGATTTTACACTTTTTTCAGATGGCCCTTTTGACCGGGGGGAAGTGAGACTTCATTGTAGTGCAGATTTCCTTTGCAAGCTTGCTTGGTTGGCCAAAAAGGGCGTATGCGTTTTTTCCTGAATATATTCAGGAAAAAACGCATACGCCCTTTTTGGCCAAGTGCATCATTGTGGACGTTCTGCCTCTTTTCCTATGCTTTCAATGCAATTCCAGTCTACCTCCTGAAATCGGTTTCCTGCAATTCTGCCCCGCTTTCAAGTCCTCTTGGCAGCCTTACTTCAGTCTATTTTTGGACGATAGCTGTCATTTATAACTCTGCAGGTTTGTGAATTACAGTGCCCCTGAGCTCCTTTCTTCAACTCGCTTTCTTGTGAGCTGGCCGCAACACCGCAGGATGGCTTCAGGCCCTAATCTGGTTCCGGCACGGCACGCTGAGCCTTTGGTTAATTCCTCTTCCTGGTGGGAAATGAGAGTTAAATTTGCCCGTCCAGACACCTGCAGCTAGCCTCTCATTGGTTCTCGCTATTCCTGTTCATCTTCCGCAGAAATTGCAAACTGGGCCAAACAGGAGGTTAAAGGGACTGACTCTCCAAGTCGGGAGAGTGTGAGTAAAGCGTCTGGAATGTTGCACCCGAGTACCAGGGTACGAAAACTGAGACATATTTGAACACGTCTCCCGATCACATGGTTGATCATACTCTAGGTTCCACATGCATGTTTTAGCTGAAGGAAGAATACCTTAAACCTGGGTAGTTGAAACCCGTGGAA
Source organism: Delphinus delphis (assembly GCF_949987515.2). Taxonomy (NCBI): domain Eukaryota; kingdom Metazoa; phylum Chordata; class Mammalia; order Artiodactyla; family Delphinidae; genus Delphinus; species Delphinus delphis. Next base: position 389,281 of record NW_027192754.1, read on the forward strand.
TGGGTACCATGCAATATGACTTCAATGGGTCTTCATTTGCTCACGAACCCCTCCAATCCTATCACTGCTGCGTTTATGCCCCTGTACACATCCTTGATTCTCTTTCGGAGACATAGCAATCCATAGGTTTTAAGATACTTACTAGTCAGGTACATTCTTAGGCGTTTAATATGCAGTGTTGAGTCCATTTCGTTGAGCAAGGAGTAGCTCTTGTCTATTCCATATTTGGCTTAAGGAAATTTATCTGTGCTCATTTCAATCTCTGGTTTTATGCAGCACCCCAACTCACCTTTACCCTTAAGCAAGCATAAGTTGGTTTTCTAAATTTGAGACCCTGTTCTGTTCTGTAATTCAGTTCCTTGTAGCCAAGTTTACATTCCGTGTATTACTGATATCTTATGATGTTTCTTTTTCTGTGTGACTTATTTCACTTAGAATCATCATACCTGAATCCACTCATTGTGCTGCTAAGGGCCTGATGACATAGATTTCATTGCTGAGTGATATTGCTTTGTAAGTAAATACCACAACTTCTTTATCCATTTTTCACTTTCTGTGATGTTGAACTTGTACTGTAAACGAGGTTCTTGTAAACAGAGGCGTCCCAAACTTTGGGGTGGCTGTGTCTTTTTGATTTTAATTTCCCTAAGCTATAGGACCATAAGTGGCAGTGCCCTAGGCTCTGTTGCTTTGTTTTTTAGATGTTTCAGGAAACACCATACACTTCTCCCGAGTGTCTGTTGGCAATTTACATCCCGCCCATCAGCATAACAAGGCTCCCAGTTCTCCATGGCCTGTCCTGCCTTTCTGGATTTTACACTTTTTTCAGATGGCCCTTTTGACCGGGGGGAAGTGAGACTTCATTGTAGTGCAGATTTCCTTTGCAAGCTTGCTTGGTTGGCCAAAAAGGGCGTATGCGTTTTTTCCTGAATATATTCAGGAAAAAACGCATACGCCCTTTTTGGCCAAGTGCATCATTGTGGACGTTCTGCCTCTTTTCCTATGCTTTCAATGCAATTCCAGTCTACCTCCTGAAATCGGTTTCCTGCAATTCTGCCCCGCTTTCAAGTCCTCTTGGCAGCCTTACTTCAGTATATTTTTGGACGATAGCTGTCATTTATAACTCTGCAGGTTTGTGAATTACAGTGCCCCTGAGCTCCTTTCTTCAACTCGCTTTCTTGTGACCTGGCCGCAACACCGCAGGATGGCTTCAGGCCCTAATCTGGTTCCGGCACGGCACGCTGAGCCTTTGGTTAATTCCTCTTCCTGGTGGGAAATGAGAGTTAAATTTGCCCGTCCAGACACCTCCAGCTAGCCTCTCATTGGTTCTCGCTATTCCTGTTCATCTTCCGCAGAAATTGGAAACTGGGCCAAACAGGAGGTTAAAGGGACTGACTCTCCAAGTCGGGAGAGTGTGAGTAAAGCGTCTGGAATGTTGCACCCGAGTACCAGGGTACGAAAACTGAGACATATTTGAACACGTCTCCCGATCACATGGTTGATCATACTCTAGGTTCCACATGCATGTTTTAGCTGAAGGAAGAATACCTTAAACCTGGGTAGTTGAAAACCGTGGAATGGGTACCATGCAATATGACTTCAAAGGGTCTTCATTTGCTCACGAACCTCTCCAATCCTATCACTGCTGCGTTTATGCCCCTGTACACATCCTTGATTCTCTTTCGGAGACATAGCAATCCATAGGTTTTAAGATACTTACTAGTCAGGTACATTCTTAGGCGTTTAATATGCAGTGTTGAGTCCATTTCGTTGAGCAAGGAGTAGCTCTTGTCTATTCCATATTTGGCTTAAGGAACTTTATCTGTGCTCATTTCAATCTCTGGCTTTATGCAGCACCCCAACTCACCTTTACCCTTAAGCAAGCATAAGTTGGTTTTCTAAATTTGAGACCCTGTTCTGTTCTATAATTCAGTTCCTTGTAGCCAAGTTTACATTCCGTGTATTACTGATATCTTATGATGTTTCGTTTTCTGTGTGACTTATTTCCCTTAGAATCATCATACCTGAATCCACTCATTGTGCTGCTAAGGACCTGATGACATAGATTTCATTGCTGAGTGATATTGCTTTGTAAGTAAATACCACAACTTCTTTATCCATTTTTCACTTTCTGCGATGTTGAACTTGTACTGTAAACGAGGTTCTTGTAAACAGAGGCGTCCCAAACTTTGGGGTGGCTGTGTCTTTTTGATTTTAATTTCCCTAAGCTATAGGACCATAAGTGGAAGTGCCCTAGGCTCTGTTGCTTTGTTTTTTAGATGTTTCAGGAAACACCATACACTTCTCCCGAGTGTCTGTTGGCAATTTACATCCCGCCCATCAGCATAACAAGGCTCCCAGTTCTCCATGGCCTGTCCTGCCTTTCTGGATTTTACACTCTTTTCAGATGGCCCTTTTGACCGGGGGGAAGTGAGACTTCATTGTAGTGCAGATTTCCTTTGCAAGCTTGCTTGGTTGGCCAAAAAGGGCGTATGCGTTTTTTCCTGAATATATTCAGGAAAAAACGCATACGCCCTTTTTGGCCAAGTGCATCATTGTGGACGTTCTGCCTCTTTTCCTATGCTTTCAATGCAATTCCAGTCTACCTCCTGAAATCGGTTTCCTGCAATTCTGCCCCGCTTTCAAGTCCTCTTGGCAGCCTTACTTCAGTCTATTTTTGGACGATAGCTGTCATTTATAACTCTGCAGGTTTGTGAATTACAGTGCCCCTGAGCTCCTTTCTTCAACTCGCTTTCTTTTGAGCTGGCCGCAACACCGCAGAATGGCTTCAGGCCCTAATCTGGTTCCGGCACGGCACGCTGAGCCTTTGGTTAATTCCTCTTCCTGGTGGGAAATGAGAGTTAAATTTGCCCGTCCAGACACCTGCAGCTAGCCTCTCATTGGTTCTCGCTATTCCTGTTCATCTTCCGCAGAAATTGGAAACTGGGCCAAACAGGAGGTTAAAGGGACTGACTCTCCAAGTCGGGAAAATGTGAGTAAAGCGTCTGGAATGTTGCACCCGAGTACCAGGGTACGAAAACTGAGACATATTTGAACACGTCTCCCGATCACATGGTTGATCATACTCTAGGTTCCACATGCATGTTTTAGCTGAAGGAAGAATACCTTAAACCTGGGTAGTTGAAACCCGTGGAATGGGTACCATGCAATATGACTTCAGTGGGTCTTCATTTGCTCACGAACCTCTCCAATCCTATCACTGCTGCGTTTATGCCCCTGTACACATCCTTGATTCTCTTTCGGAGACATAGCAATCCATAGGTTTTAAGATACTAGTCAGGTACATTCTTAGGCGTTTAATATGCAGTGTTGAGTCCATTTCGTTGAGCAAGGAGTAGCTCTTGTCTATTCCATATTTGGCTTAAGGAACTTTATCTGTGCTCATTTCAATCTCTGGTTTTATGCAGCACCCCAACTCACCTTTACCCTTAAGCAAGCATAAGTTGGTTTTCTAAATTTGAGACCATGTTCTGTTCTGTAATTCAGTTCCTTGTAGCCAAGTTTACATTCCGTGTATTACTGATATCTTATGATGTTTCTTTTTCTGTGTGACTTATTTCACTTAGAATCATCATACCTGAATCCACTCATTGTGCTGCTAAGGGCCTGACGACATAGATTTCATTGCTGAGTGATATTGCTTTGTAAGTAAATACCACAACTTCTTTATCCATTTTTCACTTTCTGCGATGTTGAACTTGTACTGTAAACGAGGTTCTTGTAAACAGAGGCGTCCCAAACTTTGGGGTGGCTGTGTCTTTTTGATTTTAATTTCCCTAAGCTATAGGACCATAAGTGGCAGTGCCCTAGGCTCTGTTGCTTTGTTTTTTAGATATTTCAGGAAACACCATACACTTCTCCCGAGTGTCTGTTGGCAATTTACATCCCGCCCATCAGCATAACAAGGCTCCCAGTTCTCCATGGCCTGTCCTGCCTTTCTGGATTTTACACTTTTTTCAGATGGCCCTTTTGACCGGGGGGAAGTGAGACTTCATTGTAGTGCAGATTTCCTTTGCAAGCTTGTTTGGTTGGCCAAAAAGGGCGTATGCGTTTTTTCCTGAATATATTCAGGAAAAAACGCATACGCCCTTTTTGGCCAAGTGCATCATTGTGGACGTTCTGCCTCTTTTCCTATGCTTTCAATGCAATTCCTGTCTACCTCCTGAAATCGGTTTCCTGCAATTCTGCCCCGCTTTCAAGTCCTCTTGGCAGCCTTACTTCAGTCTATTTTTGGACGATAGCTGTCATTTATAACTCTGCAGGTTTGTGAATTACAGTGCCCCTGAGCTCCTTTCTTCAACTCGCTTTCTTTTGAGCTGGCCGCAACACCGCAGGATGGCTTCAGGCCCTAATCTGGTTCCGGCACGGCACGCTGAGCCTTTGGTTAATTCCTCTTCCTGGTGGGAAATGAGAGTTAAATTTGCCCGTCCAGACACCTGCAGCTAGCCTCTCATTGGTTCTCGCTATTCCTGTTCATCTTCCGCAGAAATTGCAAACTGGGCCAAACAGGAGGTTAAAGGGACTGACTCTCCAAGTCGGGAGAGTGTGAGTAAAGCGTCTGGAATGTTGCACCCGAGTACCAGGGTACGAAAACTGAGACATATTTGAACACGTCTCCCGATCACATGGTTGATCATACTCTAGGTTCCACATGCATGTTTTAGCTGAAGGAAGAATACCTTAAACCTGGGTAGTTGAAACCCGTGGAATGGGTACCATGCAATATGACTTCAATGGGTCTTCATTTGCTCACGAACCTCTCCAATCCTATCACTGCTGCGTTTATGCCCCTGTACACATCCTTGATTCTCTTTCGGAGACATAGCAATCCATAGGTTTTAAGATACTTACTAGTCAGGTACATTCTTAGGCGTTTAATATGCAGTGTTGAGTCCATTTCGTTGAGCAAGGAGTAGCTCTTGTCTATTCCATATTTGGCTTAAGGAACTTTATCTGTGCTCATTTCAATCTCTGGTTTTATGCAGCACCCCAACTCACCTTTACCCTTAAGCAAGCATAAGTTGGTTTTCTAAATTTGAGACCCTGTTCTGTTCTGTAATTCAGTTCCTTGTAGCCAAGTTTACATTCCGTGTATTACTGATATCTTATGATGTTTCTTTTTCTGTGTGACTTATTTCACTTAGAATCATCATACCTGAATCCACTCATTGTGCTGCTAAGGGCCTGATGACATAGATTTCATTGCTGAGTGATATTGCTTTGTAAGTAAATACCACAACTTCTTTATCCATTTTTCACTTTCTGTGATGTTGAACTTGTACTGTAAATGAGGTTCTTGTAAACAGAGGCGTCCCAAACTTTGGGGTGGCTGTGTCTTTTTGATTTTAATTTCCCTAAGCTATAGGACCATAAGTGGCAGTGCCCTAGGCTCTGTTGCTTTGTTTTTTAGATGTTTCAGGAAACACCATACACTTCTCCCGAGTGTCTGTTGGCAATTTACATCCCGCCCATCAGCATAACAAGGCTCCCAGTTCTCCATGGCCTGTCCTGCCTTTCTGGATTTTACACTTTTTTCAGATGGCCCTTTTGACCGGGGGGAAGTGAGACTTCATTGTAGTGCAGATTTCCTTTGCAAGCTTGCTTGGTTGGCCAAAAAGGGCGTATGCGTTTTTTCCTGAATATATTCAGGAAAAAACGCATACGCCCTTTTTGGCCAAGTGCATCATTGTGGACGTTCTGCCTCTTTTCCTATGCTTTCAATGCAATTCCAGTCTACCTCCTGAAATCGGTTTCCTGCAATTCTGCCCCGCTTTCAAGTCCTCTTGGCAGCCTTACTTCAGTCTATTTTTGGACGATAGCTGTCATTTATAACTCTGCAGGTTTGTGAATTACAGTGCCCCTGAGCTCCTTTCTTCAACTCGCTTTCTTGTGAGCTGGCCGCAACACCGCAGGATGGCTTCAGGCCCTAATCTGGTTCCGGCACGGCACGCTGATCCTTTGGTTAATTCCTCTTCCTGGTGGGAAATGAGAGTTAAATTTGCCCGTCCAGACACCTCCAGCTAGCCTCTCATTGGTTCTCGCTATTCCTGTTCATCTTCCGCAGAAATTGGAAACTGGGCCAAACAGGAGGTTAAAGGGACTGACTCTCCAAGTCGGGAGAGTGTGAGTAAAGCGTCTGGAATGTTGCACCCGAGTACCAGGGTACGAAAACTGAGACATATTTGAACACGTCTCCCGATCACATGGTTGATCATACTCTAGGTTCCACATGCATGTTTTAGCTGAAGGAAGAATACCTTAAACCTGGGTAGTTGAAACCCGTGGAATGGGTACCATGCAATATGACTTCAATGGGTCTTCATTTGCTCACGAACCTCTCCAATCCTATCACTGCTGCGTTTATGCCCCTGTACACATCCTTGATTCTCTTTCGGAGACATAGCAATCCATAGGTTTTAAGATACTTACTAGTCAGGTACATTCTTAGGCGTTTAATATGCAGTGTTGAGTCCATTTCGTTGAGCAAGGAGTAGCTCTTGTCTATTCCATATTTGGCTTAAGGAACTTTATCTGTGCTCATTTCAATCTCTGGTTTTATGCAGCACCCCAACTCACCTTTACCCTTAAGCAAGCATAAGTTGGTTTTCTAAATTTGAGACCCTGTTCTGTTCTGTAATTCAGTTCCTTGTAGCCAAGTTTACATTCCGTGTATTACTGATATCTTATGATGTTTCTTTTTCTGTGTGACTTATTTCACTTAGAATCATCATACCTGAATCCACTCATTGTGCTGCTAAGGGCCTGATGACATAGATTTCATTGCTGAGTGATATTGCTTTGTAAGTAAATACCACAACTTCTTTATCCATTTTTCACTTTCTGTGATGTTGAACTTGTACTGTAAACGAGGTTCTTGTAAACAGAGGCGTCCCAAACTTTGGGGTGGCTGTGTCTTTTTGATTTTAATTTCCCTAAGCTATAGGACCATAAGTGGCAGTGCCCTAGGCTCTGTTGCTTTGTTTTTTAGATGTTTCAGGAAACACCATACACTTCTCCCGAGTGTCTGTTGGCAATTTACATCCCGCCCATCAGCATAACAAGGCTCCCAGTTCTCCATGGCCTGTCCTGCCTTTCTGGATTTTACACTTTTTTCAGATGGCCCTTTTGACCGGGGGGAAGTGAGACTTCATTGTAGTGCAGATTTCCTTTGCAAGCTTGCTTGGTTGGCCAAAAAGGGCGTATGCGTTTTTTCCTGAATATATTCAGGAAAAAACGCATACGCCCTTTTTGGCCAAGTGCATCATTGTGGACGTTCTGCCTCTTTTCCTATGCTTTCAATGCAATTCCAGTCTACCTCCTGAAATCGGTTTCCTGCAATTCTGCCCCGCTTTCAAGTCCTCTTGGCAGCCTTACTTCAGTCTATTTTTGGACGATAGCTGTCATTTATAACTCTGCAGGTTTGTGAATTACAGTGCCCCTGAGCTCCTTTCTTCAACTCGCTTTCTTGTGAGCTGGCCGCAACACCGCAGGATGGCTTCAGGCCCTAATCTGGTTCCGGCACGGCACGCTGATCCTTTGGTTAATTCCTCTTCCTGGTGGGAAATGAGAGTTAAATTTGCCCGTCCAGACACCTCCAGCTAGCCTCTCATTGGTTCTCGCTATTCCTGTTCATCTTCCGCAGAAATTGGAAACTGGGCCAAACAGGAGGTTAAAGGGACTGACTCTCCAAGTCGGGAGAGTGTGAGTAAAGCGTCTGGAATGTTGCACCCGAGTACCAGGGTACGAAAACTGAGACATATTTCAACACGTCTCCCGATCACATGGTTGATCATACTCTAGGTTCCACATGCATGTTTTAGCTGAAGGAAGAATACCTTAAACCTGGGTAGTTGAAACCCGTGGAATGGGTACCATGCAATATGACTTCAATGGGTCTTCATTTGCTCACGAACCTCTCCAATCCTATCACTGCTGCGTTTATGCCCCTGTACACATCCTTGATTCTCTTTCGGAGACATAGCAATCCATAGGTTTTAAGATACTTACTAGTCAGGTACATTCTTAGGCGTTTAATATGCAGTGTTGAGTCCATTTCGTTGAGCAAGGAGTAGCTCTTGTCTATTCCATATTTGGCTTAAGGAACTTTATCTGTGCTCATTTCAATCTCTGGTTTTATGCAGCACCCCAACTCACCTTTACCCTTAAGCAAGCATAAGTTGGTTTTCTAAATTTGAGACCCTGTTCTGTTCTGTAATTCAGTTCCTTGTAGCCAAGTTTACATTCCGTGTATTACTGATATCTTATGATGTTTCTTTTTCTGTGTGACTTATTTCACTTAGAATCATCATACCTGAATCCACTCATTGTGCTGCTAAGGGCCTGATGACATAGATTTCATTGATGAGTGATATTGTTTGTAAGTAAATACCACAACTTCTTTATCCATTTTTCACTTTCTGCGATGTTGAACTTGTACTGTAAACGAGGTTCTTGTAAACAGAGGCGTCCCAAACTTTGGGGTGGCTGTGTCTTTTTGATTTTAATTTCCCTAAGCTATAGGACCATAAGTGGCAGTGCCCTAGGCTCTGTTGCTTTGTTTTTTAGATGTTTCAGGAAACACCATACACTTCTCCCGAGTGTCTGTTGGCAATTTACATCCCGCCCATCAGCATAACAAGGCTCCCAGTTCTCCATGGCCTGTCCTGCCTTTCTGGATTTTACACTTTTTTCAGATGGCCTTTTGACCGGGGGGAAGTGAGACTTCATTGTAGTGCAGATTTCCTTTGCAAGCTTGCTTGGTTGGCCAAAAAGGGCGTATGCGTTTTTTCCTGAATATATTCAGGAAAAAACGCATACACACTTTTTGGCCAAGTGCATCATTGTGGACGTTCTGCCTCTTTTCCTATGCTTTCAATGCAATTCCAGTCTACCTCCTGAAATCGGTTTCCTGCAATTCTGCCCCGCTTTCAAGTCCTCTTGGCAGCCTTACTTCAGTCTATTTTTGGACGATAGCTGTCATTTATAACTCTGCAGGTTTGTGAATTACAGTGCCCCTGAGCTCCTTTCTTCAACTCGCTTTCTTGTGAGCTGGCCGCAACACCGCAGGATGGCTTCAGGCCCTAATCTGGTTCCGGCACGGCACGCTGAGCCTTTGGTTAATTCCTCTTCCTGGTGGGAAATGAGAGTTAAATTTGCCCGTCCAGACACCTCCAGCTAGCCTCTCATTGGTTCTCGCTATTCCTGTTCATCTTCCGCAGAAATTGGAAACTGGGCCAAACAGGAGGTTAAAGGGACTGACTCTCCAAGTCGGGAGAGTGTGAGTAAAGCGTCTGGAATGTTGCACCCGAGTACCAGGGTACGAAAACTGAGACATATTTGAACACGTCTCCCGATCACATGGTTGATCATACTCTAGGTTCCACATGCATGTTTTAGCTGAAGGAAGAATACCTTAAACCTGGAGAGTTGAAACCCGTGGAATGGGTACCATGCAATATGACTTCAAAGGGTCTTCATTTGCTCACCGAACCTCTCCAATCCTATCACTGCTGCGTTTATGCCCCTGTACACATGCTTGATTCTCTTTCGGAGACATAGCAATCCATAGGTTTTAAGATACTTACTAGTCAGGTACATTCTTAGGCGTTTAATATGCGGTGTTGAGTCCATTTCGTTGAGCAAGGAGTAGCTCTTGTCTATTCCATATTTGGCTTAAGGAACTTTATCTGTGCTCATTTCAATCTCTGGTTTTATGCAGCACCCCAACTCACCTTTACCCTTAAGCAAGAATAAGTTGGTTTTCTAAATTTGAGACCCTGTTCTGTTCTGTAATTCAGTTCCTTGTAGCCAAGTTTACATTCCGTGTATTACTGATATCTTATGATGTTTCTTTTTCTTTGTGACTTATTTCACTTAGAATCATCATACCTGAATCCACTCATTGTGCTGCTAAGGGCCTGATGACATAGATTTCATTGCTGAGTGATATTGCTTTGTAAGTAAATACCACAACTTCTTTATCCATTTTTCACTTTCTGCGACGTTGAACTTGTACTGTAAACGAGGTTCTTGTAAACAGAGCCATTCCAAACTTTGGGGTGGCTGTGTCTTTTTGATTTTAAATTGCCTAAGCTATAGGACCATAATTGGAAGTGCCCTAGGCTCTGTTGCTTTGTTTTTTAGATGTTTCAGGAAACACCATACACTTCTCCCGAGTGGTTGTTGGCAATTTACATCCCACCCTTCAGCATAACAAGGCTCCCAGTTCTCCATGGCCTGTCCTGCCTTTCTGGATTTTACACTTTTTTCAGATGGCCCTTTTGACCGGGGAGAAGTGAGACTTCATTGTAGTGCAGATTTCCTTTGCAAGCTTGCTTGGTTGGCCAAAAAGGGCGTATGCGTTTTTTCCTGAATATATTCAGGAAAAAACGCATACGCCCTTTTTGGCCAAGTGCATCATTGTGGACGTTCTGCCTCTTTTCCTATGCTTTCAATGCAATTCCAGTCTACCTCCTGAAATCGGTTTCCTGCAATTCTGCCCCGCTTTCAAGTCCTCTTGGCAGCCTTACTTCAGTCTATTTTTGGACGATAGCTGTCATTTATAACTCTGCAGGTTTGTGAATTACAGTGCCCCTGAGCTCCTTTCTTCAACTCGTTTTCTTGTGACCTGGCCGTAACACCGCAGGATGGCTTCAGGCCCTAATCTGGTTCCGGCATGGCATGCTGAGCCTTTGGTTAATTCCTCTTCCTGGTGGGAAATGAGAGTTAAATTTGCCCGTCCAGACACCTCCAGCTAGCCTCTCATTGGTTCTCGCTATTCCTGTTCATCTTCCGCAGAAATTGCAAACTGGGCCAAACAGGAGTTTAAAGGGACTGACTCTCCAAGTCGGGAGAGTGTTAGTAAAGCGTCTGGAATGTTGCACCCGAGTACCAGGGTACGAAAACTGAGACATATTTGAACACGACTCCCGTTCACATGGTTGATCATACTCTGGGTTCCACATGCATGTTTTAGCTGAAGGAAGAATACCTTAAACCTGGAGAGTTGAGACCCGTGTAATGGGTACCATGCAATATGACTTCAAAGGGTCTTCATTTGCTCACCGAACCTCTCCAATCCTATCACTGCTGCGTTTATGCCCCTGTACACACGCTTGATTCTCTTTTGGAGACATAGCAATCCATAGGTTTTAAGATACTTACTAGTCAGGTACATTCTTAGGCGTTTAATATGGGGTTTTGAGTCCATTTCGTTGAGCAAGGAGTAGCTCTGGTCTATTCCATATTTGGCTTAAGGAACTTTATCTGTGCTCATTTCAATCTCTGGTTTTATGCAGCACCCCAACTCACCTTTCCCCTTAAGCAAGCATAAGTTGGTTTTCTAAATTTGAGACCCTGTTCTGTTTTGGAATGCAGTTCCTGTGTAGCCAAGTTTACATTCCGTGTATTAGTGATATCTTATGATGTTTCTTTTTCTGTGTGACTTATTTCAGTTAGAATCATCATACCTGAATCCACTCATTGTGCTGCTAAGGGCCTGATGACATAGATTTCATTGCTGAGTGATATTGCTTTGTAAGTAAATACCACAACTTCTTTATCCATTTTTCACTTTCTGCGATGTTGAACTTGTACTGTAAACGAGGTTCTTGTAAACAGAGGCGTCCCAAACTTTGGGGTGGCTGTGTCTTTTTGATTTTAATTTCCCTAAGCTATAGGACCATAAGTGGCAGTGCCCTAGGCTCTGTTGCTTTGTTTTTTAGATGTTTCAGGAAACACCATACACTTCTCCCCAGTGTCTGTTGGCAATTTACATCCCGCCCATCAGCATAACAAGGCTCCCAGTTCTCCATGGCCTGTCCTGCCTTTCTGGATTTTACACTTTTTTCAGATGGCCCTTTTGACCGGGGGGAAGTGAGACTTCATTGTAGTGCAGATTTCCTTTGCAAGCTTGCTTGGTTGGCCAAAAAGGGCGTATGCGTTTTTTCCTGAATATATTCAGGAAAAAACGCATACGCCCTTTTTGGCCAAGTGCATCATTGTGGACGTTCTGCCTCTTTTCCTATGCTTTCAATGCAATTCCAGTCTACCTCCTGAAATCGGTTTTCTGCAATTCTGCCCCGCTTTCAAGTCCTCTTGGCAGCCTTACTTCAGTCTATTTTTGGACGATAGCTGTCATTTATAACTCTGCAGGTTTGTGAATTACAGTGCCCTTGAGCTCCTTTCTTCAACTCGCTTTCTTGTGAGCTGGCCGCAACACCGCAGGATGGCTTCAGGCCCTAATCTGGTTCCGGTACGGCACGCTGAGCCTTTGGTTAATTCCTCTTCCTGGTGGGAAATGAGAGTTAAATTTGCCCGTCCAGACACCTCCAGCTAGCCTCTCATTGGTTCTCGCTATTCCTGTTCATCTTCCGCAGAAATTGCAAACTGGGCCATACAGGAGGTTAAAGGGACTGACTCTGCAAGTCGGGAGAGTGTTAGTAAAGCGTCTGGAATGTTGCACCCGAGTATCAGGGTACGAAAACTGAGACATATTTGAACACGTCTCCCGATCACATGGTTGATCATACTCTAGGTTCCACATGCATGTTTTAGCTGAAGGAAGAATACCTTAAACCTGGGTAGTTGAAACCCGTGGAATGGGTACCATGCAATATGACTTCAAAGGGTCTTCATTTGCTCACTGAACCTCTCCAATCCTATCACTGCTGCGTTTATGCCCCTGTACACATGCTTGATTCTCTTTCGGAGACATAGCAATCTATAGGTTTTAAGATACTTACTAGTCAGGTACATTCTTAGGCGTTTAATATGCAGTGTTGAGTCCATTTCGTTGAGCAAGGAGTAGCTCTTGTCTATTCCATATTTGGCTTAAGGAACTTTATCTGTGCTCATTTCAATCTCTGGTTTTATGCAGCACCCCAACTCACCTTTACCCTTAAGCAAGAATAAGTTGGTTTTCTAAATTTTAGACCCTGTTCTGTTCTGTAATTCAGTTCCTTGTAGCCAAGTTTACATTCCGTGTATTACTGATATCTTATGATGTTTCTTTTTCTTTGTGACTTATTTCACTTAGAATCATCATACCTGAATCCACTCAGTGTGCTGCTAAGGGCCTGATGACATAGATTTCATTGCTGAGTGATATTGCTTTGTAAGTAAATACCACAACTTCTTTATCCATTTTTCACTTTCTGCGATGTTGAACTTGTACTGTAAACGAGGTTCTTGTAAACAGAGCTGTTCCAAACTTTGGGGTGGCTGTGTCTTTTTGATTTTAAATTGCCTAAGCTATAGGACCATAATTGGAAGTGCCCTAGGCTCTGTTGCTTTGTTTTTTAGATGTTTCAGGAAACACCATACACTTCTCCCGAGTGGTTGTTGGCAATTTACATCCCACCCTTCAGCATAACAAGGCTCCCAGTTCTCCATGGCCTGTCCTGCCTTTCTGGATTTTACACTTTTTTCAGATGGCCCTTTTGACCGGGGAGAAGTGAGACTTCATTGTAGTGCAGATTTCCTTTGCAAGCTTGCTTGGTTGGCCAAAAAGGGCGTATGCGTTTTTTCCTGAATATATTCAGGAAAAAACGCATACGCCCTTTTTGGCCAAGTGCATCATTGTGGACGTTCTGCCTCTTTTCCTATGCTTTCAATGCAATTCCAGTCTACCTCCTGAAATCGGTTTCCTGCAATTCTGCCCCGCTTTCAAGTCCTCTTGGCAGCCTTACTTCAGTCTATTTTTGGACGATAGCTGTCATTTATAACTCTGCAGGTTTGTGAATTACAGTGCCCCTGAGCTCCTTTCTTCAACTCGTTTTCTTGTGACCTGGCCGTAACACTGCAGGATGGCTTCAGGCCCTAATCTGGTTCCGGCCCGGCATGCTGAGCCTTTGGTTAATTCCTCTTCCTGGTGGGAAATGAGAGTTAAATTTGCCCGTCCAGACACCTCCAGCTAGCCTCTCATTGGTTCTCGCTATTCCTGTTCATCTTCCGCAGAAATTGCAAACTGGGCCAAACAGGAGGTTAAAGGGACTGACTCTCCAAGTCGGGAGAGTGTTAGTAAAGCGTCTGGAATGTTGCACCCGAGTACCAGGGGAGGAAAACTGAGACATATTTGAACACGACTCCCGTTCACATGGTTGATCATACTCTGGGTTGCACATGCATGTTTTAGCTGAAGGAAGAATACCTTAAACCTGGAGAGTTGAGACCCGTGTAATGGGTACCATGCAATATGACTTCAAAGGGTCTTCATTTGCTCACCGAACCTCTCCAATCCTATCACTGCTGCGTTTATGCCCCTGTACACATGCTTGATTCTCTTTTGGAGACATAGCAATCCATAGGTTTTAAGATACTTACTAGTCAGGTACATTCTTAGGCGTTTAATATGGGGTTTTGAGTCCATTTCGTTGAGCAAGGAGTAGCTCTGGTCTATTCCATATTTGGCTTAAGGAACTTTATCTGTGCTCATTTTAATCTCTGGTTTTATGCAGCACCCCAACTCACCTTTCCCCTTAAGCAAGCATAAGTTGGTTCTCTAAATTTGAGACCCTGTTCTGTTTTGGAATGCAGTTCCTGTGTAGCCAAGTTTCCATTCCGTGTATTACTGATATCTTATGATGTTTCTTTTTCTGTGTGACTTATTTCAGTTAGAATCATCATACCTGAATCCACTCATTGTGCTGCTAAGGGCCTGATGACATAGATTTCATTGCTGAGTGATATTGCTTTGTAAGTAAATACCACACCTTCTTTATCCATTTTTCACTTTCTGCGATGTTGAACTTGTACTGTAAACGAGGTTCTTGTAAACAGAGGCGTCCCAAACTTTGGGGTGGCTGTGTCTTTTTGATTTTAATTTCCCTAAGCTATAGGACCATAAGTGGCAGTGCCCTAGGCTCTGTTGCTTTGTTTTTTAGATGTTTCAGGAAACACCATACACTTCTCCCCAGTGTCTGTTGGCAATTTACATCCCGCCCATCAGCATAACAAGGCTCCCAGTTCTCCATGGCCTGTCCTGCCTTTCTGGATTTTACACTTTTTTCAGATGGCCCTTTTGACCGGGGGGAAGTGAGACTTCATTGTAGTGCAGATTTCCTTTGCAAGCTTGCTTGGTTGGCCAAAAAGGGCGTATGCGTTTTTTCCTGAATATATTCAGGAAAAAACGCATACGCCCTTTTTGGCCAAGTGCATCATTGTGGACGTTCTGCCTCTTTTCCTATGCTTTCAATGCAATTCCAGTCTACCTCCTGAAATCGGTTTTCTGCAATTCTGCCCCGCTTTCAAGTCCTCTTGGCAGCCTTACTTCAGTCTATTTTTGGACGATAGCTGTCATTTATAACTCTGCAGGTTTGTGAATTACAGTGCCCTTGAGCTCCTTTCTTCAACTCGCTTTCTTGTGAGCTGGCCGCAACACCGCAGGAAGGCTTCAGGCCCTAATCTGGTTCCGGCACGGCACGCTGAGCCTTTGGTTAATTCCTCTTCCTGGTGGGAAATGAGAGTTAAATTTGCCCGTCCAGACACCTCCAGCTAGCCTCTCATTGGTTCTCGCTATTCCTGTTCATCTTCCATGGAAATTGGAAACTGGGCCAAACAGGAGGTTAAAGGGACTGACTCTCCAAGTGGGGAGAGTGTTAGTAAAGCGTCTGGAATGTAGCACCCGAGTACCAGGGTACGAAAACTGAGACATATTTGAACACGTCTCCCAATCACATGGTTGATCATACTCTAGGTTCCACATGCATGTTATAGCTGAAGGAAGAATACCTTAAACCTGGGTAGTTGAAACCCGTGGAATGGGTACCATGCAATATGACTTCAAAGGGTCTTCATTTGCTCACCGAACCTCTCCAATCCTATCACTGCTGCGTTTATGCCCCTGTACACATGCTTGATTCTCTTTCGGAGACATAGCAATCCATAGGTTTTAAGATACTTACTAGTCAGGTACATTCTTACGCGTTTAATATGCGGTGTTGAGTCCATTTCGTTGAGCAAGGAGTAGCTCTTGTCTATTCCATATTTGGCTTAAGGAACTTTATCTGTGCTCATTTCAATCTCGGGTTTTATGCAGCACCCCAACTCACCTTTACCCTTAAGCAAGAATAAGTTGGTTTTCTAAATTTGAGACCCTGTTCTGTTCTGTAATTCAGTTCCTGTGTAGCAAAGTTTACATTCCGTGTATTACTGATACCTTATGATGTTTCTTTTTCTGTGTGACTTATTTCAGTTAGAATCATCATACCTGAATCCACTCATTGTGCTGCTAAGGGCCTGATGACATAGATTTCAATGCTGAGTGATACTGCATTGTAAGTAAATACCACACCTTCTTTATCCATTTTTCACTTTCTGCGATGTTGAACTTGTACTGTAAACGAGGTTCTTGTAAACAAAGCCGTTCCAAACTTTGGGGTGGCTGTGTCTTTTTGATTTTAAATTGCCTAAGCTATAGGACCATAAGTGGAAGTGCCCTAGGCTCTGTTGCTTTGTTTTTTAGATGTTTCAGGAAACACCATACACTTCTCCCGAGTGGTTGTTGGCAATTTACATCCCGCCCTTCAGCATAACAAGGCTCCCAGTTCTCCATGGCCTGTCCTGCCTTTCTGGATTTTACACTTTTTTCAGATGGCCCTTTTGACCGGGGGGAAGTGAGACTTCATTGTAGTGCAGATTTCCTTTGCAAGCTTGCTTGGTTGGCCAAAAAGGGCGTATGCGTTTTTTCCTGAATATATTCAGGAAAAAACGCATACGCCCTTTTTGGCCAAGTGCATCATTGTGGACGTTCTGCCTCTTTTCCTATGCTTTCAATGCAATTCCAGTCTACCTCCTGAAATCGGTTTCCTGCAATTCTGCCCCGCTTTCAAGTCCTCTTGGCAGCCTTACTTCAGTATATTTTTGGACGATAGCTGTCATTTATAACTCTGCAGGTTTGTGAATTACAGTGCCCCTGAGCTCCTTTCTTCAACTTGTTTCTTGTGACCTGGCCGCAACACCGCAGGATGGCTTCAGGCCCTAATCTGATTCTGGCACACCACGCTAAGCCTTTGGTTATTTCCTCCTCCTGGTGGGAAATGAGAGTTAAATTTGCCCGTCCAGACACCTCCAGCTAGCCTCTCATTGGTTCTCGCTATTCCTGTTCATCTTCCGCAGAAATTGCAAACTGTGCCAAACAGGAGGTTAAAGGCGCTGACTCTTCAAGTGGGGAGAATGTCAGTAAAGCGTCTGGAATGTTGCACCCGAGTACCAGGGGAGGAAAACTGAGACATATTTGAACACGTCTCCCGATCAAATGGTTGATCATACTCTAGGTTCCACATGCATGATTTAGCTGAAGGAAGAATACCTTAAATTGGGTAGCTGAAACCCGTGGAATGGGTACCATGCAATATGACTTCAAAGGGTCTTCATTTGCTCACCGAACCTCTCCAATCCTATCACTGCTGCGTTTATGCCCCTGTACACATGCTTGATTCTCTTTTGGAGACATAGCAATCCATAGGTTTTAAGATACTTACTAGTCAGTTACATCCTTAGGCGTTTAATATGCGGTGTTGAGTCCATTTCGTTGAGCAAGGAGTAGCTCTTGTCTATTCCATATTTGGCTTAAGGAACTTTATCTGTGCTCATTTCAATCTCTGGTTTTATGCAGCACCCCAACTCACCTTTACCCTTAAGCAAGCAAAAGTTGGTTTCCTAAATTTGAGACCCTGTTCTGTTCTGTAATTCAGTTCCTGTGTAGCCAAGTTTCCATTCCGTGTATTACTGATATCTTATGATGTTTCTTTTTCTGTGTGACTTATTTCAGTTAGAATCATCATACCTGAATCCACTCATTGTGCTGCTAAGGGCCTGATGACATAGATTTCATTGCTGAGTGATATTGCTTTGTAAGTGAATACCACAACTTCTTTATCCATTTTTCACTTTCTGCGATGTTGAACTTGTACTGTAAACGAGGTTCTTGTAAACAGAGCCATGCCAAACTTTGGGGTGGCTGTGTCTTTTTTATTTTAATTTCCCTAAGCTATAGGACCATAAGTGGAAGTGCCCTAGGCTCTGTTGCTTTGTTTTTTAGATGTTTCAGGAAACACCATACACTTCTCCCGAGTGGTTGTTGGCAATTTACATCCCGCCCATCAGCATAACAAGGCTCCCAGTTCTCCATGGCCTGTTGCCTTTCTGGATTTTACACTTTTTTCAGATGGCCCTTTTGACCTGGGAGAAGTGAGACTTCATTGTAGTGCAGATTTCCTTTGCAAGCTTGCTTGGTTGGCCAAAAAGGGCGTATGCGTTTTTTCCTGAATATATTCAGGAAAAAACGCATACGCCCTTTTTGGCCAAGTGCATCATTGTGGACGTTCTGCCTCTTTTCCTATGCTTTCAATGCAATTCCAGTCTACCTCCTGAAATCGGTTTCCTGCAATTCTGCCCCGCTTTCAAGTCCTCTTGGCAGCCTTACTTCAGTCTATTTTTGGACGATAGCTGTCATTTATAACTCTGCAGGTTTGTGAATTACAGTGCCCCTGAGCTCCTTTCTTCAACTCATTTTCTTTTGAGCTTGCCGTAACACCGCAGGATGGCTTCAAGCCCTAATCTGGTTCCGGCCCGGCATGCTGAGCCTTTGGTTAATTCCTCTTCCTGGTGGGAAATGAGAGTTAAATTTGCCCGTCCAGACACCTCCAGCTAGCCTCTCATTGGTTCTCGCTATTCCTGTTCATCTTCCGCAGAAATTGCAAACTGGGCCAAACAGGAGGTTAAAGGGACTGACTCTCCAAGTCGGGAGAGTGTTAGTAAAGCGTCTGGAATGTTGCACCCGAGTACCAGGGGAGCAAAACTGAGACATATTTGAACACGACTCCCGTTCACATGGTTGATCATACTCTGGGTTCCACATGCATGTTTTAGCTGAAGGAAGAATACCTTAAACCTGGAGAGTTGAGACCCTTGTAATGGGTACCATGCAATATGACTTCAAAGGGTCTTCATTTGCTCACTGAACCTCTCCAATCCTATCACTGCTGCGTTTATGCCCCTGTACACATGCTTGATTCTCTTTTGGAGACATAGCAATCCATAGGTTTTAAGATACTTACTAGTCAGGTACATTCTTAGGCGTTTAATATGGGGTTTTGAGTCCATTTCGTTGAGCAAGGAGTAGCTCTGGTCTATTCCATATTTGGCTTAAGGAACTTTATCTGTGCTCATTTCAATCTCTGGTTTTATGCAGCACCCCAACTCACCTTTCCCCTTAAGCAAGCATAAGTTGGTTTTCTAAATTTGAGACCCTGTTCTGTTTTGGAATGCAGTTCTTGTGTAGCCAAGTTTCCATTCCGTGTATTACTGATATCTTATGATGTTTCTTTTTCTGTGTGACTTATTTCAGTTAGAATCATCATACCTGAATCCACTCATTGTGCTGCTAAGGGCCTGATGACATAGATTTCATTGCTGAGTGATATTGCTTTGTAAGTAAATACCACAGTTTCTTTATCCATTTTTCACTTTCTGCGATGTTGAACTTGTACTGTAAACGAGGTTCTTGTAAACAGAGGCGTCCCAAACTTTGGGGTGGCTGTGTCTTTTTGATTTTAATTTCCCTAAGCTATAGGACCATAAGTGGCAGTGCCCTAGGCTCTGTTGCTTTGTTTTTTAGATGTTTCAGGAAACACCATACACTTCTCCCCAGTGTCTGTTGGCAATTTACATCCCGCCCATCAGCATAACAAGGCTCCCAGTTCTCCATGGCCTGTCCTGCCTTTCTGGATTTTACACTTTTTTCAGATGGCCCTTTTGACCGGGGGGAAGTGAGACTTCATTGTAGTGCAGATTTCCTTTGCAAGCTTGCTTGGTTGGCCAAAAAGGGCGTATGCGTTTTTTCCTGAATATATTCAGGAAAAAACGCATATGCCCTTTTTGGCCAAGTGCATCATTGTGGACGTTCTGCCTCTTTTCCTATGCTTTCAATGCAATTCCAGTCTACCTCCTGAAATCGGTTTCCTGCAATTCTGCCCCGCTTTCAAGTCCTCTTGGCAGCCTTACTTCAGTCTATTTTTGGACGATAGCTGTCATTTATAACTCTGCAGCTTTGTGAATTACAGTGCCCCTGAGCTCCTTTCTTCAACTTGCTTTCTTGTGAGCTGGCCGCAACACCGCATGATGGCTTCAGGCCCTAATCTGGTTCCGGCACGGCACGCTGAGCCTTTGCTTATTTCCTCTTCCTGGTGAGAAATGAGAGTTAAATTTGCCCGTCCAGACACCTCCAGCTAGTCTCTCATTGGTTCTCGCTATTCCTGTTCATCTTCTGCAGAAATTGCAAACTCGGCCAAACAGGAGGTTAAAGGCGCTGACTCTCCAAGTGGGGAGACTGTTAGTAAAGCGTCTGTAATATTGCACCCGAGTACCAGGGCAGGAAAACTGAGACATATTTGAACACGTCTCCCGTTCACATGGTTGATCATACTTGGGTTCCACATGCATGTTTTAGCTGAAGGAAGAATACCTTAAACCTGGAGAGTTAAGCCCCGTGTAATGGGTACCATGCAATATGACTTCAAAGTGTCTTCATTTGCTCACCGAAACTCTCCAATCCTATCACTGCTGCGTTTATGCCCCTGTACACATGCTTGATTCTCTTTCGGAGACATAGCAATCCATAGGTTTTAAGACACTTACTAGTCAGGTACATTCTTAGGCGTTTAATATGCGGTGTTGAGTCCATTTCGTTGAGCAAGGAGTAGCTCTTGTCTATTCCATATTTGACTTAAGGAACTTTATCTGTGCTCATTTCAATCTCTGGTTTTATGCAGCACCCCAACTCACCTTTCCCCTTAAGCAAGCATAAGTTGGTTTTCTAAATTTGAGACCCTGTTCTGTTCTGTAATTCAGTTCCTGTGTAGCCAAGTTTACATTCCGTGTATTACTGATATCTTATGATGTTTCTTTTTCTGTGTGACTTATTTCAGTTAGAATCATCATACCTGAATCCACTCATTGTGCTGCTAAGGGCCTGATGACACAGATTTCATTGCTGAGTGATATTGCTTTGTAAGTAAATACCACAATTTCTTTATCCATTTTTCACTTTCTGCGATGTTGAACTTGTACTGTAAACGAGGTTCTTGTAAACAGAGCCGTTCCAAACTTTGGGGTGGCTGTGTCTTTTTGATTTTAATTTCCCTAAGCTATAGGACCATAAGTGGAAGTGCCCTAGGTTCTGTTGCTTTGTTTTTTAGATGTTTCAGGAAACACCATACACTTCTCCCCAGTGGTTGTTGGCAATTTACATCCCGCCCATCAGCATAACAAGGCTCCCAGTTCTCTATGGCCTGTCCTGCCTTTCTGGATTTTACACTTTTTTCAGATAGCCCTTTTGACCGGGGGGAAGTGAGACTTCATTGTAGTGCAGATTTCCTTTGCAAGCTTGCTTGGTTGTCCAAAAAGTGCGTATGCGTTTTTTCCTGAATATATTCAGGAAAAAACGCATACGTCCTTTTTGGCCAAGTGCATCATTGTGGACGTTCTGCCTCTTTTCCTATGCTTTCAATGCAATTCCAGTCTACCTCCTGAAATCGGTTTCCTGCAATTCTGCCCCGCTTTCAAGTCCTCTTGGCAGCCTTACTTCAGTCTATTTTTGGACGATAGCTGTCATTTATAACTCTGCAGGTTTGTGAATTACAGTGCCCTTGAGCTCCTTTCTTCAACTCGCTTTCTTTTGAGCTGGCCGCAACACCGCAGGATGGCTTCAGGCCCTAATCTGGTTCCGGTACGGCACCCTGAGCCTTTGGTTATTTCCTCTTCCTGGTGGGAAATGAGAGTTAAATTTGCCCGTCCAGACACCTCCAGCTAGTCTCTCATTGGTTCTCGCTATTCCTGTTCATCTTCCGCAGAAATTGCAAACTGGGCCAAACAGGAGGTTAAAGGCGCTGACTCTCCTAGTGGGGAGAGAGTTAGTAAAGCGTCTGGAATGTTGCACCCGAGTACCAGGGCAGGAAAACTGAGACATATTTGAACACGTCTCCCGTTCACATGGTTGATCATACTTGGGTTCCACATGCATGTTTTAGCTGAAGGAAGAATACCTAAAACCTGGGTAGTTGAAACCCGTGGAATGAGTACCATGCAATATGACTTCAAAGGGTCTTCATTTGCTCACCGAACCTTTCCAATCCTATCACTGCTGCGTTTATGCCCCTGTACACATGCTTGATTCTCTTTCGGAGACATAGCAATCTATAGGTTTTAAGATACTTACTAGTCAGGTACATTCTTAGGCGTTTAATATGCGGTGTTGAGTCCATTTCGTTGAGCAAGGAGTAGCTCTTGTCTATTCCATATTTGGCTTAAGGAACTTTATCTGTGCTCATTTCAATCTCTGGTTTTATGCAGCACCCCAACTCACCTTTCCCCTTAAGCAAGCATAAGTTGGTTTTCTAAATTTGAGACACTGTTCTGTTCTGTAATTCAGTTCCTGTGTAGCCAAGTTTACATTCCGTGTATTACTGATATCTTATGATGTTTCTTTTTCTGTGTGACTTATTTCAGTTAGAATCATCATACCTGAATCCACTCATTGTGCTGCTAAGGGCCTGATGACACAGATTTCATTGCTGAGTGATATTGCTTTGTAAGTAAATTCCACAACTTCTTTATCCATTTTTCACTTTTTGCGATGTTGAACTTGTACTGTAAATGAGGTTCTTGTAAACAGAGCCGTTCCAAACTTTGGGGTGGCTGTGTCTTTTTGATTTTAATTTCCCTAAGCTATAGGACCATAAGTGGAAGTGCCCTAGGTTCTGTTGCTTTGTTTTTTAGATGTTTCAGGAAACACCATACACTTCTGCCGAGTGGTTGTTGGCAATTTACATCCCGCCCATCAGCATAACAAGGCTCCCAGTTCTCCATGGCCTGTCCTGCCTTTCTGGATTTTACACTTTTTTCAGATAGCCCTTTTGACCGGGAGGAATTGAGACTTCATTGTAGTGCAGATTTCCTTTGCAAGCTTGCTTGGTTGGCCAAAAAGGGCGTATGCGTTTTTTCCTGAATATATTCAGGAAAAAACGCATACGCTCTTTTTGGCCAAGTGCATCATTGTGGACGTTCTGCCTCTTTTCCTATGCTTTCAATGCAATTCCAGTCTACCTCCTGAAATCGGTTTCCTGCAATTCTGCCCCGCTTTCAAGTCCTCTTGGCAGCCTTACTTCAGTCTATTTTTGGACTATAGCTGTGATTTATAACTCTGCAGGTTTGTGAATTACAGTGCCCCTGAGCTCCTTTCTTCAACTTGTTTCTTGTGACCTGGCCGCAACACCGCAGGATGGCTTCAGGCCCTAATCTGATTCTGGCACACCACGCTAAGCCTTTGGTTATTTCCTCCTCCTGGTGGGAAATGAGAGTTAAATTTGCCCGTCCAGACACCTCCAGCTAGCCTCTCATTGGTTCTCGCTATTCCTGTTCATCTTCCGCAGAAATTGCAAACTGTGCCAAACAGGAGGTTAAAGGCGCTGACTCTTCAAGTGGGGAGAATGTCAGTAAAGCGTCTGGAATGTTGCACCCGAGTACCAGGGGAGGAAAACTGAGACATATTTGAACACGTCTCCCGATCAAATGGTTGATCATACTCTAGGTTCCACATGCATGATTTAGCTGAAGGAAGAATACCTTAAATTGGGTAGCTGAAACCCGTGGAATGGGTACCATGCAATATGACTTCAAAGGGTCTTCATTTGCTCACCGAACCTCTCCAATCCTATCACTGCTGCGTTTATGCCCCTGTACACATGCTTGATTCTCTTTTGGAGACATAGCAATCCATAGGTTTTAAGATACTTACTAGTCAGTTACATCCTTAGGCGTTTAATATGCGGTGTTGAGTCCATTTCGTTGAGCAAGGAGTAGCTCTTGTCTATTCCATATTTGGCTTAAGGAACTTTATCTGTGCTCATTTCAATCTCTGGTTTTATGCAGCACCCCAACTCACCTTTACCCTTAAGCAAGCAAAAGTTGGTTTCCTAAATTTGAGACCCTGTTCTGTTCTGTAATTCAGTTCCTGTGTAGCCAAGTTTCCATTCCGTGTATTACTGATATCTTATGATGTTTCTTTTTCTGTGTGACTTATTTCAGTTAGAATCATCATACCTGAATCCACTCATTGTGCTGCTAAGGGCCTGATGACACAGATTTCATTGCTGAGTGATATTGCTTTGTAAGTAAATACCACAATTTCTTTATCCATTTTTCACTTTCTGCGATGTTGAACTTGTACTGTAAACGAGGTTCTTGTAAACAGAGCCGTTCCAAACTTTGGGGTGGCTGTGTCTTTTTGATTTTAATTTCCCTAAGCTATAGGACCATAAGTGGAAGTGCCCTAGGTTCTGTTGCTTTGTTTTTTAGATGTTTCAGGAAACACCATACACTTCTGCCGAGTGGTTGTTGGCAATTTACATCCCGCCCATCAGCATAACAAGGCTCCCAGTTCTCCATGGCCTGTCCTGCCTTTCTGGATTTTACACTTTTTTCAGATAGCCCTTTTGACCGGGAGGAATTGAGACTTCATTGTAGTGCAGATTTCCTTTGCAAGCTTGCTTGGTTGGCCAAAAAGGGCGTATGCGATTTTTCCTGAATATATTCAGGAAAAAACGCATACGCTCTTTTTGGCCAAGTGCATCATTGTGGACGTTCTGCCTCTTTTCCTATGCTTTCAATGCAATTCCAGTCTACCTCCTGAAATCGGTTTCCTGCAATTCTGCCCCGCTTTCAAGTCCTCTTGGCAGCCTTACTTCAGTCTATTTTTGGACTATAGCTGTGATTTATAACTCTGCAGGTTTGTGAATTACAGTGCCCCTGAGCTCCTTTCTTCAACTTGTTTCTTGTGACCTGGCCGCAACACCGCAGGATGGCTTCAGGCCCTAATCTGATTCTGGCACACCACGCTAAGCCTTTGGTTATTTCCTCCTCCTGGTGGGAAATGAGAGTTAAATTTGCCCGTCCAGACACCTCCAGCTAGCCTCTCATTGGTTCTCGCTATTCCTGTTCATCTTCCGCAGAAATTGCAAACTGTGCCAAACAGGAGGTTAAAGGCGCTGACTCTTCAAGTGGGGAGAATGTCAGTAAAGCGTCTGGAATGTTGCACCCGAGTACCAGGGGAGGAAAACTGAGACATATTTGAACACGTCTCCCGATCAAATGGTTGATCATACTCTAGGTTCCACATGCATGATTTAGCTGAAGGAAGAATACCTTAAATTGGGTAGCTGAAACCCGTGGAATGGGTACCATGCAATATGACTTCAAAGGGTCTTCATTTGCTCACCGAACCTCTCCAATCCTATCACTGCTGCGTTTATGCCCCTGTACACATGCTTGATTCTCTTTTGGAGACATAGCAATCCATAGGTTTTAAGATACTTACTAGTCAGTTACATCCTTAGGCGTTTAATATGCGGTGTTGAGTCCATTTCGTTGAGCAAGGAGTAGCTCTTGTCTATTCCATATTTGGCTTAAGGAACTTTATCTGTGCTCATTTCAATCTCTGGTTTTATGCAGCACCCCAACTCACCTTTACCCTTAAGCAAGCAAAAGTTGGTTTTCTAAATTTGAGACCCTGTTCTGTTCTGTAATTCAGTTCCTGTGTAGCCAAGTTTCCATTCCGTGTATTACTGATATCTTATGATGTTTCTTTTTCTGTGTGACTTATTTCAGTTAGAATCATCATACCTGAATCCACTCATTGTGCTGCTAAGGGCCTGATGACATAGATTTCATTGCTGAGTGATATTGCTTTGTAAGTGAATACCACAACTTCTTTATCCATTTTTCACTTTCTGCGATGTTGAACTTGTACTGTAAACGAGGTTCTTGTAAACAGAGCCATGCCAAACTTTGGGGTGGCTGTGTCTTTTTTATTTTAATTTCCCTAAGCTATAGGACCATAAGTGGAAGTGCCCTAGGCTCTGTTGCTTTGTTTTTTAGATGTTTCAGGAAACACCATACACTTCTCCCGAGTGGTTGTTGGCAATTTACATCCCGCCCATCAGCATAACAAGGCTCCCAGTTCTCCATGGCCTGTTGCCTTTCTGGATTTTACACTTTTTTCAGATGGCCCTTTTGACCTGGGAGAAGTGAGACTTCATTGTAGTGCAGATTTCCTTTGCAAGCTTGCTTGGTTGGCCAAAAAGGGCGTATGCGTTTTTTCCTGAATATATTCAGGAAAAAACGCATACGCCCTTTTTGGCCAAGTGCATCATTGTGGACGTTCTGCCTCTTTTCCTATGCTTTCAATGCAATTCCAGTCTACCTCCTGAAATCGGTTTCCTGCAATTCTGCCCCGCTTTCAAGTCCTCTTGGCAGCCTTACTTCAGTCTATTTTTGGACGATAGCTGTCATTTATAACTCTGCAGGTTTGTGAATTACAGTGCCCCTGAGCTCCTTTCTTCAACTCATTTTCGTTTGAGCTGGCCGTAACACCGCAGGATGGCTTCAGGCCCTAATCTGGTTCCGGCCCGGCATGCTGAGCCTTTGGTTAATTCCTCTTCCTGGTGGGAAATGAGAGTTAAATTTGCCCGTCCAGACACCTCCAGCTAGCCTCTCATTGGTTCTCGCTATTCCTGTTCATCTTCCGCAGAAATTGCAAACTGGGCCAAACAGGAGGTTAAAGGGACTGACTCTCCAAGTCGGAAGAGTGTTAGTAAAGCGTCTGGAATGTTGCACCCGAGTACCAGGGGAGCAAAACTGAGACATATTTGAACACGACTCCCGTTCACATGGTTGATCATACTCTGGGTTCCACATGCATGTTTTAGCTGAAGGAAGAATACCTTAAACCTGGAGAGTTGAGACCCTTGTAATGGGTACCATGCAATATGACTTCAAAGGGTCTTCATTTGCTCACCGAACCTCTCCAATCCTATCACTGCTGCGTTTATGCCCCTGTACACATGCTTGATTCTCTTTTGGAGACATAGCAATCCATAGGTTTTAAGATACTTACTAGTCAGGTACATTCTTAGGCGTTTAATATGGGGTTTTGAGTCCATTTCGTTGAGCAAGGAGTAGCTCTTGTCTATTCCATATTTGGCTTAAGGAACTTTATCTGTGCTCATTTCAATCTCTGGTTTTATGCAGCACCCCAACTCACCTTTCCCCTTAAGCAAGCATAAGTTGGTTTTCTAAATTTGAGACCCTGTTCTGTTTTGGAATGCAGTTCTTGTGTAGCCAAGTTTACATTCCGTGTATTACTGATATCTTATGATGTTTCTTTTTCTGTGTGACTTATTTCAGTTAGAATCATCATACCTGAATCCACTCATTGTGCTGCTAAGGGCCTGATGACATAGATTTCATTGCTGAGTGATATTGCTTTGTAAGTAAATACCACAGTTTCTTTATCCATTTTTCACTTTCTGCGATGTTGAACTTGTACTGTAAACGAGGTTCTTGTAAACAGAGGCGTCCCAAACTTTGGGGTGGCTGTGTCTTTTTGATTTTAATTTCCCTAAGCTATAGGACCATAAGTGGCAGTGCCCTAGGCTCTGTTGCTTTGTTTTTTAGATGTTTCAGGAAACACCATACACTTCTCCCCAGTGTCTGTTGGCAATTTACATCCCGCCCATCAGCATAACAAGGCTCCCAGTTCTCCATGGCCTGTCCTGCCTTTCTGGATTTTACACTTTTTTCAGATGGCCCTTTTGACCGGGGGGAAGTGAGACTTCATTGTAGTGCAGATTTCCTTTGCAAGCTTGCTTGGTTGGCCAAAAAGGGCGTATGCGTTTTTTCCTGAATATATTCAGGAAAAAACGCATACGCCCTTTTTGGCCAAGTGCATCATTGTGGACGTTCTGCCTCTTTTCCTATGCTTTCAATGCAATTCCAGTCTACCTCCTGAAATCGGTTTCCTGCAATTCTGCCCCGCTTTCAAGTCCTCTTGGCAGCCTTACTTCAGTCTATTTTTGGACGATAGCTGTCATTTATAACTCTGCAGGTTTGTGAATTACAGTGCCCCTGAGCTCCTTTCTTCAACTTGCTTTCTTGTGAGCTGGCCGCAACACGGCAGGATGGCTTCAGGCCCTAATCTGGTTCCGGCACGGCACGCTGAGCCTTTGCTTATTTCCTCTTCCTGGTGAGAAATGAGAGTTAAATTTGCCCGTCCAGACACCTCCAGCTAGTCTCTCATTGGTTCTCGCTATTCCTGTTCATCTTCCGCAGAAATTGCAAACTCGGCCAAACAGGAGGTTAAAGGCGCTGACTCTCCTAGTGGGGAGAGTGTTAGTAAAGCGTCTGTAATATTGCACCCGAGTACCAGGGCAGGAAAACTGAGACATATTTGAACACGTCTCCCGTTCACATGGTTGATCATACTTGGGTTCCACATGCATGTTTTAGCTGAAGGAAGAATACCTTAAACCTGGAGAGTTAAGCCCCGTGTAATGGGTACCATGCAATATGACTTCAAAGTGTCTTCATTTGCTCACCGAAACTCTCCAATCCTATCACTGCTGCGTTTATGCCCCTGTACACATGCTTGATTCTCTTTCGGAGACATAGCAATCCATAGGTTTTAAGACACTTACTAGTCAGGTACATTCTTAGGCGTTTAATATGCGGTGTTGAGTCCATTTCGTTGAGCAAGGAGTAGCTCTTGTCTATTCCATATTTGACTTAAGGAACTTTATCTGTGCTCATTTCAATCTCTGGTTTTATGCAGCACCCCAACTCACCTTTCCCCTTAAGCAAGCATAAGTTGGTTTTCTAAATTTGAGACCCTGTTCTGTTCTGTAATTCAGTTCCTGTGTAGCCAAGTTTACATTCCGTGTATTACTGATATCTTATGATGTTTCTTTTTCTGTGTGACTTATTTCAGTTAGAATCATCATACCTGAATCCACTCATTGTGCTGCTAAGGGCCTGATGACACAGATTTCATTGCTGAGTGATATTGCTTTGTAAGTAAATACCACAATTTCTTTATCCATTTTTCACTTTCTGCGATGTTGAACTTGTACTGTAAACGAGGTTCTTGTAAACAGAGCCGTTCCAAACTTTGGGGTGGCTGTGTCTTTTTGATTTTAATTTCCCTAAGCTATAGGACCATAAGTGGAAGTGCCCTAGGTTCTGTTGCTTTGTTTTTTAGATGTTTCAGGAAACACCATACACTTCTCCCCAGTGGTGGTTGGCAATTTACATCCCGCCAATCAGCATAACAAGGCTCCCAGTTCTCTATGGCCTGTCCTGCCTTTCTGGATTTTACACTTTTTTCAGATAGCCCTTTTGACCGGGGGGAAGTGAGACTTCATTGTAGTGCAGATTT
Source organism: Delphinus delphis (assembly GCF_949987515.2). Taxonomy (NCBI): domain Eukaryota; kingdom Metazoa; phylum Chordata; class Mammalia; order Artiodactyla; family Delphinidae; genus Delphinus; species Delphinus delphis. The sequence goes on from NW_027192754.1 coordinate 418,568, forward strand.
CCTTTGCAAGCTTGCTTGGTTGTCCAAAAAGTGCGTATGCGTTTTTTCCTGAATATATTCAGGAAAAAACGCATACGCCCTTTTTGGCCAAGTGCATCATTGTGGACGTTCTGCCTCTTTTCCTATGCTTTCAATGCAATTCCAGTCTACCTCCTGAAATCGGTTTCCTGCAATTCTGCCCCGCTTTCAAGTCCTCTTGGCAGCCTTACTTCAGTCTATTTTTGGACGATAGCTGTCATTTATAACTCTGCAGGTTTGTGAATTACAGTGCCCCTGAGCTCCTTTCTTCAACTCGCTTTCTTTTGAGCTGGCCGCAACACCGCAGGATGGCTTCAGGCCCTAATCTGGTTCCAGTACGGCACCCTGAGCCTTTGGTTATTTCCTCTTCCTGGTGGGAAATGAGAGTTAAATTTGCCCGTCCAGACACCTCCAGCTAGTCTCTCATTGGTTCTCGCTATTCCTGTTCATCTTCCGCAGAAATTGCAAACTGGGCCAAACAGGAGGTTAAAGGCGCTGACTCTCCTAGTGGGGAGAGAGTTAGTAAAGCGTCTGGAATGTTGCACCCGAGTACCAGGGCAGGAAAACTGAGACATATTTGAACACGTCTCCCGTTCACATGGTTGATCATACTTGGGTTCCACATGCATGTTTTAGCTGAAGGAAGAATACCTTAAACCTGGAGAGTTAAGCCCCGTGTAATGGGTACCATGCAATATGACTTCAAAGGGTCTTCATTTGCTCACCGAACCTCTCCAATCCTATCACTGCTGCGTTTATGCCCCTGTACACATGCTTGATTCTCTTTCGGAGACATAGCAATCCATAGGTTTTAAGACACTTACTAGTCAGGTACATTCTTAGGCGTTTAATATGCGGTGTTGAGTCCATTTCGTTGAGCAAGGAGTAGCTCTTGTCTATTCCATATTTGACTTAAGGAACTTTATCTGTGCTCATTTCAATCTCTGGTTTTATGCAGCACCCCAACTCACCTTTCCCCTTAAGCAAGCATAAGTTGGTTTTCTAAATTTGAGACCCTGTTCTGTTCTGTAATTCAGTTCCTGTGTAGCCAAGTTTACATTCCGTGTATTACTGATATCTTATGATGTTTCTTTTTCTGTGTGACTTATTTCAGTTAGAATCATCATACCTGAATCCACTCATTGTGCTGCTAAGGGCCTGATGACACAGATTTCATTGCTGAGTGATATTGCTTTGTAAGTAAATACCACAATTTCTTTATCCATTTTTCACTTTCTGCGATGTTGAACTTGTACTGTAAACGAGGTTCTTGTAAAAAGAGCCGTTCCAGACTTTGGGGTGGCTGTGTCTTTTTGATTTTAATTTCCCTAAGCTATAGGACCATAAGTGGAAGTGCCCTAGGTTCTGTTGCTTTGTTTTTTAGATGTTTCAGGAAACACCATACACTTCTCCCAAGTGGTTGTTGGCAATTTACATCCCGCCCATCAGCATAACAAGGCTCCCAGTTCTCCATGGCCTGTCCTGCCTTTGGATTTTACACTTTTTTCAGATGACCCTTTTGACTGGGGGGAAGTGAGACTTCTTTGTAGTGCAGATTTCCTTTGCAAGCTTGCTTGGTTGGCCAAAGGGCGTATGCGTTTTTTCCTGAATATATTCAGGAAAAAAACGCATACGCCCTTTTTGGCCAAGTGCATCATTGTGGACGTTCTGCCTCTTTTCCTATGCTTTCAATGCAATTCCAGTCTACCTCCTGAAATCGGTTTCCTGCAATTCTGCCCCGCTTTCAAGTCCTCTTGGCAGCCTTACTTCAGTATATTTTTGGACGATAGCTGTCATTTATAACTCTGCAGGTTTGTGAATTACAGTGCCCCTGAGCTCCTTTCTTCAACTCGCTTTCTTTTCAGCTGGCCGCAACACCGCAGGATGTCTTCAGGCCCTAATCTGGTTCCGGCATGGCACACTGAGCCTTTGGTTATTTCCTCTTCCTGGTGGGAAATGAGAGTTAAATTTGCCCATCCAGACACCTCCAGCTAGCCTCTAATTGGTTCTCGCTATTCCTGTTCATCTTCCGCAGAAATTGCAAACTGGGCCAAACAGGAGGTTAAAGGCGCTGACTCTCCAAGTGGGGAGAGTGTTAGTAAAGTGTCTGGAATGTTGCACCCGAGTACCAGGGGAGGAAAACTGAGACATATTTGAACTCGTCTCCCGTTCACATGGTTGATCATACTTGGGTTCCACATGCATGTTTTAGTTGAAAGAAGAATACCTTAAACCTGGAGAGTTGAGACCCGTGTAATGGGTACCATGCAATATGACTTCAAAGGGTCTTCATTTGCTCACCGAACCTCTCCAATCCTATCACTGCTGCGTTTATGCCCCTGTACACATGCTTGATTCTCTTTTGGAGACATAGCAATCCATAGGTTTTACGATACTTACTAGTCAGGTACATGGTTAGGCGTTTAATATGCGGTGTTGAGTCCATTTCGTTGAGCAAGGAGTAGCTCTTGTCTATTCCATATTTGGCTTAAGGAACTTTATCTGTGCTCATTTCAATCTCTGGTTTTATGCAGCACCCCAACTCACCTTTCCCCTTAAGCAAGCATAAGTTGGTTTTCTAAATTTGAGACCCTGTTCTGTTCTGTAATTCAGTTCCTGTGTAGCCAAGTTTACATTCCGTGTATTACTGATATCTTATGATGTTTCTTTTTCTGTGTGACTTATTTCAGTTAGAATCATCATACCTGAATCCACTCATTGTGCTGCTAAGGGCCTGATGACACAGATTTCATTGCTGAGTGATATTGCTTTGTAAGTAAATACCACAGTTTCTTTATCCATTTTTCACTTTCTGCGATGTTGAACTTGTACTGTAAACGAGGTTCTTGTAAACAGAGCCGTTCCAAACTTTGGGGTGGCTGTGTCTTTTTGATTTTAATTTCCCTAAGCTATAGGACCATAAGTGGAAGTGCCCTAGGTTCTGTTGCTTTGTTTTTTAGATGTTTCAGGAAACACCATACACTTCTCCCGAGTGGTTGTTGGCAATTTACATCCCGCCCATCAGCATAACAAGGCTCCCAGTTCTCCATGGCCTGTCCTGCCTTTCTGGATTTTACACTTTTTTCAGATGGCCCTTTTGACCGGGGGGAAGTGAGACTTCATTGTAGTGCAGATTTCCTTTGCAAGCTTGCTTGGTTGGCCAAAAAGGGCGTATGCGTTTTTTCCTGAATATATTCAGGAAAAAACGCATACGCCCTTTTTGGCCAAGTGCATCATTGTGGACGTTCTGCCTCTTTTCCTATGCTTTCAATGCAATTCCAGTCTACCTCCTGAAATCGGTTTCCTGCAATTCTGCCCCGCTTTCAAGTCCTCTTGGCAGCCTTACTTCAGTATATTTTTGGACGATAGCTGTCATTTATAACTCTGCAGGTTTGTGAATTACAGTGCCCCTGAGCTCCTTTCTTCAACTCGCTTTCTTTTGAGCTGGCCGCAACACCGCAGGATGGCTTCAGGCCCTAATCTGGTTCCGGTACGGCACGCTGAGCCTTTGGTTATTTCCTCTTCCTGGTGGGAAATGAGAGTTAAATTTGCCCGTCAAGACACCTCCAGCTAGCCTCTCATTGTTTCTCGCTATTCCTGTTCATCTTCCGCAGAAATTGCAAACTGGGCCAAACAGGAGGTTAAGGCACTGACTCTCCAAGTGGGGAGAGTGTTAGTAAAGCGTCTGGAATGTTGCACCCGAGTACCAGGGCAGGAAAACTGAGACATATTTGAACACGTCTCCCGTTTACATGGTTGATCATACTCTGGGTTCCACATGCATGTTTTAGCTGAAGGAAGAATACCTAAAACCTGGGTAGTTGAAACCCGTGGAATGGGTACCATGCAATATGACTTCAAAGGGTCTTCATTTGCTCACCGAACCTCTCCAATCCTATCACTGCTGCGTTTATGCCCCTGTACACATGCTTGATTCTCTTTCGGAGACATAGCAATCTATAGGTTTTAAGATACTTACTAGTCAGGTACATTCTTAGGCGTTTAATATGCGGTGTTGAGTCCATTTCGTTGAGCAAGGAGTAGCTCTTGTCTATTCCATATTTGGCTTAAGGAACTTTATCTGTGCTCATTTATATCTCTGGTTTTATGCAGCACCCCAACTCACCTTTACCCTTAAGCAAGCATAAGTTGGTTTTCTAAATTTGAGACCCTGTTCTGTTCTGTAATTCAGTTCCTGTGTAGCCAAGTTTACATTCCGTGTATTACTGATATCTTATGATGTTTCTTTTTCTGTGTGACTTATTTCATTTAGAATCATCATACCTGAATCCACTCATTGTGCTGCTAAGGGCCTGATGACACAGATTTCATTGCTGAGTGATATTGCTTTGTAAGTAAATACCACAACTTTTTTATCCATTTTTCACTTTCTGCGATGTTGAACTTGTACTGTAAATGAGGTTCTTGTAAACAGAGACGTTCCAAACTTTGGGGTGGCTGTGTCTTTTTGATTTTAAATTCCCTAAGCTATAGGACCATAAGTGGAAGTGCCCTAGGCTCTGTTGCTTTGTTTTTTAGATGTTTCAGGAAACACCATACACTTCTCCCGAGTGGTTGTTGGCAATTTACATCCCGCCCTTCAACATAACAAGGCTCCCAGTTCTCCATGGCCTGTCCTGCCTTTCTGGATTTTACACTTTTTTCAGATGGCCCTTTTGACCGGGGGGAAGTGAGACTTCTTTGTAGTGCAGATTTCCTTTGCAAGCTTGCTTGGTTGGCCAAAAAGGGCGTATGCGTTTTTTTCCTGAATATATTCAGGAAAAAAACGCATACGCCCTTTTTGGCCAAGTGCATCATTGTGGACGTTCTGCCTCTTTTCCTATGCTTTCAATGCAATTCCAGTCTACCTCCTGAAATCGGTTTCCTGCAATTCTGCCCCGCTTTCAAGTCCTCTTGGCAGCCTTACTTCAGTATATTTTTGGACGATAGCTGTCATTTATAACTCTGCAGGTTTGTGAATTACAGTGCCCCTGAGCTCCTTTCTTCAACTCACTTTCTTTTGAGCTGGCCGCAACACCGCAGGATGTCTTCAGGCCCTAATCTGGTTCCGGCATGGCACACTGAGCCTTTGGTTATTTCCTCTTCCTGGTGGGAAATGAGAGTTAAATTTGCCCATCCAGACACCTCCAGCTAGCCTCTAATTGGTTCTCGCTATTCCTGTTCATCTTCCGCAGAAATTGCAAACTGGGCCAAACAGGAGGTTAAAGGCGCTGACTCTCCAAGTGGGGAGAGTGTTAGTAAAGCGTCTGGAATGTTGCACCCGAGTACCAGGGGAGGAAAACTGAGACATATTTCAACTCGTCTCCCGTTCACATGGTTGATCATACTTGGGTTCCACATGCATGTTTTAGTTGAAAGAAGAATACCTTAAACCTGGAGAGTTGAGACCCGTGTAATGGGTACCATGCAATATGACTTCAAAGGGTCTTCATTTGCTCACCGAACCTCTCCAATCCTATCACTGCTGCGTTTATGCCCCTGTACACATGCTTGATTCTCTTTTGGAGACATAGCAATCCATAGGTTTTACGATACTTACTAGTCAGGTACATTGTTAGGCGTTTAATATGCGGTGTTGAGTCCATTTCGTTGAGCAAGGAGTAGCTCTTGTCTATTCCATATTTGGCTTAAGGAACTTTATCTGTGCTCATTTCAATCTCTGGTTTTATGCAGCACCCCAACTCACCTTTCCCCTTAAGCAAGCATAAGTTGGTTTTCTAAATTTGAGACCCTGTTCTGTTCTGTAATTCAGTTCCTGTGTAGCCAAGTTTACATTCCGTGTATTACTGATATCTTATGATGTTTCTTTTTCTGTGTGACTTATTTCAGTTAGAATCATCATACCTGAATCCACTCATTGTGCTGCTAAGGGCCTGATGACACAGATTTCATTGCTGAGTGATATTGCTTTGTAAGTAAATACCACAACTTTTTTATCCATTTTTCACTTTCTGCAACGTTGAACTTGTACTGTAAACGAGGTTCTTGTAAACAGAGCCGTTCCAAACTTTGGGGTGGCTGTGTCTTTTTGATTTTAAATTCCGTAAGCTATAGGACCATAAGTGGAAGTGCCCTAGGCTCTGTTGCTTTGTTTTTTAGATGTTTCAGGAAACACCATACACTTCTCCCAAGTGTCTGTTGGCAATTTACATCACGCCCATCAGCATAACAAGGCTCCCAGTTCTCCATGGCCTGTTGCCCTTCTGGATTTTACACTTTTTTCAGATGGCCCTTTTGACCGGGGGGAAGTGAGACTTCATTGTAGTGCAGATTTCCTTTGCAAGCTTGCTTGGTTGGCCAAAAAGGGCGTATGCGTTTTTTCCTGAATATATTCAGGAAAAAACGCATACGCCCTTTTTGGCCAAGTGCATCATTGTGGACGTTCTGCCTCTTTTCCTATGCTTTCAATGCAATTCCAGTCTACCTCCTGAAATTGGTTTCCTGCAATTCTGCCCCGCTTTCAAGTCCTCTTGGCAGCCTTACTTCAGTCTATTTTTGGACGATAGCTGTCATTTATAACTCTGCAGGTTTGTGAATTACAGTGCCCCTGAGCTCCTTTCTTCAACTCGCTTTCTTGTGAGCTGGCCGCAACACCGCATGATGGCTTCAGGCCCTAATCCGGTTCCGGCCCGGCATGCTGAGCCTTTGGTTAATTCCTCTTCCTGGTGGGAAATGAGAGTTAAATTTGCCCGTCCAGACACCTCCAGCTAGCCTCTCATTGGTTCTCGCTATTCCTGTTCATCTTCCGGAGAAATTGCAAACTGGGCCAAACAGGAATTTAAAGGGACTGATTCTCCAAGTCGGGAGAGTGTTAGTAAAGCGTCTGGAATGTTGCACCCGAGTACCAGGGGAGGAAAACTGAGACATATTTGAACACGACTCCCGTTCACATGGTTGATCATACTCTGGGTTCCACATGCATGTTTTAGCTGAAGGAAGAATACCTTAAACCTGGAGAGTTGAGACCCGTGAAATGGGTACCATGCAATATGATTTCAAAGGGTCTTCATTTGCTCACCGAACCTCTCCAATCCTATCACTGCTGCGTTTATTCCCCTGTACACACGCTTGATTCCCTTTTGGAGACATAGCAATCCATAGGTTTTAAGATACTTACTAGTCAGGTACATTCTTAGGCGTTTAATATGGGGTTTTGAGTCCATTTCGTTGAGCAAGGAGTAGCTCTTGTCTATTCCATATTTGGCTTAAGGAACTTTATCTGTGCTCATTTCAATCTCTGGTTTTATGCAGCACCCCAACTCACCTTTACCCTTAAGCAAGCATAAGGTGGTTTTCTAAATTTGAGACCCTGTTCTGTTTTGGAATGCAGTTCCTGTGTAGCCAAGTTTACATTCCGTGTATTAGTGATATCTTATGATGTTTCTTTTTCTGTGTGACTTATTTCAGTTAGAATCATCGTACCTGAATCCACTCATTATGCTGCTATGGGCCTGATGACATAGATTTCATTGCTGAGTGATACTGCATTGTACGTAAGTACCACAAGTTCTTTATCCATTTTTCACTTTCTGTGATATTGAACTTGTACGGTAAACGAGGTTCTTGTAAACGGAGGCGTCCCAAACATTGGGGTGGCTGTGTCTTTTTGATTTTAATTTCCCTAAGCTATAGGACCATAAGTGGAAGTGCCCTAGGCTCTGTTGCTTTGTTTTTTAGATGTTTCAGGAAACACCATACACTTCTCCCGAGTGTCTGTTGGCAATTTACATCCCGCCCATCAGCATAACAAGGCTCCCAGTTCTCCATGGCCTCTCCTGCCTTTCTGGATTTTACACTTTTTTCAGATGGCCCTTTTCACCGGGGAGAAGTGAGACTTCATTTTAGTGCAGATTTCCTTTGCAAGTTTGCTTGGTTGGTCAAAAAGGGCGTATGCGTTTTTTCCTGAATATATTCAGGAAAAAACGCATACGCCCTTTTTGGCCAAGTGCATCATTGTGGACGTTCTGCCTCTTTTCCTATGCTTTCAATGCAATTCCAGTCTACCTCCTGAAATCGGTTTCCTGCAATTCTGCCCCGCTTTCAAGTCCTCTTGGCAGCCTTACTTCAGTCTATTTTTGGACGATAGCTGTCATTTATAACTCTGCAGGTTTGTGAATTACAGTGCCCCTGAGCTCCTTTCTTCAACTCACTTTCTTTTGAGCTGGCCGCAACACCGCAGGATGTCTTCAGGCCCTAATCTGGTTCTGGCACGGCACGCTGAGCCTTTGGTTAATTCCTCTTCCTGGTGGGAAATGAGAGTTAAATTTGCCCATCCAGACACCTCCAGCTAGTCTCTCATTGGTTCTCGCTATTCCTGTTCATCTTCCGCAGAAATTGCAAACTGGGCCAAACAGGAGATTAAAGGGACTGACTCTCCAAGTGGAGAGAGTGTTAGTAAAGCATCTGGAATGTTGCACCCGAGTACCAGGGTACGAAAACTGAGACATATTTGAACACGTCTCCCGCTCACATGGTTGACCATACTCTAGGTTCCACATGCATGTTTTAGCTGAAGGAAGAATACCTTAAACCTGGGTAGTTGAAACCCGTGGAATGGGTACCATGCAATATGACTTCAAAGGGTCTTCATTTGCTCACGAACCTCTCCAATCCTATCACTGCTGCGTTTATGCCCCTGTACACATGCTTGATTCTCTTTCGGAGACATAGCAATCCATAGGTTTTAAGATACTTACTAGTCAGGTACATTCTTAGGCGTTTAATATGCGGTGTTGAGTCCATTTCGTTGAGCAAGGAGTAGCTCTTGTCTATTCCATATTTGGCTTAAGGAACTTTATCTGTGCTCATTTCAATCTCTGGTTTTATGCAGTACCCCAACTCACCTTTCCCCTTAAGCAAGCATAAGTTGGTTTTCTAAATTTGAGACCCTGTTCTGTTCTGTAATTCAGTTCCTGTGTAGCCAAGTTTACATTCCGTGTATTACTGATATCTTATGATGTTTCTTTTTCTGTGTGACTTATTTCAGTTAGAATCATCATACCTGAATCCACTCATTGTGCTGCTAAGGGCCTGATGACACAGATTTCATTGCTGAGTGATATTGCTTTGTAAGTAAATACCACAACTTTTTTATCCATTTTTCACTTTCTGCAACGTTGAACTTGTACTGTAAACGAGGTTCTTGTAAACAGAGCCGTTCCAAACTTTGGGGTGGCTGTGTCTTTTTGATTTTAAATTCCGTAAGCTATAGGACCATAAGTGGAAGTGCCCTAGGCTCTGTTGCTTTGTTTTTTAGATGTTTCAGGAAACACCATACACTTCTCCCAAGTGTCTGTTGGCAATTTACATCACGCCCATCAGCATAACAAGGCTCCCAGTTCTCCATGGCCTGTTGCCCTTCTGGATTTTACACTTTTTTCAGATGGCCCTTTTGACCGGGGGGAAGTGAGACTTCATTGTAGTGCAGATTTCCTTTGCAAGCTTGCTTGGTTGGCCAAAAAGGGCGTATGCGTTTTTTCCTGAATATATTCAGGAAAAAACGCATACGCCCTTTTTGGCCAAGTGCATCATTGTGGACGTTCTGCCTCTTTTCCTATGCTTTCAATGCAATTCCAGTCTACCTCCTGAAATTGGTTTCCTGCAATTCTGCCCCGCTTTCAAGTCCTCTTGGCAGCCTTACTTCAGTCTATTTTTGGATGATAGCTGTCATTTATAACTCTGCAGGTTTGTGAATTACAGTGCCCCTGAGCTCCTTTCTTCAACTCGCTTTCTTGTGAGCTGGCCGCAATACCGCATGATGGCTTCAGGCCCTAATCCGGTTCCGGCCCGGCATGCTGAGCCTTTGGTTAATTCCTCTTCCTGGTGGGAAATGAGAGTTAAATTTGCCCGTCCAGACACCTCCAGCTAGCCTCTCATTGGTTCTCGCTATTCCTGTTCATCTTCCGGAGAAATTGCAAACTGGGCCAAACAGGAATTTAAAGGGACTGATTCTCCAAGTCGGGAGAGTGTTAGTAAAGCGTCTGGAATGTTGCACCCGAGTACCAGGGGAGGAAAACTGAGACATATTTGAACACGACTCCCGTTCACATGGTTGATCATACTCTGGGTTCCACATGCATGTTTTAGCTGAAGGAAGAATACCTTAAACCTGGAGAGTTGAGACCCGTGAAATGGGTACCATGCAATATGATTTCAAAGGGTCTTCATTTGCTCACCGAACCTCTCCAATCCTATCACTGCTGCGTTTATGCCCCTGTACACACGCTTGATTCCCTTTTGGAGACATAGCAATCCATAGGTTTTAAGATACTTACTAGTCAGGTACATTCTTAGGCGTTTAATATGGGGTTTTGAGTCCATTTCGTTGAGCAAGGAGTAGCTCTTGTCTATTCCATATTTGGCTTAAGGAACTTTATCTGTGCTCATTTCAATCTCTGGTTTTATGCAGCACCCCAACTCACCTTTCCCCTTAAGCAAGCATAAGGTGGTTTTCTAAATTTGAGACCCTGTTCTGTTTTGGAATGCAGTTCCTGTGTAGCCAAGTTTACATTCCGTGTATTAGTGATATCTTATGATGTTTCTTTTTCTGTGTGACTTATTTCAGTTAGAATCATCGTACCTGAATCCACTCATTATGCTGCTATGGGCCTGATGACATAGATTTCATTGCTGAGTGATACTGCATTGTACGTAAGTACCACAAGTTCTTTATCCATTTTTCACTTTCTGTGATATTGAACTTGTACGGTAAACGAGGTTCTTGTAAACGGAGGCGTCCCAAACATTGGGGTGGCTGTGTCTTTTTGATTTTAATTTCCCTAAGCTATAGGACCATAAGTGGAAGTGCCCTAGGCTCTGTTGCTTTGTTTTTTAGATGTTTCAGGAAACACCATACACTTCTCCCGAGTGTCTGTTGGCAATTTACATCCCGCCCATCAGCATAACAAGGCTCCCAGTTCTCCGTGGCCTCTCCTGCCTTTCTGGATTTTACACTTTTTTCAGATGGCCCTTTTCACCGGGAAGAAGTGAGACTTCATTTTAGTGCAGATTTCCTTTGCAAGTTTGCTTGGTTGGTCAAAAAGGGCGTATGCGTTTTTTCCTGAATATATATTCAGGAAAAAACGCATACGCCCTTTTTGGCCAAGTGCATCATTGTGGACGTTCTGCCTCTTTTCCTATGCTTTCAATGCAATTCCAGTCTACCTCCTGAAATCGGTTTCCTGCAATTCTGCCCCGCTTTCAAGTCCTCTTGGCAGCCTTACTTCAGTCTATTTTTGGACGATAGCTGTCATTTATAACTCTGCAGGTTTGTGAATTACAGTGCCCCTGAGCTCCTTTCTTCAACTCGCTTTCTTGTGACCTGGCCGCAACACCGCAGGATGGCTTCAGGCCCTAATCTGGTTCCGGCACGGCACGCTGAGCCTGTGGTTAATTCCTCTTCCTGGTGGGAAATGAGAGTTAAATTTGCCCGTCCAGACACCTCCAGCTAGCCTCTCATTGGTTCTCGCTATTCCTGTTCATCTTCCACAGAAATTGCAAACTGGGCCAAACAGGAGGTTAAAGGGACTGACTCTCCAGGTCGGGAGAGTGTTAGTAAAGCGTCTGGAATGTTGCACCCGAGTACCAGGGGGGGAAAACTGAGACATATTTGAACACGTCTCCCGTTCACATGTTTGATCATACTCTGGGTTCCACATGCATGTTTTAGCTGAAGGAAGAATACCTTAAACCTGGAGAGTTGAGACCCGTGTAATGGGTACCATGCAATATGATTTCAAAGGGTCTTCATTTGCTCACGAACCTCTCCAATCCTATCACTGCTGCGTTTATGCCCCTGTACACATGCTTGATTCTCTTTCGGAGACATAGCAATCCATAGGTTTAAGATACTTACTAGTCAGGTATATTCTTAGGCGTTTAATATGGGGTGTTGAGTCCATTTCGTTGAGCAAGGAGTAGCTCTTGTCTATTCCATATTTGGCTTAAGGAACTTTATCTGTGCTCATTTCAATCTCTGGTTTTATGCAGCACCCCAACTCACCTTTCCACTTAAGCAAGCATAAGTTGGTTTTCTAAATTTGAGACCCTGTTCTGTTCTGTAATTCAGTTCCTGTGTAGCCAAGTTTACATTCCGTGTATTACTGATATCTTATGATGTTTCTTTTTCTGTGTGACTTATTTCAGTTAGAATCATCATACCTGAATCCACTCATTGTGCTGCTAAGTGCCTGATGACACAGATTTCATTGCTGAGTGATCTTGCTTTGTAAGTAAATACCACAACTTCTTTATCCATTTTTCACTTTCTGCGATGTTGAACTTGTACTGTAAACAAGGTTCTTGTAAACAGAGCCCTTCCGAACTTTGGGGTGGCTGTGTCTTTTTGATTTTAATTTCCCTAATCTATAGGACCATAAGTGGAAGTGCCCTAGGCTCTGTTGCTTTGTTTTTTAGATGTTTCAGGAAACACCATACACTTCTCCCGAGTGGTTGTTGGCAATTTACATCCCGCCCATCAGCATAACAAGGCTCCCAGTTCTCAATGGCCTGTTGCCTTTCTGGATTTTACACTTTTTTCAGATGGCCCTTTTGACCGGGGGGAAGTGAGACTTCATTGTAGTGCAGATTTCCTTTGCAAGCTTGCTTGGTTGGCCAAAAAGTGCGTATGCGTTTTTTCCTGAATATATTCAGGAAAAAACGCATACGCCCTTTTTGGCCAAGTGCATCGTTGTGGACGTTCTGCCTCTTTTCGTATGCTTTCAATGCAATTCCAGTCTACCTCCTGAAATCGGTTTCCTGCAATTCTGCCCCGCTTTCAAGTCCTCTTGGCAGCCTTACTTCAGTCTATTTTTGGACGATAGCTGTCATTTATAACTCTGCAGGTTTGTGAATTACAGTGCCCCTGAGCTCCTTTCTTCAACTCGCTTTCTTGTGACCTGGCCGCAACACCGCAGGATGGCTTCAGGCCCTAATCTGGTTCCGGCCCGGCATGCTGAGCCTTTGGTTAATTCCTCTTCCTGGTGGGAAATGAGAGTTAAATTTGCCCGTCCAGACACCTCCAGCTAGCCTCTCATTGGTTCTCGCTATTCCTGTTCATCTTCCGGAGAAATTGCAAACTGGGCCAAACAGGAAGTTAAAGGGACTGACTCTCCAAGTCGGGAGAGTGTTAGTAAAGCGTCTGGAATGTTGCACCCGAGTACCAGGGTACGAAAACTGAGACATATTTGAACACGTCTCCCGTTCACATGGTTGATCATACTCTGGGTTCCACATGCATGTTTTAGCTGAAGGAAGAATACCTTAAACCTGGAGAGTTGAGACCCGTGGAATGGGTACCATGCAATATGACTTCAAAGGGTCTTCATTTGCTCACCGAACCTCTCCAATCCTATCACTGCTGCGTTTATGCCCCTGTACACACGCTTGATTCTCTTTTGGAGACATAGCAATCCATAGGTTTTAAGATACTTACTAGTCAGGTACATTCTTAGGCGTTTAATATGGGGTTTTGAGTCCATTTCATTGAGCAAGGAGTAGCTCTTGTCTATTCCATATTTGGCTTAAGGAACTTTATCTGTGCTCATTTCAATCTCTGGTTTTATGCAGCACCCCAACTCACCTTTCCCCTTAAGCAAGCATAAGGTGGTTTTCTAAATTTGAGACCCTGTTCTGTTTTGGAATGCAGTTCCTGTGTAGCCAAGTTTACATTCCGTGTATTAGTGATATCTTATGATGTTTCTTTTTCTGTGTGACTTATTTCAGTTAGAATCATCGTACCTGAATCCACTCATTGTGCTGCTAAGGGCCTGATGACATAGATTTCATTGCTGAGTGATACTGCATTGTACGTAAGTACCACAAGTTCTTTATCCATTTTTCACTTTCTGTGATATTGAACTTGTACGGTAAACGAGGTTCTTGTAAACAGAGGCGTCCCAAAATTTGGGGTGGCTGTGTCTTTTTGATTTTAATTTCCCTAAGCTTTAGGACCATAAGTGGCAGTGCCCTAGGTTCTGTTGCTTTGTTTTTTAGGTGTTTCAGGAAACACCATACACTTTTCCCGAGTGTCTGTTGGCAATTTACATCCCGCCCATCAGCATAACAAGGCTCCCAGTTCTCCATGGCCTGTCCTGCCTTTCTGGATTTTACACTTTTTTCAGATGTCCCTTTTGACCGGGGGGAAGTGAGACTTCATTGTAGTGCAGATTTCCTTTGCAAGCTTGCTTGGTTGGCCAAAAAGGGCGTATGCGTTTTTTCCTGAATATATTCAGGAAAAAACGCATACGCCCTTTTTGGCCAAGTGCATCATTGTGGACGTTCTGCCTCTTTTCCTATGCTTTCAATGCAATTCCAGTCTACCTCCTGAAATCGGTTTCCTGCAATTCTGCCCCGCTTTCAAGTCCTCTTGGCAGCCTTACTTCAGTCTATTTTTGGACGATAGCTGTCATTTATAACTCTGCAGGTTTGTGAATTACAGTGCCCCTGAGCTCCTTTCTTCAACTCGCTTTCTTGTGAGCTGGCCGCAACACCGCAGGATGGCTTCAGGCCCTAATCTGGTTCCGGCACAGCACGCTGAGCCTTTGGTTAATTCCTCTTCCTGGTGGGAAATGAGAGTTAAATTTGCCCGTCCAGACACCTCCAGCTAGCCTCTAATTGGTTCTCGCTATTCCTGTTCATCTTCCGCAGAAATTGCAAACTGGGCCAAACAGGAGGTTAAAGGGACTGGCTCTCCAAGTCGGGAGAGTGTTAGTAAAGCGTCTGGAATGTTGCACCCGAGTACCAGGGTACGAAAACTGAGACATATTTGAACACGTCTCCCAATCACATGGTTGATCATACTCTAGGTTCCACATGCATGTTTTAGCTGAAGGAAGAATACCTTAAACCTGGGTAGTTGAAACCCGTGGAATGGGTACCATGCAATATGACTTCAAAGGGTCTTCATTTGCTCACCGAACCTCTCCAATCCTATCACTGCTGCGTTTATGCCCCTGTACACACGCTTGATTCTCTTTTGGAGACATAGCAATCCATAGGTTTTAAGATACTTACTAGTCAGGTACATTCTTAGGCGTTTAATATGGGGTTTTGAGTCCATTTCGTTGAGCAAGGAGTAGCTCTTGTCTATTCCATATTTGGCTTAAGGAACTTTATCTGTGCTCATTTCAATCTCTGGTTTTATGCAGCACCCCAACTCACCTTTCCCCTTAAGCAAGCATAAGTTGGTTTTCTAAATTTGAGACCCTGTTCTGTTTTGGAATGCAGTTCCTGTGTAGCCAAGTTTACATTCCGTGTATTAGTGATATCTTATGATGTTTCTTTTTCTGTGTGACTTATTTCAGTTAGAATCATCGTACCTGAATCCACTCATTATGCTGCTACGGGCCTGATGACATAGATTTCATTGCTGAGTGATACTGCATTGTACGTAAGTACCACAAGTTCTTTATCCATTTTTCACTTTCTGTGATATTGAACTTGTACGGTAAACGAGGTTCTTGTAAACGGAGGCGTCCCAAACTTTGGGGTGGCTGTGTCTTTTTGATTTTAATTTCCCTAAGCTATAGGACCATAAGTGGAAGTGCCCTAGGCTCTGTTGCTTTGTTTTTTACATGTTTCAGGAAACACCATACACTTCTCCCGAGTGTCTGTTGGCAATTTACATCCCGCCCATCAGCATAACAAGGCTCCCAGTTCTCCATGGCCTGTCCTGCCTTTCTGGATTTTACACTTTTTTCAGATGGCCCTTTTGACCGGGGGGAAGTGAGACTTCATTGTAGTGCAGATTTCTTTGCAAGCTTGCTTGGTTGGCCAAAAAGTGCGTATGCGTTTTTTCCTGAATATATTCAGGAAAAAACGCATACGCCCTTTTTGGCCAAGTGCATCATTGTGGACGTTCTGCCTCTTTTCCTATGCTTTCAATGCAATTCCAGTCTACCTCCTGAAATCGGTTTCCTGCAATTCTGCCCCGCTTTCAAGTCCTCTTGGCAGCCTTACTTCAGTCTATTTTTGGACGATAGCTGTCATTTATAACTCTGCAGGTTTGTGAATTACAGTGCCCCTGAGCTCCTTTCTTCAACTCGCTTTCTTGTGACCTGGCCGCAACACCGCAGGATGGCTTCAGGCCCTAATCTGGTTCCGGCACGGCACGCTGAGCCTGTGGTTAATTCCTCTTCCTGGTGGGAAATGAGAGTTAAATTTGCCCGTCCAGACACCTCCAGCTAGCCTCTCATTGGTTCTCGCTATTCCTGTTCATCTTCCACAGAAATTGCAAACTGTGCCAAACAGGAGGTTAAAGGGACTGACTCTCCAGGTCGGGAGAGTGTTAGTAAAGCGTCTGGAATGTTGCACCCGAGTACCAGGGGGGGAAAACTGAGACATATTTGAACACGTCTCCCGTTCACATGTTTGATCATACTCTGGGTTCCACATGCATGTTTTAGCTGAAGGAAGAATACCTTAAACCTGGAGAGTTGAGACCCGTGTAATGGGTACCATGCAATATGATTTCAAAGGGTCTTCATTTGCTCACGAACCTCTCCAATCCTATCACTGCTGCGTTTATGCCCCTGTACACATGCTTGATTCTCTTTCGGAGACATAGCAATCCATAGGTTTAAGATACTTACTAGTCAGGTATATTCTTAGGCGTTTAATATGGGGTGTTGAGTCCATTTCGTTGAGCAAGGAGTAGCTCTTGTCTATTCCATATTTGGCTTAAGGAACTTTATCTGTGCTCATTTCAATCTCTGGTTTTATGCAGCACCCCAACTCACCTTTCCACTTAAGCAAGCATAAGTTGGTTTTCTAAATTTGAGACCCTGTTCTGTTCTGTAATTCAGTTCCTGTGTAGCCAAGTTTACATTCCGTGTATTACTGATATCTTATGATGTTTCTTTTTCTGTGTGACTTATTTCAGTTAGAATCATCATACCTGAATCCACTCATTGTGCTGCTAAGTGCCTGATGACACAGATTTCATTGCTGAGTGATCTTGCTTTGTAAGTAAATACCACAACTTCTTTATCCATTTTTCACTTTCTGCGATGTTGAACTTGTACTGTAAACAAGGTTCTTGTAAACAGAGCCCTTCCGAACTTTGGGGTGGCTGTGTCTTTTTGATTTTAATTTCCCTAATCTATAGGACCATAAGTGGAAGTGCCCTAGGCTCTGTTGCTTTGTTTTTTAGATGTTTCAGGAAACACCATACACTTCTCCCGAGTGGTTGTTGGCAATTTACATCCCGCCCATCAGCATAACAAGGCTCCCAGTTCTCAATGGCCTGTTGCCTTTCTGGATTTTACACTTTTTTCAGATGGCCCTTTTGACCGGGGGGAAGTGAGACTTCATTGTAGTGCAGATTTCCTTTGCAAGCTTGCTTGGTTGGCCAAAAAGTGCGTATGCGTTTTTTCCTGAATATATTCAGGAAAAAACGCATACGCCCTTTTTGGCCAAGTGCATCATTGTGGACGTTCTGCCTCTTTTCGTATGCTTTCAATGCAATTCCAGTCTACCTCCTGAAATCGGTTTCCTGCAATTCTGCCCCGCTTTCAAGTCCTCTTGGCAGCCTTACTTCAGTCTATTTTTGGACGATAGCTGTCATTTATAACTCTGCAGGTTTGTGAATTACAGTGCCCCTGAGCTCCTTTCTTCAACTCGCTTTCTTGTGACCTGGCCGCAACACCGCAGGATGGCTTCAGGCCCTAATCTGGTTCCGGCCCGGCATGCTGAGCCTTTGGTTAATTCCTCTTCCTGGTGGGAAATGAGAGTTAAATTTGCCCGTCCAGACACCTCCAGCTAGCCTCTCATTGGTTCTCGCTATTCCTGTTCATCTTCCGGAGAAATTGCAAACTGGGCCAAACAGGAAGTTAAAGGGACTGACTCTCCAAGTCGGGAGAGTGTTAGTAAAGCGTCTGGAATGTTGCACCCGAGTACCAGGGGAGGAAAACTGAGACATATTTGAACACGTCTCCCGTTCACATGGTTGATCATACTCTGGGTTCCACATGCATGTTTTAGCTGAAGGAAGAATACCTTAAACCTGGAGAGTTGAGACCCGTGGAATGGGTACCATGCAATATGACTTCAAAGGGTCTTCATTTGCTCACCGAACCTCTCCAATCCTATCACTGCTGCGTTTATGCCCCTGTACACACGCTTGATTCTCTTTTGGAGACATAGCAATCCATAGGTTTTAAGATACTTACTAGTCAGGTACATTCTTAGGCGTTTAATATGGGGTTTTGAGTCCATTTCATTGAGCAAGGAGTAGCTCTTGTCTATTCCATATTTGGCTTAAGGAACTTTATCTGTGCTCATTTCAATCTCTGGTTTTATGCAGCACCCCAACTCACCTTTCCCCTTAAGCAAGCATAAGGTGGTTTTCTAAATTTGAGACCCTGTTCTGTTTTGGAATGCAGTTCCTGTGTAGCCAAGTTTACATTCCGTGTATTAGTGATATCTTATGATGTTTCTTTTTCTGTGTGACTTATTTCAGTTAGAATCATCGTACCTGAATCCACTCATTGTGCTGCTAAGGGCCTGATGACATAGATTTCATTGCTGAGTGATACTGCATTGTACGTAAGTACCACAAGTTCTTTATCCATTTTTCACTTTCTGTGATATTGAACTTGTACGGTAAACGAGGTTCTTGTAAACAGAGGCGTCCCAAAATTTGGGGTGGCTGTGTCTTTTTGATTTTAATTTCCCTAAGCTTTAGGACCATAAGTGGCAGTGCCCTAGGTTCTGTTGCTTTGTTTTTTAGGTGTTTCAGGAAACACCATACACTTTTCCCGAGTGTCTGTTGGCAATTTACATCCCGCCCATCAGCATAACAAGGCTCCCAGTTCTCCATGGCCTGTCCTGCCTTTCTGGATTTTACACTTTTTTCAGATGTCCCTTTTGACCGGGGGGAAGTGAGACTTCATTGTAGTGCAGATTTCCTTTGCAAGCTTGCTTGGTTGGCCAAAAAGGGCGTATGCGTTTTTTCCTGAATATATTCAGGAAAAAACGCATACGCCCTTTTTGGCCAAGTGCATCATTGTGGACGTTCTGCCTCTTTTCCTATGCTTTCAATGCAATTCCAGTCTACCTCCTGAAATCGGTTTCCTGCAATTCTGCCCCGCTTTCAAGTCCTCTTGGCAGCCTTACTTCAGTCTATTTTTGGACGATAGCTGTCATTTATAACTCTGCACGTTTGTGAATTACAGTGCCCCTGAGCTCCTTTCTTCAACTCGCTTTGTTTTGAGCTGGCCGCAACACCGCAGGATGGCTTCAGGCCCTAATCTGGTTCCGGCACGGCACGCTGAGCCTTTGGTTAATTCCTCTTCCTGGTGGGAAATGAGAGTTAAATTTGCCCGTCCAGACACCTCCAGCTAGCCTCTCATTGGTTCTCGCTATTCCTGTTCATCTTCCACAGAAATTACAAACTGGGCCAAACAGGAGGTTAAAGGGACTGACTCTCCAAGTGGGGAGAGTGTTAGTAAAGCGTCTGGAATGTTGCACCCGAGTACCAGGGTACGAAAACTGAGACATATTTGAACACGTCTCCCGATCACATGGTTGATCATACTCTAGGTTCCACATGCATGTTTTAGCTGAAGGAAGAATACCTTAAACCTGGGTAGTTGAAACCCGTGGAATGGGTACCATGCAATATGACTTCAAAGGGTCTTCATTTGCTCACCGAACCTCTCCAATCCTATCACTGCTGCGTTTATGCCCCTGTACACATGCTTGATTCTCTTTCAGAGGCATAGCAATCCATAGGTTTTAAGACACTTACTAGTCAGGTACATTCTTAGGTGTTTAATATGCGGTGTTGAGTCCATTTCGTTGAGCAAGGAGTAGCTCTTGTCTATTCCATATTTGGCTTAAGGAAATTTATCTGTGCTCATTTCAATCTCTGGTTTTATGCAGCACCCCAACTCACCTTTCCCCTTAAGCAAGCATAAGTTGGTTTTCTAAATTTGAGACCCTGTTCTGTTCTGTAATTCAGTTCCTGTGTAGCCAAGTTTCCATTCCGTGTATTACTGATATCTTATGATGTTTCTTTTTCTGTGTGACTTATTTCAGTTAGAATCATCATACCTGAATCCACTCATTGTGCTGCTAAGAGCCTGATGACACAGATTTCATTGCTGAGTGATATTGCTTTGTAAGTAAATACCACAACTTTTTTATCCATTTTTCACTTTCTGTGATGTTGAACGTGTACTGTAAACGAGGTTCTTGTAAACAGAGCCGTTCCAAACTTTCGGGTGGCTGTGTCTTTTTTATTTCAAATTGCCTAAGCTATAGGACCATAAGTGGAAGTGCCCTAGGCTCTGTTGCTTTGTTTTTTAGATGTTTCAGGAAACACCATACACTTCTCCCGAGTGTTTGTTGGCAATTTACATCCCGCCCTTCAGCATAACAAGGCTCCCAGTTCTCCATGGCCTGTCCTGCCTTTCTGGATTTTACACTTTTTTCAGATGGCCCTTTTGACCGGGAAGAAGTGAGACTTCATTGTAGTGCAGATTTCCTTTGCAAGCTTGCTTGGTTGGCCAAAAAGGGCGTATGCGTTTTTTCCGGAATATATTCAGGAAAAAACGCATACGCCCTTTTTGGCCAAGTGCATCATTGTGGACGTTCTGCCTCTTTTCCTATGCTTTCAATGCAATTCCAGTCTACCTCCTGAAATCGGTTTCCTGCAATTCTGCTCCGCTTTCAAGTCCTCTTGGCAGCCTTACTTCAGTCTATTTTTGGACGATAGCTGTCATTTATAACTCTGCAGGTTTGTGAATTACAGTGCCCCTGAGCTGCTTTCTTCAACTCGCTTTCTTGTGACCTGGCCGCAACACCGCAGAATGGCTTCAGGCCCTAATCTGGTTCCGGCACGGCACGCTGAGCCTTTGGTTAATTCCTCTTCCTGGTGGGAAATGAGAGTTAAATTTGCCCGTCCAGACACCTCCAGCTAGTCTCTCATTGGTTCTCGCTATTCCTGTTCATCTTCCGCAGAAATTGCAAACTGGGCCAAACAGTAGGTTAAAGGCACTGACTCTCCAAGTCGGGAGAGTGTTAGTAAAGCGTCTGGAATGTTGCACCCGAGTACCAGGGGAGGAAAACTGAGACATATTTGAACACGTCTCCCGATCATATGGTTGATCATACTCTGGGTTCCACATGCATGTTTTAGCTGAAAGAAGAATACCTAAAACCTGGGTAGTTGAAACCCGTGGAATGGGTACCATGCAATATGACTTCAAAGGGTCTTCATTTGCTCACCGAACCTCTCCAGTCCTTTCACTGCTGCGTTTATGCCCCTGTACACATGCTTGATTCTCTTTCGGAGACATAGCAATCTATAGGTTTTAAGATACTTACTAGTCAGGTACATTCTTAGGCGTTTAATATGCGGTGTTGAGTCCATTTCGTTGAGCAAGGAGTAGCTCTTGTCTATTCCATATTTGGCTTAAGGAACTTTATCTGTGCTCATTTCAATCTCTGGTTTTATGCAGCACCCCAACTCACCTTTCCCCTTAAGCAAGCATAAGTTGGTTTTCTAAATTTGAGACCCTGTTCTGTTCTGTAATTCAGTTCCTGTGTAGCCAAGTTTACATTCCATGTATTACTGATATCTTATGATGTTTCCTTTTCTGTGTGCCTTATTTCAGTTAGAATCATCGTACCTGAATCCACTCATTGTGCTGCTAAGGGCCTGATGACACAGTTTTCATTGCTGAGTGATATTGCTTTGTAAGTAAATACCACAACTTCTTTATCCATTTTTCACTTTCTGCGATGTTGAACTTGTACTGTAAACGAGGTTCTTGTAAACAGAGCCGTTCCAAACTTTGCGGTGGCTGTGTCTTTTTGATTTTAATTTCCCTAAGCTATAGGACCATAAGTGGAAGTGCCCTAGGCTCTGTTGCTTTGTTTTTTAGATGTTTCAGGAAACACCATACACTTCTCCCAAGTGTCTGTTGGCAATTTACATCCCGCCCATCAGCATAACAAGGCTCCCAGTTCTCAATGGCCTGTTGCCTTTCTGGATTTTACACTTTTTTCAGATGCCCCTTTTGACCGGGGGGAAGTGAGACTTCATTGTAGTGCAGATTTCCTTTGCAAGCTTGCTTGGTTGGCCAAAAAGGGCGTATGCGTTTTTTCCTGAATATATTCAGGAAAAAACGCATACGCCCTTTTTGGCCAAGTGCATCATTGTGGACGTTCTGCCTCTTTTCCTATGCTTTCAATGCAATTCCAGTCTACCTCCTGAAATCGGTTTCCTGCAATTCTGCCTTGCTTTCAATGCCTCTTCATAGCCTTACCTCAATATATTTTTTAAAAATAGTTGGCCTTTATAACTCTGCAGGTTTTTGAATTGCAGTGGCCCTTAGCTCCATTTTTTAGCTCTTATTTTTTTGGTCTTGCCCCATAACCACAGGATTCCTTGAGCCCTATTTTTCTTCTGGGGCACCTTGCTGTGCCTTTGGTTAATTCATCTTACTGATGTGATATTAGAGTGACATGTGCCCATTGAAACCGCTACAGCTAGTTTCTCACTGGTTCCCCCTATTCCCATTCATCCTCTGCACTAACTGCAGACTGTGCGATACCAGAACTTAAAGGCATTGACTCCATGTGGGGATGTTGTTAGTAAAGCGGCTGGAATGTCGATCCGGAGCCCCACGAGAGGAAAAATGAGGTGTGTTTTAGAAACCTTTCCCGATCATATGGTATACCAGTCGCTGGGTTTCCCAAGCATGGTTTAGCTGTAGGAAGATTCCCTTCAACCTGGAGTGTTGGGACCCTTGGAATGAGTAGCATGAAGTATTGCATTAAACTTTCGGCAGTTGCTCACCAAAGCTCACCAATCCTGTCAGCCCCAAGTGTCCAGCCTTATGTCTTATCCAGCTGTGGGTTTATATGTGGTCAATCCAGGTTGCATCACAGCCCCTGAGCAAATTTTGTAAGAATTTTTCTCTCTTTCATTGTTTCAGCGTTTTGTTTTTAAAATTTATTTCTATAATGGGGTTTAGCTCCTTTTCACTGCTGTGTTTGTGCCGCTCTGCACACACTTGATTCCCTTATGGAGATATATCAATACATGGGTTTTAAGATTCTTATTCCTCAGATATATTTCTCTGCGGTGTATAGGGTGTGTTGAGGCCAGTTCATTGAGCAAGGTGTAGATCTTGTCTAATACCTATTTGGTTTATTGAACGGTATCTGTGCTAATTTCAAACTCTGGTTTTATGCATCACCCCACCTCTCCTTTCCCCTTAAGCTGACATAAGTGTGTTTTCTAAATGTGAGACACTGTTCTGTTCTGTAATTCATTTCTTGTGCAGCCATATTTACCCTCCCTCTATAAGTGATATCTTATGATATGTTTCTTTTTCTGTTTGACTTATTTCAAGTAGTATTATCGGACCTAAATCCACTCTTTATCCTTCTACTAGCCTTATTACATTGATTTCATGGTGAAGAGATATTCCATTGTACATAAGTACCACATCTTCTTTATCCATTGTTCTCTTTCCTGGGATATTTAAGGTGTACTGAAGTTGAGGTTCTTGTAAACAGAGTAGCCCTAAACTGTGGTGTGCTTGTGTCTTGTTGATTTTTAGACTTCCCTAGATATACTCCCATGATTGGAAGTGTCCTATGCTCTGTAGCTCTGTTTTTTAGATGATTTAGGAACCACCATACACTTCTCCAGAGTGGCTCTCGGCAGTTCACACACTGCCCATCAGCGTATAAAGGCTCCCTGTTCTCCATGGCCTGTCCTGCATTTCTGGTTTTTACAATTTTTTAGGATGGCCCTTTTGACCGGTGGGAAGTGAGACTTCTTTGTTGTGCACATTTGCATTGCTTGCTTGCTTCGTTGCCCATAAAGTGCGTATGCGTTTTTTCCTGGATATAATCAGGAAAAAACGCATACGCCCTTTTGGGCCAACTGCATCATTGTCGAAATTCTGCCGCTTTTCATGTGCGTTAAAGACGAGTCCAATCTATCTCTTGAAATCTGTTTCTTGCAATTCTGTCTTGCATTCAGATCCTCTTCTTTGCCTTACCTCAACATATTTTTGGACGTTAGTTTTCATTTATAACTCTGCAGGTTTGTGAATTGCAGTGACCCTGAGCTCCATTTTTTAAGTTGCTCTTTTGTGAGCTGGCCTCAAACCCGCAGGATTGCTTCAGGCCCTATTTTGGCTCCGGCGAGGCAGGCTGAGCCTTTCTTTAATTCTTATTCTTAATGGGAAATTAGAGTGATATGTGCCCGTCCAAACCCCTACAACTCTTCTCTCATTGGTTCCCCCTCTTCCCGTTCATCCTCCTCACAATTTGCAAAATGTGTGAAACAGAAGTTTAAATGTGCTGATTCTCCAAGTGGGGAGATTCTAAGTAGCGTGGCTGGAATGGTGAACAGGAGCACCAGGAGAGGATAAATGAGGTGCATTTTAGACACATCTCCCGATCACATGGTGTACAGTCCTCTGGGTTTTCCATGCATGTTTTAGCTGTAGGAAGATCCCTTGAACCTGCAGATTTGGGACCCATTGAATGGGTACCAGGTAGTATTACTTTAAAGGGTGTGCATTTCCTCACCCAACCTCACATTTCTCTTAGCGCAAACAGTTTCCAGCCTTATGTCTCATCCTGCTGTGGGTCTAGATGTGTTCAATCCATGTTGCATCACCGTCCCTGAGGAAAAGTTGTAAGAGGTTTTCTCTGTCTCTCTGTCGTTTATTTTTTTCAATTTATTACTATATTGGTTACAGCTGATTTTCAAAGCTCTGTTTCTTGCTGCTGTACATCCACTTGATTCGCGTACAGAGAGACATCAATAAATTCTTTTTCAGATTCTTACCAGTCGTATATATTCTTTTCCGGTGACTTGAGTGTGCTGAGTGCAGTTCTTTTAGCTACCGTGTAGGCCTTGTTGATTATCAGTTTGGTATTTGGAATGGTATCTTTGCTAATTTCAACCTCCTGGATGATGCCTCACCCCTCCCCACCTTTCCCGTTTAGCAGCCTTATGCGTGTTTTCTACATATTTGACTATGTTTTTGTTTTGTAATTTATTTCATGTGTAGTCATTTTGGATTCCACCTTTAAGTGATATCTTATGATATGTGTCTTTTTCTTTTTGAATTCTGTCACTTAGAATGATCATACGTAACTCCTCCGGAGTTGTTACAACTGGCCATATTTCATTGATTTCCAGGCTGAATAATATTCCACTCTACCTAAGTACCACACCTCTATCCATTTTTTCCCTCCAGAGACATTTAAGTTATATCCTAGTCGAGGATCTTTTAAACAGAGAGGGAGTAAACATTGGGGTGCCTGTGTCCTCTCGATTTTTGTTTTTCCCAAGATATACGCCCATGAGTGCAAGTGCCCTATGCTCTGTAGCTCATTTTTTAGATGCTTTAGTAAACACAATACACTTCTCCAGAATGGCCGTTGGCAATATACATTTCCACTATAAGTCTCACAGGGCTCCCTCTTCTCGTTGCCCTGTCCTGCATTTCTGTTGTTTACGCTTTATGAGGATGGCTCTTCTGACTGATGCGAAGTGATATCTTTTGTAGTATTGACTTCCAGTGCCCACCTGTTTGGTTGGCTAAAAAAGTGTATGCCCTTTTCTTGAATATATACAGAAAAGAATGCATACACCCTTTTTGGCCAACTGCAATGTTGGCAATGTTCAGCTCCTTTTCTTGTGCTTAATGGTGAGTCCTTTCTACCTCCTCAAATCCCTTTCCTGCCATTCTCCCTTGCTTACAAGTCCTTTTCTCTGACTTTCCTCAAGACATTTTTCAGTGATGGATATTTTCAACTCTGCAGTTTTGTGAATTTTACTGCCCCTGAGTTCCATTGTTCAACTCGTGTTTATGGGAACTGGCCACAAAGCAGCGGGATTTCCTCAAGCCCTATACTGTTTCCATGGGCAACCCTAGCCTTTGGTCAATTCGTCTTCCTGATTGGAAATTAGAGTGACATGTGCCTGTCTGAACACCTAGGACTTGTCTCTCATTGTTCCTCATCCTTCCGCTTCATCCTCTGGACAAATTCCAAACTGTACGCAACAGGATGTTGACAGTGCTGACATCTCCAAGTGGGGAGACTGTTAGTAAAGACGCTGGAGGGGTGAACCCGAGCACCAGGAGATGAGGAGATGAGATGCCTTTTCCAAACTCTTCCCGATCAGACGGTATACCATCCTCTGGGTGTGACAGACATGTTTTAGCAGTAGGAAGAGTCCCATTCATGTAAGGAGAACACCAGGGCTTTTTCAAAATCAGTGTCTCCCCGAAACCCAAACTGGGGAAGTTTTTAAGCTACGGCTACACATATGTTCATTAAGGGCCTTGGGAAGTAGGCAGAGTCCAAACTTTAGATGATTGAAGTCTTCAGGGTCAGAAGCACTCACCACCAGCTTCCCTTAGGCTACACTTTAACTGTCATTGATAGATGATGTCAATAAAAATATCTATTCTTTTTCAGATTATTTCCCCTTATAGGTTATTGCAAAATGTTGAGTGTAGTTCCCTGTGCTATACAGTAGTTCCTTGTTGATGATCTATTTTATACATAGCAGTGTGTATGTGTTCATTCCAAACTGTTAATTTATCCCTCCTCCCACCTTTCCCCTTTGGTAATAATAAATTATAAGATTTTATACTTCTCAGAAATGGGGGAGCTGAAAGAGAGGTATCATTTTCAATGGAAAAGCATTTAAAACAAGATTGAAGGTTTAACCAAGATTATTAGATGTACATCCTTGGAAAGAAATCACTTCGTTTCTCTAATATTGACCTGACAAATAAGACAAACCTTTTCACTGAACTTGCTTATAAAAAGTGATGGAAATATCAAATGGAAGTGTTAAAAACATCTTATTTTACCCGAGCCTTATACACTGTTCTATGTTAACTACAGTTTGGCTCACACATCTGTTCATTGAGGTTACAATAGTCTCAATTTCTGTTACTGATCCTCCAGAGTGGACCCCAACAAGTGTCCCCCTGCCCAGTGTCATTGGGGCCAACAGATCGAGACTGAGTTTGGTTCACAAGCAAAGGAAACTTTATATTTTGATCAGAGAATGGAGAGGTGAGAGCATGCACTACCCCGTGGGCTGTGGGCTGGGCTGCTGTGTAGAGATCCTGTCAGAGTCAGTGGGAGGGAGGGAGGCGGCGGAGCTCTCGAGGGCCGGGTTGGCTGTAGCTCAGGCTCTATATCGTGGAGTCTGCACTGGGCCCCAGGAGCTGAGGTGTCGACCCAGCCATTCTGCACTAGGAAATCTGGTCTGAAGTGCCGGGTGTGGAACCTCTGCATGCGGGACCCTAGGAGCACGTGAAATTAGACAAAGCACAAAGGATAAAAAAGGTTAGACTTGACTTTATTGCCCAGATTCTATTTTTATCTCCCAGGGATTTTTAATGGGCTTTGCTGGGGACAAACCCCTCCTCTGCCTTTTGTCCCGTTCCTCATTCTTGGAGTGCTGAGGGTGCAGACCCTTCTTCTGTAACTGCTGAGTGCTGAGTTGGGAGCCCTCATACCCTTGGGCGAGGGTCAGAGCTTCTCCCCAGCAGCCTCCCGGTGACGTTGATTGTCCCCAGGACCCCTGCCTCCCTGCTCGTCCACCTGAGCACCAGCATTGGAAGTGTTATAGATTCTAATGACCTTTAAGGGTCCAGGAAAGAGATGTGCAGAGACGCTGTGGGGGCCGGTTTCACCCCGCCCCACATTTGTTCGGCCACCTTAGGCTGACCGTCTCTGCCAGCCTAGATGCTCTGACCAGTAGTCTGCGCTTTCTTCAATTAGGCCCCTGAATTAACGTACAAACAGCACCAGGTGTCAGAGCCCTGCCCGCTCAACTCCCAGACAGTCCAGGGTCAGTGGTGACCAAGGACCATGATGGCTACTGAGTCAACAGCCTTTTGAAGTAAACAGGAGTCCAGCCGGTCTTATTGGCCACCATCATCACGGTGTCTGTAGGCTTTTCTATGGTGACAGTGTGGTATACTGTTCCCCCGCCAAGATTATTAGCTCCCCTCTGGGTGCAGTAAGTCCTGCAAGCAGTAGTCTACTCTTTTGGGACACACTCTTGTTGTTTTATGAGAGAAACTCCAGGTCAAGTGATGTTCACACGAGTCGTCATGGTGCCCTGTTGCCCCCGGTTATCTCTCTGGATGTTGGAGTTGGAGGGCCTCCTCACTCGAGGTCGGTGTGCCCACGGAGCGAACCCTGCAACTTCAGGGCATGGTTGGTGGTTAGGATCACCACGTGGGGTCCTTTTCCCTTAGGAGGGAGGTGGCCTTTTGGGCTGCTGATTTCCAGGTTTTTAGATACCGCCAGTATCTTGGCCAGATGTGGCAGTGGGCCAAGCCCCTTAGTGACCGTAGTTTATCCTACCTGGATGGCATTCTTGCATTGTTCCATTTCAAGTGGTCCCAGTTTTTGCACTAATTCTCCAATGGCGATTCACCTTTCACCGGGAATGTAAAGGTCAAAGGGTTTAGCTAAATTAGGGAGTTCCAGGGCAAGGGTCTGAATTGACTGCTCTTTCCATTCTTGAAAGGCCACTTCTGGATTCTATTCAAAAGGATCATCATCGTTTCCTTTCAGTGTTTCATATAGAGGCCCAGCTAGTAGACTGTAGTTAGGGATCCAGAAGCAGCAAACCCTGGCCTCCCCAGGAACCCCTAAGCTGTCTTCTAGTTTTAGAAAGGGGTAAGGCTGAAAATGGTTTCTTCCCTTTCCTGGGATGGGCTTCTCTGACCTTCTGTGAGAATGAAGCCCAGGCAGGTCACCGCAGTCTGTGATATTTGAGCTTTTTCTTGGACAACTTCTATCCTTTATTGGCTTGGTAGTTCAGAGGCCTCCTTAGTAGGGCTGGTGATCAGAATGTCGTCTGCATATTGAAGGAGGGTTTCCTTTTCCAGAGGTAGAACTTTTAGGTCTTTAGCTAAGCTTTCCCCAAAGATGGTGTGGGAATTTTTGCACCCTTGGGGCCAGACGGCCCGGAAGTATTGTTTTAGTTGTATGTTGAGTCCTGCCACTCACAAGCCAAAATTTCTTGTGACTCTGGGACTAATGGAATACAAAAGAAAGCATCATTGAAGACTAATACAGAATACCATGTCCTGGTGGTTGGTAGAATGACCAGCAGGGTGTAGGAATTAGGAGCAACTGGAGGTATATCCTCGGTGGCTTCACTGACTGTCCTGACATCCTTTACCAGGTCCCCAGCGGCCCATGGGGCTCTCGTGGTCAGAACAATCCCAGAATATGGAGCTCACCTGGGCAGGTACCCCACCCCCACCCCAGCCCACGGGGCTCTCGTGGTCAGGCCCCTCCCAGGATACAGAGCTACCCTTGCAGGTACCGTGGCAGGGCTGGGCACACAGGAACCGTGCACATAGCCCTCATTGCAGAGCACCCCCAGCTCACCTGTCGCTCAGAGCTGACACAGAGCACCTCAGAGCAGGACTTGAACTAACAAACAGCAGCTGCGACAGGTCTGTGACCCTGGGCATCACTCCGTGAGGCCTCCCTCCACCTGGTCTTCCAGAGACTTCCACTGCACCCGGGGCACCAGGCCTCTGTCTCCAACCACCACCCACCCCTCCTCTCCCTGACTCCTGGGTTCCTCTCATTAGGAGAGGGTTTTCTTGAAGTTGTCTCCCACTCATGGGCCAGATAAAATGATTAGAAAACAAGCCAAAGCTGCAGCCCCTTGTCTATCCTGACTCTCAGGAGCCCACACCTGTTCCTTGGACCTGGCCGGTTCAGCAAGTTCCATTTTCTGCAACTGTGAGCCCCTGAGGGGTGATGATTGGCTGACCTGGGCAGCCTTACCGTGCCGGCCAGCCCTCCCCAGGTGTGCCTGGGTTGAGATCAATATAAATACCACTCCAGGCAGCAAGAGCCCCTGCAGCCGTGCCTGATGCCATTTTCTCTGCCCTGTCAGCAGTCTCGGGGCTGGGCTGGTGGGAGGGAGTGAGAGGCCACGGCTTTGTGGGTGGCCCAGTGTGAGTGGGGCTCTGCTGGACTTTCTGCAGCAGTTGCCAGGCTGCCACCTGCTAAAGAAGAGGGTGTGTCACCCATACCTGCTGCTGGAATTTCTCCCTGGGCAGAGGTGAGGAAGGAAAAAAGCAGTGGGGGCAGGGACAGGACGGGTATCTCAGGCAGGGAAATAGAAATCTTCCAGAAGAGCACCCAGGGCCAGGACCATCCTGGCTGGCCTGCAGGCACCAAGTCGGCCGGCATGCTGTCACTCGTGTGGCTCTATGGCCCTTCCTCTAGGCTTTCAAGTCCTTGTATATATTCAGGTGTTTTACCTGGGACGGGTGGGAATAGTTCAGCAGCAACTGGCCTGGGGCTCAGCTCACGTTTACTCACAGATGCCTCGGCACGGTGCCCCAGCTTTGCAATGAGGACGCTTGTTGCGTGGGGGCTGCTGGCTGAATGGGAGACGATTCCCCACCACTGACCAACTTCAGAATTGTTTACAACTGGAGCAAGTGCCCTGATACGGTTTTCCTCTGTGTAACTGGTGGGTTCTGTGTTTTTTTTTCTCTTTTTCGTTTTTGGTTCAAGGTAGATTTTATTCCTCTTTTTTGTATTTACAGATATAAGCATGGAAATAATTTATTCATATAAATACATGTATGTGCAGGGAATAATTGTTTTTTCTGTTTTATTTTTTAAATTTTACTTCTTTTTAATTTTGAATTTTATTTTATATTTTTATACAGCAGGTTCTTATTGGTTATCTATTTTATACATATAAATGTATACATGCCAATCCCAGTCTCTAAACTCCTCCCACCACCACCCCCCCAACAGCTTTCCCCCCTTGTTGTCCATACGTTTGTTGTCTACATCTGTTGCTCTATTTATGCCTTGCAAAATGGTTAATCTGTACAGTTTTTCTAGGTTCCACATATATGCATGAATATACAAGATTTGTTTTTCTCTTTCTGACTTACTTCACTCTGTATGACAGTCTCTAGATCCATCGACGTCTCTACAAATGACCCAATTTCATTCCTTTTCATGGCTTAGTAATATTCCATTTTATATATGTACCACAGCTTTATGCATTCGTCTGTCTGTGGGCATTTAGGTTGCTTCCATTACCTCGATATTGTAAATAGTGATGCAATGAACATTGCGGTGAATGACTCTTTTTGATTTATGGTTTTGTCTGGGTATATGTCCAGTACTGGGATTGCTGTATCATATGGTAATTCTATTGTTAGTTTCTTAAGAAATTCCATATTGTTCTCCATAATGACTGTATCAATTTATATTCCCAACAATAGTGGAAGAGGGTTCCTTTTCTCCACACCCTTTCCAGCATTTTTTGTTTGTAGATTTTCAATGATGCCTATTCTACCAGGTGTGAGGTGATACCTCATTGTTGAACCCATTTCGTTGAGCAAGGGGTAGCTCTTGTCTATTACATATTTGGCTTATGGAACGGTATCTGTGCTAATTTCAAACTCTGCTTTTATGCAGCACCCCAACTCACCTTCCCCCTTAAGCAGGCATAAGTTGGTTTTCTAAACTTGAGACCCTGTTCTGTTTTGTAATTCAGTTCATGTGTAGCCAAGTTCACATTCCGTGTATTAGTGATACCTTATGAAGTTTCTTTTTCTGTGTGACTTATTTCACTTAGAATCATCGTGCCTCAATCCACTCATTATGCTGGTACGGGCCTGGTGACATAGATTTCATTGCTGAGTGGTATTCTGTTGTACATAAGTACCGCAACTTCTTTATCCATTATTTGCTCTCTGGGATATTTAACTTGTGCCGTAGAAGAGATTCCTGTAAAAAGAGCCGTCCCAAATTTTGGGGTTGCTGTGTCTTTTTGATATTAATTTCCCTAAGCTATAGGACCATAAGTGGAAGTGCCCTAGGCTCTGTTGCTTTGTTTTTTAGATGTTTCAGGAAACACCATACACTTCTCCCGAGTGTCTGTTGGCAATTTACATCCCGCCCATCAGCATAACAAGGCTCCCAGTTCTCCATGGCCTGTTGCCTTTCTGGATTTTACACTTTTTTCAGATGCCCCTTTTGACCGGGGGGAAGTGAGACTTCATTGTAGTGCAGATTTCCTTTGCAAGCTTGCTTGGTTGGCCAAAAAGGGCGTATGCGTTTTTTCCTGAATATATTCAGGAAAAAACGCATACGCCCTTTTTGGCCAAGTGCATCATTGTGGACGTTCTGCCTCTTTTCCTATACTTTCAATGCAATTCCAGTCTACCTCCTGAAATCGGTTTCCTGCAATTCTGCCCCGCTTTCAAGTCCTCTTGGCAGCCTTACTTCAGTCTATTTTTGGACGATAGCTGTCATTTATAACTCTGCAGGTTTGTGAATTACAGTGCCCCTGAGCTCCTTTCTTCAACTCGCTTTCTTGTGACCTGGCCGCAACACCGCAGGATGGCTTCAGGCCCTAATCTGGTTCCGGTACGGCACGCTGAGCCTTTGGTTATTTCCTCTTCCTGGTGGGAAATGAGAGTTAAATTTGCCCCTCCAGACACCTCCAGTTAGCCTCTCATTGGTTCTCGCTATTCCTGTTCATCTTCCGCAGAAATTGCAAACTGGGCCAAACAGGAGGTTAAAGGCGCTGACTCTCCAAGTGGGGAGAGTGTTAGTAAAGCGTCTGGAATGTTGCACCCGAGTACCAGGGGAGGAAAACTGAGACATATTTGAACACGTCTCCCGTTCACATGGTTGATCATACTCTGGGTTCCACATGCATGTTTTAGCTGAAGGAAGAATACCTTAAACCTGGAGAGTTGAGACCCGTGGAATGGGAACCATGCAATATGACTTCAAAGGGTCTTCATTTGCTCACCGAACCTCTCCAATCCTATCACTGCTGCATTTATGCCCCAGTACACACGCTTGATTCTCTTTCGGAGAAATAGCAATCCCTAGGTTTTAAGATACTTACTAGTCAGGTACATTCTTAGGCGTTTAATATGCGGTGTTGAGTCCAGTTCGTTGAGCAAGGAGTAGCTCTTGTCTGTTCCATATTTGGCTTAAGGAACTTTATCTGTGCTCATTTCAATCTCTGGTTTTATGCAGCACCCCAACTCACCTTTACTCTTAAGCAAGCATAAGTTGGTTTCCTAAATTTGAGACACTGTTCTGTTTTGGAATTCAGTTCCTGTGTAGCCAAGTTTACATTCCGTGTATTAGTGATATCTTTTGATGTTTCTTTTTCTGTGTGACTTATTTCAGTTAGAATCATCGTACCTGAATCCACTCATTATGCTGTTACGGGCCTGATAACATATATTTCATTGCTGAGTGATACTGCATTGTACGTAAGTACCACAAGTTCTTTATCCATTTTTCACTTTCTGTGATATTGAACTTGTACGGTAAACGAGGTCTTTGTAAACGGAGGCGTCCCAAACTTTGCGGTGGCTGTGTCTTTTTGAATTTAATTTCCCTAAGCTATAGGACCATAAGTGGAAGTGTCCTAGGCTCTGTTGCTTTGTTTTTTAGATGTTTCAGGAAACACCATACACTTCTCCCGAGTGGTTGTTGGCAATTTACATCCCGCCCATCAGCATAACAAGGCTCCCAGTTCTCCATGGCCTGTCCTGCCTTTCTGGATTTTACACTTTTTTCAGATGGCCCTTTTGACCCGGGGGAAGTGAGACTTCATTGTAGTGCAGATTTCCTTTGCAAGCTTGCTTGGTTGGCCAAAAAGGGCGTATGCGTTTTTTCCTGAATATATTCAGGAAAAAACGCATACGCCCTTTTTGGCCAAGTGCATCATTGTGGACGTTCTGCCTCTTTTCCTATGCTTTCAATGCAATTCCAGTCTACCTCCTGAAATCGGTTTCCTGCAATTCTGCCCCGCTTTCAAGTCCTCTTGGCAGCCTTACTTCAGTCTATTTTTGGACGATAGCTGTCATTTATAACTCTGCAGGTTTGTGAATTACAGTGCCCCTGAGCTCCTTTCTTCAACTCGCTTTCTTGTGACCTGGCCGCAACACCGCAGGATGGCTTCAGGCC
This sequence comes from Delphinus delphis, assembly GCF_949987515.2. Taxonomy (NCBI): domain Eukaryota; kingdom Metazoa; phylum Chordata; class Mammalia; order Artiodactyla; family Delphinidae; genus Delphinus; species Delphinus delphis. Next base: position 452,612 of record NW_027192754.1, read on the forward strand.
CTAATCTGGTTCCGGCACGGCACGCTGAGCCTTTGGTTATTTCCTCTTCCTGGTGGGAAATGAGAGTTAAATTTGCCCGTCCAGACACCTCCAGCTAGTCTCTCATTGGTTCTCGCTATTCCTGTTCATCTTCCGCAGAAATTGCAAACTGGGCCAAACAGGAGGTTAAAGGGACTGACTCTCCAAGTGGGGAGAGTGTTAGTAAAGCGTCTGGAATGTTGCACCCGAGTACCAGGGGTGCAAAACTGAGACATATTTGAACACGTCTCCCGATCACATGGTTGATCATACTCTAGGTTCCACATGCATGTTTTAGCTGAAGGAAGAATACCTTAAACCTGGGTAGTTGAAACCCGTGGAATGGGTACCATGCAATATGACTTCAAAGGGTCTTCATTTGCTCACCGAACCTCTCCAATCCTATCACTGCTGCGTTTATGCCCCTGTACACACGCTTGATTCTCTTTTGGAGACATAGCAATCCATAGGTTTTAAGATACTTACTAGTCAGGTACATTCTTAGGCGTTTAATATGCGGTGTTGAGTCCATTTCGTTGAGCAAGGAGTAGCTCTTGTCTATTCCATATTTGACTTAAGGAACTTTATCTGTGCTCATTTCAATCTCTGGTTTTATGCAGCACCCCAACTCACCTTTCCCCTTAAGCAAGCATAAGTTGGTTTTCTAAATTTGAGACCCTGTTCTGTTTTGGAATGCAGTTCCTGTGTAGCCAAGTTTACATTCCGTGTATTAGTGATATCTTATGATGTTTCTTTTTCTGTGTGACTTATTTCAGTTAGAATCATCGTACCTGAATTCACTCATTATGCTGCTATGGGCCTGTTGACATAGATTTCATTGCTGAGTGATACTGCATTGTACGTAAGTACCACAAGTTCTTTATCCATTTTTCACTTTCTGTGATATTGAACTTGTACGGTAAACGAGGTGCTTGTAAACGGAGGCGTCCCAAACTTTGCGGTGGCTGTGTCTTTTTGAGTTTAATTTCCCTAAGCTATAGGACCATAAGTGGAAGTGTCCTAGGCTCTGTTGCTTTGTTTTTTAGATGTTTCAGGAAACACCATACACTTCTCCTGAGTGTCTGTTGGCAATTTACATCCCGCCCATCAGCATAACAAGGCTCCCAGTTCTCCATGGCCTGTCCTGCCTTTCTGGATTTTACACTTTTTTCAGATGGCCCTTTTGACCTGGGGGAAGTGAGACTTCATTGTAGTGCAGATTTCCTTTACAAGCTTGCTTGGTTGGCCAAAAAGGGCGTATGCGTTTTTTCCTGAATATATTCAGGAAAAAACGCATACGCCCTTTTTGGCCAAGTGCATCATTGTGGACATTCTGCCTCTTTTCCTATGCTTTCAATGCAATTCCAGTCTACCTCCTGAAATTGGTTTCCTGCAATTCTGCCCCGCTTTCAAGTCCTCTTGGCAGCCTTACTTCAGTATATTTTTGGACGATAGCTGTCATTTATAACTCTGCAGTTTTGTGAATTACAGTGCCCCTGAGCTCCTTTCTTCAACTCGCTTTCTTGTGACCTGGCCGCAACACCGCAGGATGGCTTCAGGCCCTAATGTGGTTCCGTCACGGCACGCTGAGCCTTTGGTTAATTCCTCTTCCTGGTGGGAAATGAGAGTTAAATTTGCCCGTTCAGACATCTCCAGCTAGTCTCTCATTGGTTCTCGCTATTCCTGTTCATCTTCCGCAGAAATTGCAAACTGGGCCAAGCAGGAGGTTAAAGGGACTGACTCTCCAAGTCGGGAGAGTGTTAGTAAAGCGTCTGGAATGTTGCACCCGAGTACCAGGGGAGGAAAACTGAGACATATTTGAACACGTCTCCCGATCACATGGTTGATCATACTCTGGGTTCCACATGCATGTTTTAGCTGAAGGAAGAATACCTTAAACCTGGGTAGTTGAAACCCGTGGAATGGGTACCATGCAATATGACTTCAAAGGGTCTTCATTTGCTCACCGAACCTCTCCAATCCTATCACTGCTGCGTTTATGCCCCTGTACACACGCTTGATTCTCTTTTGGAGACATAGCAATCCATAGGTTTTAAGATACTTACTAGTCAGGTACATTCTTAGGCGTTTAATATGGGGTGTTGAGTCCATTTCGTTGAGCAAGGAGTAGCTCTTGTCTATTCCATATTTGGCTTAAGGAACTTTATCTGTGCTCATTTCAATCTCTGGTTTTATGCAGCACCCCAGCGCACCTTTCCCCTTAAGCAAGCATAAGTTGGTTTTCTAAATTTGAGACCCTGTTCTGTTTTGGAATGCAGTTCCTGTGTAGCCAAGTTTACATTCCGTGTATTAGTGATATCTTATGATGTTTCTTTTTCTGTGTGACTTATTTCAGTTAGAATCATCGTACCTGAATTCACTCATTATGCTGCTATGGGCCTGTTGACATAGATTTCATTGCTGAGTGATACTGCATTGTACGTAAGTACCACAAGTTCTTTATCCATTTTTCACTTTCTGTGATATTGAACTTGTACGGTAAACGAGGTCTTTGTAAACGGAGGCGTCCCAAACTTTGCGGTGGCTGTGTCTTTTTGAATTTAATTTCCCTAAGCTATAGGACCATAAGTGGAAGTGTCCTAGGCTCTGTTGCTTTGTTTTTTAGATGTTTCAGGAAACACCATACACTTCTCCCGAGTGGTTGTTGGCAATTTACATCCCGCCCATCAGCATAACAAGGCTCCCAGTTCTCCATGGCCTGTCCTGCCTTTCTGGATTTTACACTTTTTTCAGATGGCCCTTTTGACCGGGGGAAGTGAGACTTCATTGTAGTGCAGATTTCCTTTGCAAGTTTGCTTGGTTGGCCAAAAAGGGCGTATGCGTTTTTTCCTGAATATATTCAGGAAAAAACGCATACGCCCTTTTTGGCCAAGTGCATCATTGTGGACGTTCTGCCTCTTTTCCTATGCTTTCAATGCAATTCCAGTCTACCTCCTGAAATCGGTTTCCTGCAATTCTGCCCCGCTTTCAATTCCTCTTGGCAGCCTTACTTCAGTCTATTTTTGGACGATAGCTGTCATTTATAACTCTGCAGGTTTGTGAATTACAGTGTCCCTGAGCTCCTTTCTTCAACTCGCTTTCTTGTGACCTGGCCGCAACACCGCAGGATGGCTTCAGGCCCTAATCTGGTTCCGGCACGGCACGCTGAGCCTTTGGTTATTTCCTCTTCCTGGTGGGAAATGAGAGTTAAATTTGCCCGTCCAGACACCTCCAGCTAGTCTCTCATTGGTTCTCGCTATTCCTGTTCATCTTCCGCAGAAATTGCAAACTGGGCCAAACAGGAGGTTAAAGGGACTGACTCTCCAAGTGGAGAGAGTGTTAGTAAAGCGTCTGGAATGTTGCACCCGAGTACCAGGGGAGGAAAACTGAGACATATTTGAACACGTCTCCCGATCACATGGTTGATCATACTCTAGGTTCCACATGCATGTTTTAGCTGAAGGAAGAATACCTTAAACCTGGGTAGTTGAAACCCGTGGAATGGGTACCATGCAATATGACTTCAAAGGGTCTTCATTTGCTCACCGAACCTCTCCAATCCTATCACTGCTGCGTTTATGCCCCTGTACACACGCTTGATTCTCTTTTGGAGACATAGCAATCCATAGGTTTTAAGATACTTACTAGTCAGGTACATTCTTAGGCGTTTAATATGCGGTGTTGAGTCCATTTCGTTGAGCAAGGAGTAGCTCTTGTCTATTCCATATTTGACTTAAGGAACTTTATCTGTGCTCATTTCAATCTCTGGTTTTATGCAGCACCCCAACTCACCTTTCCCCTTAAGCAAGCATAAGTTGGTTTTCTAAATTTGAGACCCTGTTCTGTTTTGGAATGCAGTTCCTGTGTAGCCAAGTTTACATTCCGTGTATTAGTGATATCTTATGATGTTTCTTTTTCTGTGTGACTTATTTCAGTTAGAATCATCGTACCTGAATTCACTCATTATGCTGCTATGGGCCTGTTGACATAGATTTCATTGCTGAGTGATACTGCATTGTACGTAAGTACCACAAGTTCTTTATCCATTTTTCACTTTCTGTGATATTGAACTTGTACGGTAAACGAGGTGCTTGTAAACGGAGGCGTCCCAAACTTTGCGGTGGCTGTGTCTTTTTGAGTTTAATTTCCCTAAGCTATAGGACCATAAGTGGAAGTGTCCTAGGCTCTGTTGCTTTGTTTTTTAGATGTTTCAGGAAACACCATACACTTCTCCTGAGTGTCTGTTGGCAATTTACATCCCGCCCATCAGCATAACAAGGCTCCCAGTTCTCCATGGCCTGTCCTGCCTTTCTGGATTTTACACTTTTTTCAGATGGCCCTTTTGACCTGGGGGAAGTGAGACTTCATTGTAGTGCAGATTTCCTTTACAAGCTTGCTTGGTTGGCCAAAAAGGGCGTATGCGTTTTTTCCTGAATATATTCAGGAAAAAACGCATACGCCCTTTTTGGCCAAGTGCATCATTGTGGACATTCTGCCTCTTTTCCTATGCTTTCAATGCAATTCCAGTCTACCTCCTGAAATTGGTTTCCTGCAATTCTGCCCCGCTTTCAAGTCCTCTTGGCAGCCTTACTTCAGTATATTTTTGGACGATAGCTGTCATTTATAACTCTGCAGTTTTGTGAATTACAGTGCCCCTGAGCTCCTTTCTTCAACTCGCTTTCTTGTGACCTGGCCGCAACACCGCAGGATGGCTTCAGGCCCTAATGTGGTTCCGTCACGGCACGCTGAGCCTTTGGTTAATTCCTCTTCCTGGTGGGAAATGAGAGTTAAATTTGCCCGTTCAGACATCTCCAGCTAGTCTCTCATTGGTTCTCGCTATTCCTGTTCATCTTCCGCAGAAATTGCAAACTGGGCCAAGCAGGAGGTTAAAGGGACTGACTCTCCAAGTCGGGAGAGTGTTAGTAAAGCGTCTGGAATGTTGCACCCGAGTACCAGGGGAGGAAAACTGAGACATATTTGAACACGTCTCCCGATCACATGGTTGATCATACTCTGGGTTCCACATGCATGTTTTAGCTGAAGGAAGAATACCTTAAACCTGGGTAGTTGAAACCCGTGGAATGGGTACCATGCAATATGACTTCAAAGGGTCTTCATTTGCTCACCGAACCTCTCCAATCCTATCACTGCTGCGTTTATGCCCCTGTACACACGCTTGATTCTCTTTTGGAGACATAGCAATCCATAGGTTTTAAGATACTTACTAGTCAGGTACATTCTTAGGCGTTTAATATGGGGTGTTGAGTCCATTTCGTTGAGCAAGGAGTAGCTCTTGTCTATTCCATATTTGGCTTAAGGAACTTTATCTGTGCTCATTTCAATCTCTGGTTTTATGCAGCACCCCAGCGCACCTTTCCCCTTAAGCAAGCATAAGTTGGTTTTCTAAATTTGAGACCCTGTTCTGTTTTCGAATGCAGTTCCTGTGTAGCCAAGTTTACATTCCGTGTATTAGTGATATCTTATGATGTTTCTTTTTCTGTGTGACTTATTTCAGTTAGAATCATCGTACCTGAATTCACTCATTATGCTGCTATGGGCCTGTTGACATAGATTTCATTGCTGAGTGATACTGCATTGTACGTAAGTACCACAAGTTCTTTATCCATTTTTCACTTTCTGTGATATTGAACTTGTACGGTAAACGAGGTCTTTGTAAACGGAGGCGTCCCAAACTTTGCGGTGGCTGTGTCTTTTTGAATTTAATTTCCCTAAGCTATAGGACCATAAGTGGAAGTGTCCTAGGCTCTGTTGCTTTGTTTTTTAGATGTTTCAGGAAACACCATACACTTCTCCCGAGTGTCTGTTGGCAATTTACATCCCGCCCATCAGCATAACAAGGCTCCCAGTTCTCCATGGCCTGTCCTGCCTTTCTGGATTTTACACTTTTTTCAGATGGCCCTCTTGACCGGGGGGAAGTGAGACTTCATTGTAGTGCAGATTTCCTTTGCAAGCTTGCTTGGTTGGCCAAAAAGGGCGTATGCGTTTTTTCCTGAATATATTCAGGAAAAAAAGGATACGCCCTTTTTGGCCAAGTGCATCATGGTGGAAGTTCTGCCTCTTTTCCTATGCTTTCAATGCAATTCCAGTCTACCTCCTGAAATTGGTTTCCTGCAATTCTGCCCCGCTTTCAAGTCCTCTTGGCAGCCTTACTTCAGTATATTTTTGGACGATAGCTGTCATTTATAACTCTGCAGGTTTGTGAATTACAGTGCCCATGAGCTCCTTTCTTCAACTCGCTTTCTTGTGAGCTGGCCGCAACACCGCAGGATGGCTTCAGGCCCTAATCTGGTTCCGGCACGGCACGCTGAGCCTTTGGTTAATTCCTCATCCTGATGGGAAATTAGAGTTAAATTTGCCCGTCCAAACACCTCCCGCTTTTCTCTCATTGGTTCTCCCTATTCCTGTACATCTTCCGCAGAAATTGCAAACTGGGCCAAACAGGAGGTTAAAGGGACTGACTCTCCAAGTGGGGAGAGTGTTAGTAAAGCGTCTGGAATGTTGCACCGAAGTACCAGGGGACGAAAACTGAGACATATTTGAACACGTCTCCCGATCACACGGTTGATCATACTCTGGGTTCCACATGCATGTTTTAGCTGAAGAAAGAATACCTTACACCTGGAGAGTTGAGACCCGTGGAATGGGTACCATGCAATATGACTTCAAAGGGTCTTCATTTGCTCACCGAATCTCTCCAATCCTATCACTGCTGCGTTTATGACCCTTGTACACACGCTTGATTCTCTTTTGGAGACATAGCAATCCATAGGTTTTAAGATACTTACTAGTCAGGTATATTCTTAGGCGTTTAATATGGGGTGTGGAGTCCATTTCGTTGAGCAAGGAGTAGCTCTTGTCTATTCCATATTTGGCTTAAGGAACTTTATCTGTGCTCATTTCAATCTCTTGTTTTATGCAGAACCCCAACTCACCTTTCCATTTAAGCAAGCATAAGTTGGTTTTCTAAATTTGAGACCCTGTTCTGTTTTGTAATTCAGTTCCTCTGTAGCCAAGTTTAAATTCCATGTATTAGTGATATTTTTTGATGTTTCTTTTTCTGTGTGACTTATTTCAGTTAGAATCATCGTACCTGAATCCACTCATTGTGCTGCTACGGGCCTGATGACATAGATTTCATTGCTGAGTGATACTGCATTGTACGTAAGTACCACAATTTCTTTATCCATTTTTCACTATCTGTGATATTGAATTTGTATGGTAAACGAGGTTCTTGTAAACAGAGGCGTCCCAAACTTTGGGGTGGCTGTGTCTTTTTGATTTTAATTTCCCTAAGCTATAGGACCATAAGTGGAAGTGCCCTAGGCTCTGTTGCTTTGTTTTTTAGATGTTTCAGGAAACACCATACACTTTTCCCAAGTGTCTGTTGGCAATTTACATCCCGCCCATCAGCATAACAAGGCTCCCAGTTCTCCATGGCCTGTTGCCTTTCTGGATTTTACACTTTTTTCAGATGGCCCTTTTGACCAGGGGGAAGTGAGACTTCATTGTAGTGCAGATTTCCTTTGCAAGCTTGCTTGGTTGGCCAAAAAGGGCGTATGCGTTTTTTCCTGAATATATTCAGGAAAAAACGCATACGCCCTTGTTGGCCAAGTGCATCATTGTGGACGTTCTGCCTCTTTTCCTATGCTTTCAATGCAATTCCAGTCTACCTCCTGAAATCGGATTCCTGCAATTCTGCCCCGCTTTCAAGTCCTCTTGGCAGCCTTACTTCAGTCTATTTTTGGACGATAGCTGTCATTTATAACTCTGCAGGTTTGTGAATTACAGTGCCCCTGAGCTCCTTTCTTCAACTCGCTTTCTTTTGAGCTGGCCGCAACACCGCAGGATGGCTTCAGGCCCTAATCTGGTTCCGGTACGGCACGCTGAGCCTTTGATTATTTCCTCTTCCTGGTGGGAAATGAGAGTTCAATTTGCCCGTCCAGACACCTCCAGCTAGCCTCTCATTGCTTCTCGCTATTCCTGTTCATCTTCCGCAGAAATTGCAAACTGGGCCAAACAGGAGGTTAAAGGGACTGACTCTCCAAGTGGGGAGAGTGTTAGTAAAGCGTCTGGAATGTTGCACCCGAGTACCAGGGTACGAAAACTGAGACATATTTGAACACGTCTCCCGGTCACATGGTTGATCATACTTGGGTTCCACATGCATGTTTTAGCTGAAGGAAGAATACCTTAAACCTGGGTAGTTGAAACCCGTGGAATGGGTACCATGCAATATGACTTCAAAGGGTCTTCATTTGCTCACCGAACCTCTCCAATCCTATCACTGCTGCGTTTATGCCCCTGTACACATGCTTGATTCTCTTTCGGAGACATAGCAATCCATAGGTTTTAAGATACTTACTAGTCAGGTACATTCTTAGGCGTTTAATATGCGGTGTTGAGTCCATTTCGTTGAGCAAGGAGTAGCTCTTGTCTATTCCATATTTGGCTTAAGGAACTTTATCTGTGCTCATTTGTATCTCTGGTTTTATGCAGCACCCCAACTCACCTTTCCCCTTAAGCAAGCATAAGTTGGTTTTCTAAATTTGAGACCCTGTTCTGTTCTGTAATTCAGTTCCTGTGTAGCCAAGTTTCCATTCCTTGTATTACTGATATCTTATGATGTTTCTTTTTCTGTGTGACTTATTTCAGTTAGAATCATCATACCTGAATCCACTCATTGTGCTGCTAAGGGCCTGATGACATAGATTTCATTGCTGAGTGATATTGCTTTGTAAGTGAATACCACAACTTCTTTATCCATTTTTCACTTTCTGCGATGTTGAACTTGTACTGTAAACGAGGTTCTTGTAAACAGAGCCGTTCCAAACTTTGGGGTGGCTGTGTCTTTTTGATTTTAATTTCCCTAAGCTATAGGACCATAAGTGGAAGTGCCCTAGGCTCTGTTGCTTTGTTTTTTAGATGTTTCAGGAAACACCATACACTTCTCCCGAGTGGTTGTTGGCAATTTACATCCCGCCCATCAGCATAACAAGGCTCCCAGTTCTCCATGGCCTGTCCTGCCTTTCTGGATTTTACACTTTTTTCAGATGGCCCTTTTGACCGGGGGGAAGTGAGACTTCATTGTAGTGCAGATTTCCTTTGCAAGCTTGCTTGGTTGGCCAAAAAGGGCATATGCGTTTTTTCCTGAATATATTCAGGAAAAAACGCATACGCCCTTTTTGGCCAAGTGCATCATTGTGGACGTTCTGCGTCTTTTCCTATGCTTTCAATGCAATTCCAGTCTACCTCCTGAAATCGGTTTCCTGCAATTCTGCCCCGCTTTCAAGTCCTCTTGGCAGCGTTACTTCAGTCTATTTTTGGACGATAGCTGTCATTTATAACTCTGCAGGTTTGTGAATTACAGTGCCCCTCAGCTCCTTTCTTCAACTCGCTTTCTTGTGACCTGGCCGCAACACCGCAGGATGGCTTCAGGCCCTAATCTGCTTCTGGCACGGCACGCTGAGCCTTTGGTTAATTCCTCTTCCTGGTGTGAAATGAGAGTTAAATTTGCCCATCCAGACACCTCCAGCTAGTCTCTCATTGGTTCTCGCTATTCCTGTTCATCTTCCACAGAAATTGCAAACTGGGCCAAACAGAAGGTTAAAGGGACTGACTCTCCAAGTGGGGAGAGTGTTAGTAAAGCGTCTGGAATGTTGCACCCGAGTACCAGGGTACGAAAACTGAGACATATTTGAACACGTCTCCCGATCACATGGTTGATCATACTCTAGGTTCCACATGCATGTTTTAGCTGAAAAAAGAATACCTTAAACCTAGGTAGTTGAAACCCGTGTAATGGGTACCATGCAATATGACTTCAAAGGGTCTTCATTTGCTCACGAACCTCTCCAATCCTATCACTGCTGCGTTTATGCCCCTGTACACATGCTTGATTCTCTTTCGGAGACATAGCAATCCATAGGTTTTAAGATACTTACTAGTCAGGTACATTCTTAGGCGTTTAATATGCGGTGTTGAGTCCATTTCATTGAGCAAGGAGTAGCTCTTGTCTATTCCATATTTGGCTTAAGGAACTTTATCTGTGCTCATTTCAATCTCTGGTTTTATGCAGCACCCCAACTCACCTTTCCCCTTAAGCAAGCATAAGTTGGTTTTCTATATTTGAGACCCTGTTCTGTTTTGGAATGCAGTTCCTGTGTAGCCAAATTTACATTCCGTGTATTACTGATATCTTATGATGTTTCTTTTTCTGTGTGACTTATTTCAGTTAGAATCATCATACCTGAATCCACTCATTGTGCTGCTAAGAGCCTGATGACACAGATTTCATTGCTGAGTGATATTGCTTTGTAAGTAAATACCACAACTTCTTTATCCATTTTTCACTTTCTGCGATGTTGAACTTGTACTGTAAACGAGGTTCTTGTAAACAGAGCTGTTCCAAACTTTGGGGTGGCTGTGTATTTTTGATTTTAATTTCCCTAAGCTATAGGACCATAAGTGGAAGTGCCCTAGGTTCTGTTGCTTTGTTTTTTAGATGTTTCAGGAAACACCATACACTTCTCCCGAGTGGTTGTTGGCAATTTACATCCCGCCCATCAACATAACAAGGCTCCCAGTTCTCCATGGCCTGTCCTGCCTTTCTGGATTTTACACTTTTTTCAGATGGCCCTTTTGACCGGGGAGAAGTGAGACTTCATTGTAGTGCAGATTTCTTTGCAAGCTTCCTTGGTTGGCCAAAAAGGGCATATGGGTTTTTTCCTGAATATATTCAGGAAAAAACGCATACGCACTTTTTGGCCAAGTGCATCATTGTGGACGTTCTGCCTCTTTTCCTATGCTTTCAATGCAATTCCAGTATACCTCCTGAAATCGGTTTCCTGCAATTCTGCCCTGCTTTCAAGTCCTCTTGGCAGCCTTACTTCAGTCTATTTTTGGACGATAGCTGTCATTTATAACTCTGCAGGTTTGTGAATTACAGTGCCCCTGAGCTCCTTTCTTCAACTCGCTTTCTTTTGAGCTGGCCGCAACACCGCAGGATGGCTTCAGGCCCTAATCTGGTTCCGGTACGGCACGCTGAGCCTTTGGTTATTTCCTCTTCCTGGTGGGAAATGAGAGTTAAATTTCCCGTCCAGACACCTCCAGCTAGCCTCTCATTGCTTCTCGCTATTCCTGTTCATCTTCCGCAGAAATTGCAAACTGGGCCAAACAGGAGGTTAAAGGTGCTGACTCTCCAAGTGGGGAGAGTGTCAGTAAAGCGTCTGGAATGTTGCACCCGAGTACCAGGGGAGGAGAACTGAGACATATTTGAACACGTCTCCCGATCACATGGTTGATCATACTCTGGGTTCCACATGCATGTTTTAGCTGAAGGAAGAATACCTAAAACCTGGGTAGTTGAAACCCGTGTAATGGGTACCATGCAATATGACTTCAAAGGGTCTTCATTTGCTCACCGAACCTCTCCAATCCTATCACTGCTGCGTTTATGCCCCTGTACACATGCTTGTTTCTCTTTCGGAGACATAGCAATCCATAGGTTTTAAGATACTTACTAGTCAGGTACATTCTTAGGCGTTTAATATGCGGTGTTGAGTCCATTTCGTTGAGCAAGGAGTAGCTCTTGTCTATTCCATATTTGGCTTAAGGAACTTTATCTGTGCTCATTTCAATCTCTGGTTTTATGCAGCACCCCAACTCACCTTTCCCCTTAAGCAAGCATAAGTTGGTTTTCTAAATTTGAGACCCTGTTCTGTTCTGTAATTCAGTTCCTGTGTAGCCAAGTTTACATTCCGTGTATTACTGATATCTTATGATGTTTCTTTTTCTGTGTGTCTTATTTCAGTTAGAATCATCATACCTGAATCCACTCATTGTGCTGCTAAGGGCCTGATGACATAGATATCATTGCTGAGTGATATTGTTTTGTAAGTGAATACCACAACTTCTTTATCCATTTTTCACTTTCTGCGATGTTGAACTTGTACTTTAAATGAGGTTCTTGTAAACAGAGCCGTTCCAAACTTTGGGGTGGCTGTGTCTTTTTGATTTTAATTTCCCTAAGCTATAGGACCATAAGTGGAAGTGCCCTAGGCTCTGTTGCTTTGTTTTTTAGATGTTTCAGGAAACACCATACACTTCTCCCGAGTGGTTGTTGGCAATTTACATCCCGCCCATCAGCATAACAAGGCTCCCAGTTCTCCATGGCCTGTCCTGCCTTTCTGGATTTTACACTTTTTTCAGATGGCCCTTTTGACCGGGGGGAAGTGAGACTTCATTGTAGTGCAGATTTCCTTTGCAAGCTTGCTTGGTTGGCCAAAAAGGGCATATGCGTTTTTTCCTGAATATATTCAGGAAAAAACGCATACGCCCTTTTTGGCCAAGTGCATCATTGTGGACGTTCTGCGTCTTTTCCTATGCTTTCAATGCAATTCCAGTCTACCTCCTGAAATCGGTTTCCTGCAATTCTGCCCCGCTTTCAAGTCCTCTTGGCAGCGTTACTTCAGTCTATTTTTGGACGATAGCTGTCATTTATAACTCTGCAGGTTTGTGAATTACAGTGCCCCTCAGCTCCTTTCTTCAACTCGCTTTCTTGTGACCTGGCCGCAACACCGCAGGATGGCTTCAGGCCCTAATCTGCTTCTGGCACGGCACGCTGAGCCTTTGGTTAATTCCTCTTCCTGGTGTGAAATGAGAGTTAAATTTGCCCATCCAGACACCTCCAGCTAGTCTCTCATTGGTTCTCGCTATTCCTGTTCATCTTCCACAGAAATTGCAAACTGGGCCAAACAGAAGGTTAAAGGGACTGACTCTCCAAGTGGGGAGAGTGTTAGTAAAGCGTCTGGAATGTTGCACCCGAGTACCAGGGTACGAAAACTGAGACATATTTGAACACGTCTCCCGATCACATGGTTGATCATACTCTAGGTTCCACATGCATGTTTTAGCTGAAAAAAGAATACCTTAAACCTAGGTAGTTGAAACCCGTGTAATGGGTACCATGCAATATGACTTCAAAGGGTCTTCATTTGCTCACGAACCTCTCCAATCCTATCACTGCTGCGTTTATGCCCCTGTACACATGCTTGATTCTCTTTCGGAGACATAGCAATCCATAGGTTTTAAGATACTTACTAGTCAGGTACATTCTTAGGCGTTTAATATGCGGTGTTGAGTCCATTTCATTGAGCAAGGAGTAGCTCTTGTCTATTCCATATTTGGCTTAAGGAACTTTATCTGTGCTCATTTCAATCTCTGGTTTTATGCAGCACCCCAACTCACCTTTCCCCTTAAGCAAGCATAAGTTGGTTTTCTATATTTGAGACCCTGTTCTGTTTTGGAATGCAGTTCCTGTGTAGCCAAATTTACATTCCGTGTATTACTGATATCTTATGATGTTTCTTTTTCTGTGTGACTTATTTCAGTTAGAATCATCATACCTGAATCCACTCATTGTGCTGCTAAGAGCCTGATGACACAGATTTCATTGCTGAGTGATATTGCTTTGTAAGTAAATACCACAACTTCTTTATCCATTTTTCACTTTCTGCGATGTTGAACTTGTACTGTAAACGAGGTTCTTGTAAACAGAGCTGTTCCAAACTTTGGGGTGGCTGTGTATTTTTGATTTTAATTTCCCTAAGCTATAGGACCATAAGTGGAAGTGCCCTAGGTTCTGTTGCTTTGTTTTTTAGATGTTTCAGGAAACACCATACACTTCTCCCGAGTGGTTGTTGGCAATTTACATCCCGCCCATCAACATAACAAGGCTCCCAGTTCTCCATGGCCTGTCCTGCCTTTCTGGATTTTACACTTTTTTCAGATGGCCCTTTTGACCGGGGAGAAGTGAGACTTCATTGTAGTGCAGATTTCTTTGCAAGCTTCCTTGGTTGGCCAAAAAGGGCATATGGGTTTTTTCCTGAATATATTCAGGAAAAAACGCATACGCACTTTTTGGCCAAGTGCATCATTGTGGACGTTCTGCCTCTTTTCCTATGCTTTCAATGCAATTCCAGTATACCTCCTGAAATCGGTTTCCTGCAATTCTGCCCTGCTTTCAAGTCCTCTTGGCAGCCTTACTTCAGTCTATTTTTGGACGATAGCTGTCATTTATAACTCTGCAGGTTTGTGAATTACAGTGCCCCTGAGCTCCTTTCTTCAACTCGCTTTCTTTTGAGCTGGCCGCAACACCGCAGGATGGCTTCAGGCCCTAATCTGGTTCCGGTACGGCACGCTGAGCCTTTGGTTATTTCCTCTTCCTGGTGGGAAATGAGAGTTAAATTTCCCGTCCAGACACCTCCAGCTAGCCTCTCATTGCTTCTCGCTATTCCTGTTCATCTTCCGCAGAAATTGCAAACTGGGCCAAACAGGAGGTTAAAGGTGCTGACTCTCCAAGTGGGGAGAGTGTCAGTAAAGCGTCTGGAATGTTGCACCCGAGTACCAGGGGAGGAGAACTGAGACATATTTGAACACGTCTCCCGATCACATGGTTGATCATACTCTGGGTTCCACATGCATGTTTTAGCTGAAGGAAGAATACCTAAAACCTGGGTAGTTGAAACCCGTGTAATGGGTACCATGCAATATGACTTCAAAGGGTCTTCATTTGCTCACCGAACCTCTCCAATCCTATCACTGCTGCGTTTATGCCCCTGTACACATGCTTGTTTCTCTTTCGGAGACATAGCAATCCATAGGTTTTAAGATACTTACTAGTCAGGTACATTCTTAGGCGTTTAATATGCGGTGTTGAGTCCATTTCGTTGAGCAAGGAGTAGCTCTTGTCTATTCCATATTTGGCTTAAGGAACTTTATCTGTGCTCATTTCAATCTCTGGTTTTATGCAGCACCCCAACTCACCTTTCCCCTTAAGCAAGCATAAGTTGGTTTTCTAAATTTGAGACCCTGTTCTGTTCTGTAATTCAGTTCCTGTGTAGCCAAGTTTACATTCCGTGTATTACTGATATCTTATGATGTTTCTTTTTCTGTGTGTCTTATTTCAGTTAGAATCATCATACCTGAATCCACTCATTGTGCTGCTAAGGGCCTGATGACATAGATATCATTGCTGAGTGATATTGTTTTGTAAGTGAATACCACAACTTCTTTATCCATTTTTCACTTTCTGCGATGTTGAACTTGTACTTTAAATGAGGTTCTTGTAAACAGAGCCGTTCCAAACTTTGGGGTGGCTGTGTCTTTTTGATTTTAATTTCCCTAAGCTATAGGACCATAAGTGGAAGTGCCCTAGGCTCTGTTGCTTTGTTTTTTAGATGTTTCAGGAAACACCATACACTTCTCCCGAGTGTCTGTTGGCAATTTACATCCCGCCCATCAGCATAACAAGGCTCCCAGTTCTCAATGGTCTGTTGCCTTTCTGGATTTTACACTTTTTTCAGATGGCCCTTTTGACCGGGGGGAAGTGAGACTTCATTGTAGTGGAGATTTCCTTTGCAAGCTTGCTTGGTTGGCCAAAAAGGGCCTATGCGTTTTTTCCTGAATATATTCAGGAAAAAACGCATACGCCCTTTTTGGCCAAGTGCATCATTGTGGACGTTCTGCCTCTTTTCCTATGCTTTCAATGCAATTCCAGTCTACCTCCTGAAATCGGTTTCCTGCAATTCTGCCCCGCTTTCAAGTCCTCTTGGCAGCCTTACTTCAGTCTATTTTTGGACGATAGCTGTCATTTATAACTCTGCAGGTTTGTGAATTACAGTGCCCCTGAGCTCCTTTCTTCAACTCGCTTTCTTGTGACCTGGCCGCAACACCGCAGGATGGCTTCAGGCCCTAATCTGGTTCCGACACGGCACGCTGAACCTTTGGTTATTTCCTCTTCCTGGTGGGAAATGAGAGTTAAATTTGCCCGTCCAGACACCTCCAGCTAGTCTCTCATTGGTTCTCGCTATTCCTGTTCATCTTCCGCAGAAATTGCAAACTGGGCCAAACAGGAGGTTAAAGGGACTGACTCTCCAAGTCGGGAGACTGTTAGTAAAGCATCTGGAATGTTGCACCCGAGTACCAGGGTACGAAAACTGAGACATATTTGAACACGTCTCCCGATCACATGGTTGATCATACTCTGGGTTCCACATGCATGTTTTAGCTGAAGGAAGAATACCTAAAATCTGGGTAGTTGAAACCCGTGGAATCGGTACCATGCAATATGACTTCAAAGGGTCTTCATTTGCTCACCGAACCTCTCCAATCCTATCACTGCTGCGTTTATGCCCCTGTACACACGCTTGATTCTCTTTCGGAGACATAGCAATCCCTAGGTTTTACGATACTTACTAATCAGGTACATTCTTAGGCGTTTAATATGCGGTGTTGAGTCCATTTCGTTGAGCAAGGAGTAGCTCTTGTCTATTCCATATTTGACTTAAGGAACTTTATCTGTGCTCATTTCAATCTCTGGTTTTATGCAGCACCCCAACTCACCTTTACCCTTAAGCAAGCATAAGTTGGTTTTCTAAATTTGAGACCCTGTTCTGTTTTGGAATTCAGTTCCTGTGTAGCCAAGTTTCCATTCCGTGTATTAGTGATATCTTATGATGTTTCTTTTTCTGTGTGACTTATTTCAGTTAGAATCATCGTACCTGAATCCACTCATTATGCTGCTACGGGCCTGATGACATAGATTTCATTGCTGAGTGATACTGCATTGTAAGTAAATACCACAAGTTCTTTATCCATTTTTCACTTTCTGCGATGTTGAACTAGTACTGTAAACGAGGTTCTTGTAAACAGAGGCGTCCCAAACTTTGGGGTGGCTGTGTCTTTTTTATTTTAATTTCCCTAAGCTATAGGACCATAAGTGGAAGTGCCCTAGGCTCTGTTGCTTTGTTTTTTAGATGTTTCAGGAAACACCATACACTTCTCCCTAGTGTCTGTTGGCAATTTACATCCCGCCCATCAGCATAACAAGGCTCCCTGTTCTCCATGGCCTGTCCTCCCTTTCTGGATTTTACACTTTTTTCAGATGGCCCTTTTGACCGGGGGGAAGTGAGACTTCATTGTAGTGCAGATTTCCTTTGCAAGCTTGCTTGGTTGGCCAAAAAGGGCGTATGCGTTTTTTCCTGAATATATTCAGGAAAAAACGCATACGCCCTTTTTGGCCAAGTGCATCATTGTGGACGTTCTGCCTCTTTTCCTATGCTTTCAATGCAATTCCAGTCTACCTCCTGAAATCGGTTTCCTGCAATTCTGCCCCGCTTTCAAGTCCTCTTGGCAGCCTTACTTCAGTCTATTTTTGGACGATAGCTGTCATTTATAACTCTGCAGCTTTGTGAATTACAGTGCCCCTGAGCTCCTTTCTTCAACTCGCTTTCTTGTGAGCTGGCCGCAACACCGCAGGATGGCTTCAGGCCCTAATCTGGTTCCGGCACGGCACACTGAGCCTTTGGTTATTTCCTCTTCCTGGTGGGAAATGAGAGTTAAATTTGCCCGTCCAGACACCTCCAGCTAGTCTCTCATTGGTTCTCGCTATTCCTGTTCATCTTCCGCAGAAATTGCAAACTGGGCCAAACAGGAGGTTAAAGGGACTGACTCTCCAAGTCGGGAGAGTGTTAGTAAAGCGTCTGGAATGTTGCACCCGAGTACCAGGGTACGAAAACTGAGACATATTTGAACACGTCTCCCGATCACATGGTTGATCATACTCTAGGTTCCACATGCATGTTTTAGCTGAAGGAAGAATACCTTAAACCTGGGTATATGAAACCCGTGGAATGGGTACCATGCAATATGACTTCAAAGGGTCTTCATTTGCTCACCGAACCTCTCCAATCCTATCACTGCTGCGTTTATGCCCCTGTACACATGCTTGATTCTCTTTCGGAGACATAGCAATCCATAGGTTTGAAGATACTTACTAGTCAGGTACATTCTTAGGCGTTTAATATGCGGTGTTGAGTCCATTTCGTTGAGCAAGGAGTAGCTCTTGTCTATTCCATATTTGGCTTAAGGAACTTTATCTGTGCTCATTTCAATCTCTGGTTTTATGCAGCACCCCAACTCACCTTTCCCCTTAAGCAAGCATAAGTTGGTTTTCTAAATTTGAGACCCTGTTCTGTTCTGTAATTCAGTTCCTGTGTAGCCAAGTTTACATTCCGTGTATTACTGATATCTTATGATGTTTCTTTTTCTGTGTGACTTATTTCAGTTAGAATCATCATACCTGAATCCACTCATTGTGCTGCTAAGTGCCTGATGACACAGATTTCATTGCTGAGTGATATTGATTTGTAAGTAAATACCACAACTTCTTTATCCATTTTTCACTTTCTGCGATGTTGAACTTGTACTGTAAACGAGGTTATTGTAAACAGAGCCGTTCCAAACTTTGGGGTGGCTGTGTCTTTTTGATTTTAAATTCCCTAAGCTATAGGACCATAAGTGGAAGTGCCCTAGGCTCTGTTGCTTTGTTTTTTAGATGTTTCAGGAAACACCATACACTTCTCCCGAGTGGTTGTTGGCAATTTACATCCCGCCCTTCAGCATAACAAGGCTCCCAGTTCTCCATGGCCTGTCCTGCCTTTCTGGATTTTACACTTTTTTCAGATGGCCCTTTTGACCGGGGGGAAGTGAGACTTCATTGTAGTGCAGATTTCCTTTGCAAGCTTGCTTGGTTGGCCAAAAAGGGCGTATGCGTTTTTTCCTGAATATATTCAGGAAAAAACGCATACGCCCTTTTTGGCCAAGTGCATCATTGTGGACGTTCTGCCTCTTTTCCTATGCTTTCAATGCAATTCCAGTCTACCTCCTGAAATCGGTTTCCTGCAATTCTGCCCCGCTTTCAAGTCCTCTTGGCAGCCTTACTTCAGTCTATTTTTGGACGATAGCTGTCATTTATAACTCTGTAGGTTTGTGAATTACAGTGCCCCTGAGCTCCTTTCTTCAACTCGCTTTCTTTTGAGCTGGCCGCAACACCGCAGGATGGCTTCAGGCCCTAATCTGGTTCCGGCATGGCACGCTGTGCCTTTGGTTAATTCCTCTTCCTGGTGTGAAATGAGAGTTAAATTTGCCCGTCCAGACACCTCCAGCTAGCCTCTCATTGGTTCTCACCATTCCTGTTCATCTTCCGCAGACATTGCAAAATGGGCCAAACAGGAGGTTAAAGGGACTGACTCTCCAAGTCGGGAGAGTGTTAGTAAAGCGTCTGGAATGTTGCACCCGAGTACCAGGGTATGAAAACTGAGACATATTTGAACACGTCTCCCGATCACATGGTTGATCATACTCTAGGTTCCACATGCATGTTTTAGCTGAAGGAAGAATACCTTAAACCTGGGTAGTTGAAACCCGTGGAATTGGTACCGTGCAATATGACTTCAAAGGGTCTTCATTTGCTAACCAAAACTCTCCAATCCTATCACTGCTGCGTTTATGCCCCTGTACACATGCTTGATTCTCTTTCGGAGACATAGCAATCCATAGGTTTTAAGATACTTACTAGTCAGGTACATTCTTAGGCGTTTAATATGGGGTGTTGAGTCCATTTCGTTGAGCAAGGAGTAGCTCTTGTCTATTCCATATTTGGCTTAAGGAACTTTATCTGTGCTCATTTCAATCTCTGGTTTTATGCAGCACCCCAACTCACCTTTCCCCTTAAGCAAGCATAAGTTGGTTTTCTAAATTTGAGACCCTGTTCTGTTCTGTAATTCAGTTCCTGTGTAGCCAAGTTTACATTCCATGTATTACTGATATCTTATGATGTTTCTTTTTCTGTGTGACTTATTTCAGTTAGAATCATCATACATGAATCCACTCATTGTGCTGCTAAGGGCCTGATGACACAGATTTCATTGCTGAGTGATATTGCTTTGTAAGTAAATACCACAACTTCTTTATCCATTTTTCACTTTCTGCTATGTTGAACTTGTACTGTAAACGAGGTTCTTGTAAACAGAGCCGTTCCAAACTTTGGGGTGGCTGTGTCTTTTTGATTTTAATTTCCCTAAGCTATAGGACCATAAGTGGAAGTGCCCTAGGTTCTGTTGCTTTGTTTTTTAGATGTTTCAGGAAACACCATACACTTCTCCCGAGTGGTTGTTGGCAATTTACATCCCGCCCATAAGCATAACAAGGCTCCCAGTTCTCCATGGCCTGTCCTGCCTTTCTGGATTTTACACTTTTTTCAGGTAGCCCTTTTCACCGGGGGGAAGTGAGACTTCATTGTAGTGCAGATTTCCTTTGCAAGCTTGCTTGTTTGGCCAAAAAGGGCGTATGCGTTTTTTCCTGAATATATTCAGGAAAATCGCATACGCCCTTTTTGGCCAAGTGCATCATTGTGGACGTTCTGCCTCTTTTCCTATGCTTTCATTGCAATTCCAGTCTACCTCCTGAAATCGGTTTCCTGCAATTCTGCCCCGCTTTCAAGTCCTCTTGGCAGCCTTACTTCAGTCTATTTTTGGACGATAGCTGTCATTTATAACTCTGCAGGTTTGTGAATTACAGTGCCCCTGAGCTCCTTTCTTCAACTCGCTTTCTTTTGAGCTGGCCGCAACACCGCAGGATGGCTTCAGGCCCAATCTGGTTCCGGCACGGCACGCTGAGCCTTTGGTTAATTCCTCTTCCTGGTGGGAAATGAGAGTTAAATTTGCCCGTCCAGACACCTCCAGCTAGTCTCTCATTGGTTCTCACTATTCCTGTTCATCTTCCGCAGACATTGCAAAATGGGCCAAACAGGAGGTTAAAGGGACTGACTCTCCAAGTCGGGAGAGTGTTAGTAAAGCGTCTGGAATGTTGCACCCGAGTACCAGGGTACGAAAACTGAGACATATTTGAACACGTCTCCCGATCACATGGTTGATCATACTCTAGGTTCCACATGCATGTTTTAGCTGAAGGAAGAATACCTTAAACCTGGGTAGTTGAAACCCGTGGAATTGGTACCATGCAATATGACTTCAAAGGGTCTTCATTTGCTCACCGAACCTCTCCAATCCTATCACTGCTGCGTTTATGCCCCTGTACACATGCTTGATTCTCTTTCGGAGACATAGCAATCCATAGGTTTTAAGATACTTACTAGTCAGGTACATTCTTAGGCGTTTAATATGCGGTGTTGAGTCCATTTCGTTGAGCAAGGAGTAGCTCTTGTCTATTCCATATTTGGCTTAAGGAACTTTATCTGTGCTCATTTCAATCTCTGGTTTTATGCAGCACCCCAACTCACCTTTCCCCTTAAGCAAGCATAAGTTGGTTTTCTAAATTTGAGACCCTGTTCTGTTCTGTAATTCAGTTCCTGTGTAGCCAAGTTTACATTCCGTGTATTACTGATATCTTATGATGTTTCTTTTTCTGTGTGACTTATTTCAGTTAGAATCATCATACATGAATCCACTCATTGTGCTGCTAAGGGCCTGATGACACAGATTTCATTGCTGATTGATATTGCTTTGTAAGTAAATACCACAACTTCTTTATCCATTTTTCACTTTCTGCGATGTTGAACTTGTACTGTAAACGAGGTTCTTGTAAACAGAGCCGTCCCAAACTTTGGGGTGGCTGTGTCTTTTTGATTTTAATTTCCCTAAGCTATAGGACCATAAGTGGAAGTGCCCTAGGCTCTGTTGCTTTGTTTTTTAGATGTTTCAGGAAACACCATACACTTCTCCCGAGTGTCTGTTGGCAATTTACATCCCGCCCATCAGCATAACAAGGCTCCCAGTTCTCCATGGCCTGTCCTGCCTTTCTGGATTTTACACTTTTTTCAGATGGCCCTTTTGACCGGGGGGAAGTGAGACTTCATTGTAGTGCAGATTTCCTTTGCAAGCTTGCTTGGTTGGCCAAAAAGGGCGTATGCGTTTTTTCCTGAATATATTCAGGAAAAAACGCATACGCCCTTTTTGGCCAACTGCATCATTGTGTACGTTCTGCCCCTTTTCCTATGCTTTCAGTGCAATTTCAGTCTACCTCCTGAAATCGGTTTCCTGCAATTCTGCCCCGCTTTCAATTCCTCTTGGCAGCCTTACTTCAGTCTATTTTTGGACGATAGCTGTCATTTATAACTCTGCAGGTTTGTGAATTACAGTGCCCCTGAGCTCCTTTCTTCAACTTGCTTTCTTGTGAGCTGGCCGAAACACCGCAGGATGGCTTCAGGCCCTAATCTGGTTCCGGCACGGCACGCTGAGCCTTTGGTTAATTCCTCTTCCTGGTGGGAAATGAGAGTTAAATTTGCCCGTCCAGACACCTCCAGCTAGTCTCTCATTGGTTCTCGCTATTCCTGTTCATCTTCCGCAGAATTTGCAAACTGGGCCAAACAGGAGGTTAAAGGGACTGACTCTCTAAGTCGGGAGAGTGTTAGTAAAGCGTCTGGAATGTTGCACCCGAGTACCAGGGTACGAAAACTGACACATATTTGAACACGTCTCCCGATCACATGGTTGATCATACTCTAGGTTCCACATGCATGTTTTAGCTGAAGGAAGAATACCTTAAACCTGGGTATTTGAAACCCGTGGAATGGGTACCATGCAATATGACTTCAAAGGGTCTTCATTTGCTCACCGAACCTCTCCAATCCTATCACTGCTGCGTTTATGCCCCTGTACACATGCTTGATTCTCTTTCGGAGACATAGCAATCCATAGGTTTTAAGATACTTACTAGTCAGGTACATTCTTAGGCGTTTAATATGCGGTGTTGAGTCCATTTCGTTGAGCAAGGAGTAGCTCTTGTCTATTCCATATTTGGCTTAAGGAACTTTATCTGTGCTCATTTCAATCTCTGGTTTTATGCAGCACCCCAACTCACCTTTACCCTTAAGCAAGCATAAGTTGGTTTTCTAAATTTGAGATCCTGTTCTGTTCTGTAATACAGTTCCTGTGTAGCCAAGTTTCCATTCCGTGTATTACAGATATCTTATGATGTTTCTTTTTCTGTGTGACTTATTTCAGTTAGAATCATCATACCTGAATCCACTCATTGTGCTGCTAAGGGCCTGATGACACTGATTTCATTGCTGAGTGATATTGCTTTGTAAGTGAATACCACAACTTCTTTATCCATTTTTCACTTTCTGCGATGTTGAACTT
The DNA here is from genome assembly GCF_949987515.2 of Delphinus delphis. Classification (NCBI taxonomy): domain Eukaryota; kingdom Metazoa; phylum Chordata; class Mammalia; order Artiodactyla; family Delphinidae; genus Delphinus; species Delphinus delphis. The sequence goes on from NW_027192754.1 coordinate 475,651, forward strand.
GTACTGTAAACGAGGTTCTTGTAAACAGAGCCGTTCCAAACTTTGGGGTGGCTGTGTTTTTGATTTTAATTTCCCTAAGCTATAGGACCATAAGTGGAAGTGCCCTAGGCTCTGTTGCTTTGTTTTTTAGATGTTTCAGGAAACACCATACACTTCTCCGGAGTGTCTGTTGGCAATTTACATCCCGCCCATCAGCATAACAAGGCTCCCAGTTCTCCATGGCCTGTCCTGCCTTTCTGGATTTTACACTTTTTTCAGATGGCCCTTTTGACCGGGGGGAAGTGAGACTTCATTGTAGTGCAGATTTCCTTTGCAAGCTTGCTTGGTTGGCCAAAAAGGGCGTATGCGTTTTTTCCTGAATATATTCAGGAAAAAACGCATACGCCCTTTTTGGCCAAGTGCATCATTGTGGACGTTCTGCCTCTTTTCCTATGCTTTCAATGCAATTCCAGTCTACCTCCTGAAATCAGTTTCCTGCAATTCTGCCCCGCTTTCAAGTCCTCTTGGCAGCCTTACTTCAGTCTATTTTTGGACGATAGCTGTCATTTATAACTCTGCAGGTTTGTGAATTACAGTGCCCCTGAGCTCCTTTCTTCAACTTGTTTCTTTTGACCTGGCCGCAACACCGCAGGATGGCTTCAGGCCCTAATCTGGTTCCGGCATGGCACGCTGAGCCTTTGGTTATTTCCTCTTCCTGGTGGGAAATGAGAGTTAAATTTGCCCGTCCAGACACCTCCAGCTAGTCTCCAATGGTTCTCGCTATTCCTGTTCATCTTCCACAGAAACTGCAAACTGGGCCAAACAGGAGGTTAAAGGCGCTGACTCTACAAGTGGGGAGAGTGTTAGTAAAGCGTCTGGAATGTTGCACCCGAGTACCAGGGGAGGAAAACTGAGACATATTTGAACACGTCTCCCGATCTCATGGTTGATCATACTCTGGGTTCCACATGCATGTTAGCTGAAAGAAGAATACCTAAAACCTGGGTAGTTGAAACCCGTGGAATGGGTACCATGCAATATGACTTCAAAGGGTCTTCATTTGCTCACCGAACCTCTCCAATCCTATCACTGCTGCGTTTATGCCCCTGTACACATGCTTGATTCTCTTTTGGAGACATAGCAATCCATAGGTTTTAAGATACTTACTAGTCAGGTACATTCTTAGGCGTTTAATATGCGGTGTTGAGTCCATTTCGTTGAGCAAGGAGTAGCTCTTGTCTATTCCATATTTGGCTTAAGGAACTTTATCTGTGCTCATTTCAATCTCTGGTTTTATGCAGCACCCCAACTCACCTTTCCCCTTAAGCAAGCATAAGTTGGTTTTCTAAATTTGAGACCCTGTTCTGTTCTGTAATTCAGTTCCTGTGTAGCCAAGTTTACATTCCGTGTATTACTGATATCTTATGATGTTTCTTTTTCTGTGTGACTTATTTCAGTTAGAATCATCATACCTGAATCCACTCATTGTGCTGCTAAGTGCCTGATGACACAGATTTCATTGCTGAGTGATATTGATTTGTAAGTAAATACCACAACTTCTTTATCCATTTTTCACTTTCTGTGATGTTGAACTTGTACTGTAAACGAGGTTCTTGTAAACAGAGCCGTTCCAAACTTTGGGGTGGCTGTGTCTTTTTGATTTTAAATTCCCTAAGCTATAGGACCATAAGTGGAAGTGCCCTAGGCTCTGTTGCTTTGTTTTTTAGATGTTTCAGGAAACACCATACACTTCTCCCGAGTGGTTGTTGGCAATTTACATCCCGCCCTTCAGCATAACAAGGCTCCCAGTTCTCCATGGCCTGTCCTGCCTTTCTGGATTTTACACTTTTTTCAGATGGCCCTTTTGACCGGGGGGAAGTGAGACTTCATTGTAGTGCAGATTTCCTTTGCAAGCTTGCTTGGTTGGCCAAAAAGGGCGTATGCGTTTTTTCCTGAATATATTCAGGTAAAAACGCATACGCCCTTTTTGGCCAAGTGCATCATTGTGGACGTTCTGCCTCTTTTCCTATGCTTTCAATGCAATTCCAGTCTACCTCCTGAAATCGGTTTCCTGCAATTCTGCCCTGCTTTCAAGTCCTCTTGGCAGCCTTACTTCAGTCTATTTTTGGACGATAGCTGTCATTTATAACTCTGCAGGTTTGTGAATTACAGTGCCCCTGAGCTCCTTTCTTCAACTCGCTTTCTTTTGAGCTGGCCGCAACACCGCAGGATGGCTTCAGGCCCTAATCTGGTTCCGGCACGGCACGCTGAGCCTTTGGTTAATTCCTCTTCCTGGTGGGAAATGAGAGTTAAATTTGCCCGTCCAGACACCTCCAGCTAGCCTCTCATTGGTTCTCGCTATTCCTGTTCATCTTCCGCAGAAATTGGAAACTGGGCCAAACAGGAGGTTAAAGGGACTGACTCTCCAAGTCGGGAGAGTGTTAGTAAAGCATCTGGAATGTTGCACCCGAGTACCAGGGTACGAAAACTGAGACATATTTGAACACGTCTCCCGATCACATGGTTGATCATACTCTAGGTTCCACATGCATGTTTTAGCTGAAGGAAGAATACCTTAAACCTGGGTAGTTGAAACCGGTGGAATGGGTACCATGCAATATGACTTCAAAGGGTCTTCATTTGCTCACCGAACCTCTCCAATCCTATCACTGCTGTGTTTATACCCCTGTACACATGCTTGATTCTCTTTCGGAGACATAGCAATCCATAGGTCTTAAGATACTTACTAGTCAGGTACATTCTTAGGCGTTTAATATGCGGTGTTGAGTCCATTTTGTTGAGCAAGGACTAGCTCTTGTCTATTCCATATTTGGCTTAAGGAACTTTATCTGTGCTCATTTCAATCTCTGGTTTTATGCAGCACCCCAACTCACCTTTACCCTTAAGCAAGCATAAGTTGGTTTTCTAAATTTGAGACCCTGTTCTGTTCTGTAATTCAGTTCCTGTGTAGCCAAGTTTCCATTCCGTGTATTACTGATATCTTATGATGTTTCTTTTTCTGTGTGACTTATTTCAGTTAGAATCATCATACCTGAATCCACTCATTGTGCTGCTAAGGGCCTGATGACACAGATTTCATTGCTGAGTGATATTGCTTTGTAAGTAAATACCACAACTTTTTTATCCATTTTTCACTTTCTGCGATGTTGAACTTGTACTGTAAACGAGGTTCTTGTAAACAGAGCTGTTCCAAACTTTGGGGTGGCTGTGTCTTTTTGATTTTAAATTGCCTAAGCTATAGGACCATAAGTGGAAGTGCCCTAGGCTCTGTTGCTTTGTTTTTTAGATGTTTCAGGAAACACCATACACTTCTCCCGAGTGGTTGTTGGCAATTTACATCCCGCCCTTCAGCATAACAAGGCTCCCAGTTCTCCATGGCCTGTCCTGCCTTTCTGGATTTTACACTTTTTTCAGATGGCCCTTTTGACCGGGGAGAAGTGAGACTTCATTGTAGTGCAGATTTCCTTTGCAAGCTTGCTTGGTTGGCCAAAAAGGGCGTATGCGTTTTTTCCTCAATATATTCAGGAAAAAAAGCATACGCCCTTTTTGGCCAAGTGCATCATTGTGGACGTTCTGCCTCTTTTCCTATGCTTTCAATGCAATTCCAGTCTACCTCCTGAAATCGGTTTCCTGCAATTCTGCCCCGCTTTCAAGTCCTCTTGGCAGCCTTACTTCAGTCTATTTTTGGACGATAGCTGTCATTTATAACTCTGCAGGTTTGTGAATTACAGTGCCCCTGAGCTCCTTTCTTCAACTGGCTTTCTTTTGACCTGGCCGTAACACCGCAGGATGGCTTCAGGCCCTAATCTGGTTCCGGCCCGGCATGCTGAGCCTTTGGTTATTTCCTCTTCCTGGTGGGAAATGAGAGTTAAATTTGCCCGTCCAGACACCTCCAGCTAGTCTCCAATGGTTCTCGCTATTCCTGTTCATCTTCCACAGAAACTGCAAACTGGGCCAAACAGGAGGTTAAAGGGACTGACTCTCCAAGTCGGGAGAGGGTTAGTAAAGCGTCTGGAATGTTGCACCCGAGTACCAGGGTACGAAAACTGAGACATATTTGAACACGTCTCCCGATCACATGGTTGATCATACTCTAGGTTCCACATGCATGTTTTAGCTGAAGGAAGAAGACCTTAAACCTGGGTAGTTGAAACCCGTGGAATGGGTACCATGCAATATGACTTCAAAGGGTCTTCATTTGCTCACCGAACCTCTCCAATCCTATCACTGCTGCGTTTATGCCCCTGTACACATGCTTGATTCTCTTTCGGAGACATAGCAATCCATAGGTTTTAAGATACTTACAAGTCAGGTACATTCTTAGGCGTTTAATATGCGGTGTTGAGTCCATTTTGTTGAGCAAGGAGTAGCTCTTGTCTATTCCATATTTGGCTTAAGGAACTTTATCTGTGCTCATTTCAATCTCTGGTTTTATGCAGCACCCCAACTCACCTTTACCCTTAAGCAAGCATAAGTTTGTTTTCTAAATTTGAGACCCTGTTCTGTTCTGTAATTCAGTTCCTGTGTAGCCAAGTTTCCATTCCATGTATTACTGATATCTTATGATGTTTCTTTTTCTGTGTGACTTATTTCAGTTAGAATCATCATACGTGAATCCACTCATTGTGCTGCTAAGGGCCTGATGACACAGATTTCATTGCTGAGTGATATTGCTTTGCAAGTAAATACCACAACTTCTTTATCCATTTTTCACTTTCTGCGATGTTGAACTTGTACTGTAAACGAGGTTCTTGTAAACAAAGCTGTTCGAAACTTTGGGGTGGCTGTGTCTTTATGATTTTAATTTCCCTAAGCTATAGGACCATAAGTGGAAGTGCCCTAGGCTCTGTTGCTTTGTTTTTTAGATGATTCAGGAAACACCATACACTTCTCCGGAGTGGTTGTTGGCAATTTACATCCCGCCCTTCAGCATAACAAGGCTCCCAGTTCTCCATGGCCTGTCCTGCCTTTCTGGATTTTACACTTTTTTCAGATGGCCCTTTTGACCGGGGGGAAGTGAGACTTCATTGTAGTGCAGATTTCCTTTGCAAGCTTGCTTGGTTGGCCAAAAAGGGCGTATGCGTTTTTTCCTGAATATATTCAGGAAAAAACGCATACGCCCTTTTTGGCCAAGTGCATCATTGTGGACCTTCTGCCTCTTCTCGTATGCTTTCAATGCAATTCCAGTCTACCTCCTGAAATCGGTTTCCTGCAATTCTGCCCCGCTTTCAAGTCCTCTTGGCAGCCTTACTTCAGTATATTTTTGGACGATAGCTGTCATTTATAACTCCGCAGGTTTGTGAATTACAGTGCCCCTGAGTTCCTTTCTTCAACTCGCTTTCTTTTCAGCTGGCCGCAACACCGCAGGATGGCTTCAGGCCCCAATCTGGTTCTGGTACGGCACGCTGAGCCTTTGGTTATTTCCTCTTCCTGGTGGGAAATGAGAGTTAAATTTGCCCGTCCAGACACCTCCAGCTAGCCTCTCATTGGTTCTCGCTATTCCTGTTCATCTTCCGCAGAAATTGCAAACTGGGCCAAACAGGAGGTTAAAGGCGCTGACTCTACAAGTGGGGAGAGTGTTAGTAAAGCGTCTGGAATGTTGCACCCAAGTACCAGGGGAGGAAAACTGAGACATATTTGAACACGTCTCCCGATCTCATGGTTGATCATACTCTGGGTTCCACATGCATGTTAGCTGAAAGAAGAATACCTAAAACCTGGGTAGTTGAAACCCGTGGAATGGGTACCATGCAATATGACTTCAAAGGGTCTTCATTTGCTCACCGAACCTCTCCAATCCTATCACTGCTGCGTTTATGCCCCTGTACACATGCTTGATTCTCTTTCGGAGACATAGCAATCCATAGGTTTTAAGATACTTACTAGTCAGGTACATTCTTAGGCGTTTAATATGCGGTGTTGAGTCCATTTCGTTGAGCAAGGAGTAGCTCTTGTCTATTCCATATTTGGCTTAAGGAACTTTATCTGTGCTCATTTCAATCTCTGGTTTTATGCAGCACCCCAACTCACCTTTCCCCTTAAGCAAGCATAAGTTGGTTTTCTAAATTTGAGACCCTGTTCTGTTCTGTAATTCAGTTCCTGTGTAGCCAAGTTTACATTCCGTGTATTACTGATATCTTATGATGTTTCTTTTTCTGTGTGACTTATTTCAGTTAGAATCATCATACCTGAATCCACTCATTGTGCTGCTAAGTGCCTGATGACACAGATTTCATTGCTGAGTGATATTGATTTGTAAGTAAATACCACAACTTCTTTATCCATTTTTCACTTTCTGCGATGTTGAACTTGTACTGTAAACGAGGTTCTTGTAAACAGAGCCGTTCCAAACTTTGGGGTGGCTGTGTCTTTTTGATTTTAAATTCCCTAAGCTATAGGACCATAAGTGGAAGTGCCCTAGGCTCTGTTGCTTTGTTTTTTAGATGTTTCAGGAAACACCATACACTTCTCCCGAGTGGTTGTTGGCAATTTACATCCCGCCCATCAGCATAACAAGGCTCCCAGTTCTCCATGGCCTGTCCTGCCTTTCTGGATTTTACACTTTTTTCAGATGGCCCTTTTGACCGGGGGGAAGTGAGACTTCATTGTAGTGCAGATTTCCTTTGCAAGCTTGCTTGTTTGGCCAAAAAGGGCGTATGCGTTTTTTCCTGAATATATTCAGGAAAAAACGCATACGCCCTTTTTGGCCAAGTGCATCATTGTGGACGTTCTGCCTCTTTTCCTATGCTTTCATTGCAATTCCAGTCTACCTCCTGAAATCGGTTTCCTGCAATTCTGCCCTGCTTTCAAGTCCTCTTGGCAGCCTTACTTCAGTCTATTTTTGGACGATAGCTGTCATTTATAACTCTGCAGGTTTGTGAATTACAGTGCCCCTGAGCTCCTTTCTTCAACTCGCTTTCTTTTGAGCTGGCCGCAACACCGCAGGATGGCTTCAGGCCCTAATCTGGTTCCGGCACGGCACGCTGAGCCTTTGGTTAATTCCTCTTCCTGGTGGGAAATGAGAGTTAAATTTGCCCGTCCAGACACCTCCAGCTAGCCTCTCATTGGTTCTCGCTATTCCTGTTCATCTTCCACAGAAATTGGAAACTGGGCCAAACAGGAGGTTAAAGGGACTGACTCTCCAAGTCGGGAGAGTGTTAGTAAAGCATCTGGAATGTTGCACCCGAGTACCAGGGTACGAAAACTGAGACATATTTGAACACGTCTCCCGATCACATGGTTGATCATACTCTAGGTTCCACATGCATGTTTTAGCTGAAGGAAGAATACCTTAAACCTGGGTAGTTGAAACCGGTGGAATGGGTACCATGCAATATGACTTCAAAGGGTCTTCATTTGCTCACCGAACCTCTCCAATCCTATCACTGCTGTGTTTATACCCCTGTACACATGCTTGATTCTCTTTCGGAGACATAGCAATCCATAGGTTTTAAGATACTTACTAGTCAGGTACATTCTTAGGCGTTTAATATGCGGTGTTGAGTCCATTTTGTTGAGCAAGGACTAGCTCTTGTCTATTCCATATTTGGCTTAAGGAACTTTATCTGTGCTCATTTCAATCTCTGGTTTTATGCAGCACCCCAACTCACCTTTACCCTTAAGCAAGCATAAGTTGGTTTTCTAAATTTGAGACCCTGTTCTGTTCTGTAATTCAGTTCCTGTGTAGCCAAGTTTCCATTCCGTGTATTACTGATATCTTATGATGTTTCTTTTTCTGTGTGACTTATTTCAGTTAGAATCATCATACCTGAATCCACTCATTGTGCTGCTAAGGGCCTGATGACACAGATTTCATTGCTGAGTGATATTGCTTTGTAAGTAAATACCACAACTTTTTTATCCATTTTTCACTTTCTGCGATGTTGAACTTGTACTGTAAACGAGGTTCTTGTAAACAGAGCTGTTCCAAACTTTGGGGTGGCTGTGTCTTTTTGATTTTAAATTGCCTAAGCTATAGGACCATAAGTGGAAGTGCCCTAGGCTCTGTTGCTTTGTTTTTTAGATGTTTCAGGAAACACCATACACTTCTCCCGAGTGGTTGTTGGCAATTTACATCCCGCCCTTCAGCATAACAAGGCTCCCAGTTCTCCATGGCCTGTCCTGCCTTTCTGGATTTTACACTTTTTTCAGATGGCCCTTTTGACCGGGGAGAAGTGAGACTTCATTGTAGTGCAGATTTCCTTTGCAAGCTTGCTTGGTTGGCCAAAAAGGGCGTATGCGTTTTTTCCTCAATATATTCAGGAAAAAAAGCATATGCCCTTTTTGGCCAAGTGCATCATTGTGGACGTTCTGCCTCTTTTCCTATGCTTTCAATGCAATTCCAGTCTACCTCCTGAAATCGGTTTCCTGCAATTCTGCCCCGCTTTCAAGTCCTCTTGGCAGCCTTACTTCAGTCTATTTTTGGACGATAGCTGTCATTTATAACTCTGCAGGTTTGTGAATTACAGTGCCCCTGAGCTCCTTTCTTCAACTGGCTTTCTTTTGACCTGGCCGTAACACCGCAGGATGGCTTCAGGCCCTAATCTGGTTCCGGCCCGGCATGCTGAGCCTTTGGTTAATTCCTCTTCCTGGTGGGAAATGAGAGTTAAATTTGCCCGTCCAGACACCTCCAGCTAGCCTCTCATTGGTTCTCGCTATTCCTGTTCATCTTCCGCAGAAATTGCAAACTGGGCCAAACAGGAGGTTAAAGGGACTGACTCTCCAAGTCGGGAGAGTGTTAGTAAAGCGTCTGGAATGTTGCACCCGAGTACCAGGGGAGGAAAACTGAGACATATTTGAACACGACTCCCGTTCACATGGTTGATCATACTCTGGGTTCCTCATGCATGTTTTAGCTGAAGGAAGAATACCTTAAACCTGGAGAGTTAAGACCCGTGTAATGGGTACCATGCAATATGACTTCAAAGGGTCTTCATTTGCTCACCGAACCTCTCCAATCCTATCACTGCTGCGTTTATGCCCCTGTACACACGCTTGATTCTCTTTCGGAGACATAGCAATCCATAGGTTTTAAGATACTTACTAGTCATGTACATTCTTAGGCGTTTAATATGTGGTTTTGAGTCCATTTCATTGAGCAAGGAGTAGCTCTTGTGTATTCCATATTTGGCTTAAGGAACTTTATCTGTGCTCATTTCAATCTCTGGTTTTATGCAGCACCCCAACTCACCTTTCCCCTTAAGCAAGCATAAGTTGGTTTTCTAAATTTGAGACCCTGTTCTGTTTTGCAATGCAGTTCCTGTGTAGCCAAGTTTACATTCCGTGTATTAGTGATATCTTATGATGTTTCTTTTTCTGTGTGACTTATTTCAGTTAGAATCATCGTACCTGAATCCACTCATTATGCTGCTACGGGCCTGATGACATAGATTTCATTGCTGAGTGATACTGCATTGTACGTAAGTACCACAAGTTCTTTATCCATTTTTCACTTTCTGTGATATTTAACTTGTACGGTAAACGAGGTTCTTGTAAACGGAGGCGTCCCAAACTTTGGGGTGGCTGTGTCTTTTTGATTTTAATTTCCCTAAGCTATAGGACCATAAGTGGAAGTGCCCTAGGCTCTGTTGCTTTGTTTTTTAGATGTTTCAGGAAACACCATACACTTCTCCCGAGTGTCTGTTGGCAATTTACATCCCGCCCATCAGCATAACAAGGCTCCCAGTTCTCCATGGCCGGTCCTGCCTTTCTGGATTTTACACTTTTTTCAGATGGCCCTTTTGACCGGGGAGAAGTGAGACTTCATTGTAGTGCAGATTTCCTTTGCAAGCTTGCTTGGTTGGCCAAAAAGGGCGTATGCGTTTTTTCCTGAATATATTCAGGAAAAAACGCATACGCCCTTTTTGGCCAAGTGCATCATTGTGGACGTTCTGCCTCTTTTCCTATGCTTTCAATGCAATTCCAGTCTACCTCCTGAAATCGGTTTCCTGCAATTCTGCCCCGCTTTCAAGTCCTCTTGGCAGCCTTACTTCAGTCTATTTTTGGACGATAGCTGTCATTTATAACTCTGCAGGTTTGTGAATTACAGTGTCCCTGAGCTCCTTTCTTCAACTTGTTTCTTTTGACCTGGCCGCAACACCGCAGGATGGCTTCAGGCCCTAATCTGGTTCCGGCACGGCACGCTGAGCCTTTGGTTATTTCCTCTTCCTGGTGGGAAATGAGAGTTAAATTTGCCCGTCCAGACACCTCCAGCTAGTCTCCAATGGTTCTTGCTATTCCTGTTCATCTTCCACAGAAACTGCAAACTGGGCCAAACAGGAGGTTAAAGGGACTGACTCTCCAAGTCGGGAGAGGGTTAGTAAAGCGTCTGGAATGTTGCACCCGAGTACCAGGGTACGAAAACTGAGACATATTTGAACACGTCTCCCGATCACATGGTTGATCATACTCTAGGTTCCACATGCATGTTTTAGCTGAAGGAAGAAGACCTTAAACCTGGGTAGTTGAAACCCGTGGAATGGGTACCATACAATATGATTTCAAAGGGTCTTCATTTGCTCACCGAACCTCTCCAATCCTATCACTGCTGCGTTTATGCCCCTGTACACATGCTTGATTCTCTTTCGGAGACATAGCAATCCATAGGTTTTAAGATACTTACAAGTCAGGTACATTCTTAGGCGTTTAATATGCGGTGTTGAGTCCATTTTGTTGAGCAAGGAGTAGCTCTTGTCTATTCCATATTTGGCTTAAGGAACTTTATCTGTGCTCATTTCAATCTCTGGTTTTATGCAGCACCCCAACTCACCTTTCCCCTTAAGCAAGCATAAGTTGGTTTTCTAAATTTGAGACCCTGTTCTGTTCTGTAATTCAGTTCCTGTGTAGCCAAGTTTACATTCCGTGTATTACTGATATCTTATGATGTTTCTTTTTCTGTGTGACTTATTTCAGTTAGAATCATCATACCTGAATCCACTCATTGTGCTGCTAAGTGCCTGATGACACAGATTTCATTGCTGAGTGATATTGATTTGTAAGTAAATACCACAACTTCTTTATCCATTTTTCACTTTCTGCGATGTTGAACTTGTACTGTAAACGAGGTTCTTGTAAACAGAGCCGTTCCAAACTTTGGGGTGGCTGTGTCTTTTTGATTTTAAATTCCCTAAGCTATAGGACCATAAGTGGAAGTGCCCTAGGCTCTGTTGCTTTGTTTTTTAGATGTTTCAGGAAACACCATACACTTCTCCCGAGTGGTTGTTGGCAATTTACATCCTGCCCTTCAGCATAACAAGGCTCCCAGTTCTCCATGGCCTGTCCTGCCTTTCTGGATTTTACACTTTTTTCAGATGGCCCTTTTGACCGGGGGGAAGTGAGACTTCATTGTAGTGCAGATTTCCTTTGCAAGCTTGCTTGGTTGGCCAAAAAGGGCGTATGCGTTTTTTCCTGAATATATTCAGGAAAAAACGCATACGCCCTTTTTGGCCAAGTGCATCATTGTGGACGTTCTGCCTCTTTTCCTATGCTTTCAATGCAATTCCAGTCTACCTCCTGAAATCGGTTTCCTGCAATTCTGCCCTGCTTTCAAGTCCTCTTGGCAGCCTTACTTCAGTCTATTTTTGGACGATAGCTGTCATTTATAACTCTGCAGGTTTGTGAATTACAGTGCCCCTGAGCTCCTTTCTTCAACTCGCTTTCTTTTGAGCTGGCCGCAACACCGCAGGATGGCTTCAGGCCCTAATCTGGTTCCGGCACGGCACGCTGAGCCTTTGGTTAATTCCTCTTCCTGGTGGGAAATGAGAGTTAAATTTGCCCGTCCAGACACCTCCAGCTAGCCTCTCATTGGTTCTCGCTATTCCTGTTCATCTTCCACAGAAATTGGAAACTGGGCCAAACAGGAGGTTAAAGGGACTGACTCTCCAAGTCGGGAGAGTGTTAGTAAAGCATCTGGAATGTTGCACCCGAGTACCAGGGTACGAAAACTGAGACATATTTGAACACGTCTCCCGATCACATGGTTGATCATACTCTAGGTTCCACATGCATGTTTTAGCTGAAGGAAGAATACCTTAAACCTGGGTAGTTGAAACCGGTGGAATGGGTACCATGCAATATGACTTCAAAGGGTCTTCATTTGCTCACCGAACCTCTCCAATCCTATCACTGCTGTGTTTATACCCCTGTACACATGCTTGATTCTCTTTCGGAGACATAGCAATCCATAGGTCTTAAGATACTTACTAGTCAGGTACATTCTTAGGCGTTTAATATGCGGTGTTGAGTCCATTTTGTTGAGCAAGGACTAGCTCTTGTCTATTCCATATTTGGCTTAAGGAACTTTATCTGTGCTCATTTCAATCTCTGGTTTTATGCAGCACCCCAACTCACCTTTACCCTTAAGCAAGCATAAGTTGGTTTTCTAAATTTGAGACCCTGTTCTGTTCTGTAATTCAGTTCCTGTGTAGCCAAGTTTCCATTCCGTGTATTACTGATATCTTATGATGTTTCTTTTTCTGTGTGACTTATTTCAGTTAGAATCATCATACCTGAATCCACTCATTGTGCTGCTAAGGGCCTGATGACACAGATTTCATTGCTGAGTGATATTGCTTTGTAAGTAAATACCACAACTTTTTTATCCATTTTTCACTTTCTGCGATGTTGAACTTGTACTGTAAACGAGGTTCTTGTAAACAGAGCTGTTCCAAACTTTGGGGTGGCTGTGTCTTTTTGATTTTAAATTGCCTAAGCTATAGGACCATAAGTGGAAGTGCCCTAGGCTCTGTTGCTTTGTTTTTTAGATGTTTCAGGAAACACCATACACTTCTCCCGAGTGGTTGTTGGCAATTTACATCCCGCCCTTCAGCATAACAAGGCTCCCAGTTCTCCATGGCCTGTCCTGCCTTTCTGGATTTTACACTTTTTTCAGATGGCCCTTTTGACCGGGGAGAAGTGAGACTTCATTGTAGTGCAGATTTCCTTTGCAAGCTTGCTTGGTTGGCCAAAAAGGGCGTATGCGTTTTTTCCTCAATATATTCAGGAAAAAACGCATATGCCCTTTTTGGCCAAGTGCATCATTGTGGACGTTCTGCCTCTTTTCCTATGCTTTCAATGCAATTCCAGTCTACCTCCTGAAATCGGTTTCCTGCAATTCTGCCCCGCTTTCAAGTCCTCTTGGCAGCCTTACTTCAGTCTATTTTTGGACGATAGCTGTCATTTATAACTCTGCAGGTTTGTGAATTACAGTGCCCCTGAGCTCCTTTCTTCAACTGGCTTTCTTTTGACCTGGCCGTAACACCGCAGGATGGCTTCAGGCCCTAATCTGGTTCCGGCCCGGCATGCTGAGCCTTTGGTTAATTCCTCTTCCTGGTGGGAAATGAGAGTTAAATTTGCCCGTCCAGACACCTCCAGCTAGCCTCTCATTGGTTCTCGCTATTCCTGTTCATCTTCCGCAGAAATTGCAAACTGGGCCAAACAGGAGGTTAAAGGGACTGACTCTCCAAGTCGGGAGAGTGTTAGTAAAGCGTCTGGAATGTTGCACCCGAGTACCAGGGGAGGAAAACTGAGACATATTTGAACACGACTCCCGTTCACATGGTTGATCATACTCTGGGTTCCTCATGCATGTTTTAGCTGAAGGAAGAATACCTTAAACCTGGAGAGTTAAGACCCGTGTAATGGGTACCATGCAATATGACTTCAAAGGGTCTTCATTTGCTCACCGAACCTCTCCAATCCTATCACTGCTGCGTTTATGCCCCTGTACACACGCTTGATTCTCTTTCGGAGACATAGCAATCCATAGGTTTTAAGATACTTACTAGTCAGGTACATTCTTAGGCGTTTAATATGTGGTTTTGAGTCCATTTCATTGAGCAAGGAGTAGCTCTTGTGTATTCCATATTTGGCTTAAGGAACTTTATCTGTGCTCATTTCAATCTCCGGTTTTATGCAGCACCCCAACTCACCTTTCCCCTTAAGCAAGCATAAGTTGGTTTTCTAAATTTGAGACCCTGTTCTGTTTTGCAATGCAGTTCCTGTGTAGCCAAGTTTACATTCCGTGTATTAGTGATATCTTATGATGTTTCTTTTTCTGTGTGACTTATTTCAGTTAGAATCATCGTACCTGAATCCACTCATTATGCTGCTACGGGCCTGATGACATAGATTTCATTGCTGAGTGATACTGCATTGTACGTAAGTACCACAAGTTCTTTATCCATTTTTCACTTTCTGTGATATTGAACTTGTACGGTAAACGAGGTTCTTGTAAACGGAGGCGTCCCAAACTTTGGGGTGGCTGTGTCTTTTTGATTTTAATTTCCCTAAGCTATAGGACCATAAGTGGAAGTGCCCTAGGCTCTGTTGCTTTGTTTTTTAGATGTTTCAGGAAACACCATACACTTCTCCCGAGTGTCTGTTGGCAATTTACATCCCGCCCATCAGCATAACAAGGCTCCCAGTTCTCCATGGCCTGTCCTGCCTTTCTGGATTTTACACTTTTTTCAGATGGCCCTTTTGACCGGGGGGAAGTGAGACTTCATTGTAGTGCAGATTTCCTTTGCAAGCTTGCTTGGTTGGCCAAAAAGGGCGTATGTGTTTTTTCTTAAATATATTCAGGAAAAAACGCATACGCCCTTTTTGGCCAAGTGCATCATTGTGGACGTTCTGCCTCTTTTCGTATGCTTTCAATGCAATTCCAGTCTACCTCCTGAAATCGGTTTCCTGCAATTCTGCCCCGCTTTCAAGTCCTCTTGGCAGCCTTACTTCAGTCTATTTTTGGACGATAGCTGTCATTTATAACTCTGCAGGTTTGTGAATTACAGTGCCCCTGAGCTCCTTTCTTCAACTCGCTTTCTTGTGAGCTGGCCGCAACACCGCAGGATGGCTTCAGGCCCTAATCTGGTTCCGGCACAGCACGCTGAGCCTTTGGTTAATTCCTCTTCCTGGTGGGAAATGAGAGTTAAATTTGCCCGTCCAGACACCTCCAGCTAGCCTCTAATTGGTTCTCGCTATTCCTGTTCATCTTCCGCAGAAATTGCAAACTGGGCCAAACAGGAGGTTAAAGGGACTGGCTCTCCAAGTCGGGAGAGTGTTAGTAAAGCGTCTGGAATGTTGCACCCGAGTACCAGGGTACGAAAACTGAGACATATTTGAACACGTCTCCCAATCACATGGTTGATCATACTCTAGGTTCCACATGCATGTTTTAGCTGAAGGAAGAATACCTTAAACCTGGGTAGTTGAAACCCGTGGAATGGGTACCATGCAATATGACTTCAAAGGGTCTTCATTTGCTCACCGAACCTCTCCAATCCTATCACTGCTGCGTTTATGCCCCTGTACACACGCTTGATTCTCTTTTGGAGACATAGCAATCCATAGGTTTTAAGATACTTACTAGTCAGGTACATTCTTAGGCGTTTAATATGGGGTTTTGAGTCCATTTCGTTGAGCAAGGAGTAGCTCTTGTCTATTCCATATTTGGCTTAAGGAACTTTATCTGTGCTCATTTCAATCTCTGGTTTTATGCAGCACCCCAACTCACCTTTCCCCTTAAGCAAGCATAAGTTGGTTTTCTAAATTTGAGACCCTGTTCTGTTTTGGAATGCAGTTCCTGTGTAGCCAAGTTTACATTCCGTGTATTAGTGATATCTTATGATGTTTCTTTTTCTGTGTGACTTATTTCAGTTAGAATCATCGTACCTGAATCCACTCATTATGCTGCTACGGGCCTGATGACATAGATTTCATTGCTGAGTGATACTGCATTGTACGTAAGTACCACAAGTTCTTTATCCATTTTTCACTTTCTGTGATATTGAACTTGTACGGTAAACGAGGTTCTTGTAAACGGAGGCGTCCCAAACTTTGGGGTGGCTGTGTCTTTTTGATTTTAATTTCCCTAAGCTATAGGACCATAAGTGGAAGTGCCCTAGGCTCTGTTGCTTTGTTTTTTACATGTTTCAGGAAACACCATACACTTCTCCCGAGTGTCTGTTGGCAATTTTCATCCCGCCCATCAGCATAACAAGGCTCCCAGTTCTCCATGGCCTGTCCTGCCTTTCTGGATTTTACACTTTTTTCAGATGGCCCTTTTGACCGGGGGGAAGTGAGACTTCATTGTAGTGCAGATTTCTTTGCAAGCTTGCTTGGTTGGCCAAAAAGTGCGTATGCGTTTTTTCCTGAATATATTCAGGAAAAAACGCATACGCCCTTTTTGGCCAAGTGCATCATTGTGGACGTTCTGCCTCTTTTCCTATGCTTTCAATGCAATTCCAGTCTACCTCCTGAAATCGGTTTCCTGCAATTCTGCCCCGCTTTCAAGTCCTCTTGGCAGCCTTACTTCAGTCTATTTTTGGACGATAGCTGTCATTTATAACTCTGCAGGTTTGTGAATTACAGTGCCCCTGAGCTCCTTTCTTCAACTCGCTTTCTTGTGACCTGGCCGCAACACCGCAGGATGGCTTCAGGCCCTAATCTGGTTCCGGCACGGCACGCTGAGCCTGTGGTTAATTCCTCTTCCTGGTGGGAAATGAGAGTTAAATTTGCCCGTCCAGACACCTCCAGCTAGCCTCTCATTGGTTCTCGCTATTCCTGTTCATCTTCCACAGAAATTGCAAACTGGGCCAAACAGGAGGTTAAAGGGACTGACTCTCCAGGTCGGGAGAGTGTTAGTAAAGCGTCTGGAATGTTGCACCCGAGTACCAGGGGGGGAAAACTGAGACATATTTGAACACGTCTCCCGTTCACATGTTTGATCATACTCTGGGTTCCACATGCATGTTTTAGCTGAAGGAAGAATACCTTAAACCTGGAGAGTTGAGACCCGTGTAATGGGTACCATGCAATATGATTTCAAAGGGTCTTCATTTGCTCACGAACCTCTCCAATCCTATCACTGCTGCGTTTATGCCCCTGTACACATGCTTGATTCTCTTTCGGAGACATAGCAATCCATAGGTTTAAGATACTTACTAGTCAGGTATATTCTTAGGCGTTTAATATGGGGTGTTGAGTCCATTTCGTTGAGCAAGGAGTAGCTCTTGTCTATTCCATATTTGGCTTAAGGAACTTTATCTGTGCTCATTTCAATCTCTGGTTTTATGCAGCACCCCAACTCACCTTTCCACTTAAGCAAGCATAAGTTGGTTTTCTAAATTTGAGACCCTGTTCTGTTCTGTAATTCAGTTCCTGTGTAGCCAAGTTTACATTCCGTGTATTACTGATATCTTATGATGTTTCTTTTTCTGTGTGACTTATTTCAGTTAGAATCATCATACCTGAATCCACTCATTGTGCTGCTAAGTGCCTGATGACACAGATTTCATTGCTGAGTGATCTTGCTTTGTAAGTAAATACCACAACTTCTTTATCCATTTTTCACTTTCTGCGATGTTGAACTTGTACTGTAAACAAGGTTCTTGTAAACAGAGCCCTTCCGAACTTTGGGGTGGCTGTGTCTTTTTGATTTTAATTTCCCTAATCTATAGGACCATAAGTGGAAGTGCCCTAGGCTCTGTTGCTTTGTTTTTTAGATGTTTCAGGAAACACCATACACTTCTCCCGAGTGGTTGTTGGCAATTTACATCCCGCCCATCAGCATAACAAGGCTCCCAGTTCTCAATGGCCTGTTGCCTTTCTGGATTTTACACTTTTTTCAGATGGCCCTTTTGACCGGGGGGAAGTGAGACTTCATTGTAGTGCAGATTTCCTTTGCAAGCTTGCTTGGTTGGCCAAAAAGTGCGTATGCGTTTTTTCCTGAATATATTCAGGAAAAAACGCATACGCCCTTTTTGGCCAAGTGCATCGTTGTGGACGTTCTGCCTCTTTTCGTATGCTTTCAATGCAATTCCAGTCTACCTCCTGAAATCGGTTTCCTGCAATTCTGCCCCGCTTTCAAGTCCTCTTGGCAGCCTTACTTCAGTCTATTTTTGGACGATAGCTGTCATTTATAACTCTGCAGGTTTGTGAATTACAGTGCCCCTGAGCTCCTTTCTTCAACTCGCTTTCTTGTGACCTGGCCGCAACACCGCAGGATGGCTTCAGGCCCTAATCTGGTTCCGGCCCGGCATGCTGAGCCTTTGGTTAATTCCTCTTCCTGGTGGGAAATGAGAGTTAAATTTGCCCGTCCAGACACCTCCAGCTAGCCTCTCATTGGTTCTCGCTATTCCTGTTCATCTTCCGGAGAAATTGCAAACTGGGCCAAACAGGAAGTTAAAGGGACTGACTCTCCAAGTCGGGAGAGTGTTAGTAAAGCGTCTGGAATGTTGCACCCGAGTACCAGGGTACGAAAACTGAGACATATTTGAACACGTCTCCCGTTCACATGGTTGATCATACTCTGGGTTCCACATGCATGTTTTAGCTGAAGGAAGAATACCTTAAACCTGGAGAGTTGAGACCCGTGGAATGGGTACCATGCAATATGACTTCAAAGGGTCTTCATTTGCTCACCGAACCTCTCCAATCCTATCACTGCTGCGTTTATGCCCCTGTACACACGCTTGATTCTCTTTTGGAGACATAGCAATCCATAGGTTTTAAGATACTTACTAGTCAGGTACATTCTTAGGCGTTTAATATGGGGTTTTGAGTCCATTTCATTGAGCAAGGAGTAGCTCTTGTCTATTCCATATTTGGCTTAAGGAACTTTATCTGTGCTCATTTCAATCTCTGGTTTTATGCAGCACCCCAACTCACCTTTCCCCTTAAGCAAGCATAAGGTGGTTTTCTAAATTTGAGACCCTGTTCTGTTTTGGAATGCAGTTCCTGTGTAGCCAAGTTTACATTCCGTGTATTAGTGATATCTTATGATGTTTCTTTTTCTGTGTGACTTATTTCAGTTAGAATCATCGTACCTGAATCCACTCATTGTGCTGCTAAGGGCCTGATGACATAGATTTCATTGCTGAGTGATACTGCATTGTACGTAAGTACCACAAGTTCTTTATCCATTTTTCACTTTCTGTGATATTGAACTTGTACGGTAAACGAGGTTCTTGTAAACAGAGGCGTCCCAAAATTTGGGGTGGCTGTGTCTTTTTGATTTTAATTTCCCTAAGCTTTAGGACCATAAGTGGCAGTGCCCTAGGTTCTGTTGCTTTGTTTTTTAGGTGTTTCAGGAAACACCATACACTTTTCCCGAGTGTCTGTTGGCAATTTACATCCCGCCCATCAGCATAACAAGGCTCCCAGTTCTCCATGGCCTGTCCTGCCTTTCTGGATTTTACACTTTTTTCAGATGTCCCTTTTGACCGGGGGGAAGTGAGACTTCATTGTAGTGCAGATTTCCTTTGCAAGCTTGCTTGGTTGGCCAAAAAGGGCGTATGCGTTTTTTCCTGAATATATTCAGGAAAAAACGCATACGCCCTTTTTGGCCAAGTGCATCATTGTGGACGTTCTGCCTCTTTTCCTATGCTTTCAATGCAATTCCAGTCTACCTCCTGAAATCGGTTTCCTGCAATTCTGCCCCGCTTTCAAGTCCTCTTGGCAGCCTTACTTCAGTCTATTTTTGGACGATAGCTGTCATTTATAACTCTGCAGGTTTGTGAATTACAGTGCCCCTGAGCTCCTTTCTTCAACTCGCTTTCTTGTGAGCTGGCCGCAACACCGCAGGATGGCTTCAGGCCCTAATCTGGTTCCGGCACAGCACGCTGAGCCTTTGGTTAATTCCTCTTCCTGGTGGGAAATGAGAGTTAAATTTGCCCGTCCAGACACCTCCAGCTAGCCTCTAATTGGTTCTCGCTATTCCTGTTCATCTTCCGCAGAAATTGCAAACTGGGCCAAACAGGAGGTTAAAGGGACTGGCTCTCCAAGTCGGGAGAGTGTTAGTAAAGCGTCTGGAATGTTGCACCCGAGTACCAGGGTACGAAAACTGAGACATATTTGAACACGTCTCCCAATCACATGGTTGATCATACTCTAGGTTCCACATGCATGTTTTAGCTGAAGGAAGAATACCTTAAACCTGGGTAGTTGAAACCCGTGGAATGGGTACCATGCAATATGACTTCAAAGGGTCTTCATTTGCTCACCGAACCTCTCCAATCCTATCACTGCTGCGTTTATGCCCCTGTACACACGCTTGATTCTCTTTTGGAGACATAGCAATCCATAGGTTTTAAGATACTTACTAGTCAGGTACATTCTTAGGCGTTTAATATGGGGTTTTGAGTCCATTTCGTTGAGCAAGGAGTAGCTCTTGTCTATTCCATATTTGGCTTAAGGAACTTTATCTGTGCTCATTTCAATCTCTGGTTTTATGCAGCACCCCAACTCACCTTTCCCCTTAAGCAAGCATAAGTTGGTTTTCTAAATTTGAGACCCTGTTCTGTTTTGGAATGCAGTTCCTGTGTAGCCAAGTTTACATTCCGTGTATTAGTGATATCTTATGATGTTTCTTTTTCTGTGTGACTTATTTCAGTTAGAATCATCGTACCTGAATCCACTCATTATGCTGCTACGGGCCTGATGACATAGATTTCATTGCTGAGTGATACTGCATTGTACGTAAGTACCACAAGTTCTTTATCCATTTTTCACTTTCTGTGATATTGAACTTGTACGGTAAACGAGGTTCTTGTAAACGGAGGCGTCCCAAACTTTGGGGTGGCTGTGTCTTTTTGATTTTAATTTCCCTAAGCTATAGGACCATAAGTGGAAGTGCCCTAGGCTCTGTTGCTTTGTTTTTTACATGTTTCAGGAAACACCATACACTTCTCCCGAGTGTCTGTTGGCAATTTACATCCCGCCCATCAGCATAACAAGGCTCCCAGTTCTCCATGGCCTGTCCTGCCTTTCTGGATTTTACACTTTTTTCAGATGGCCCTTTTGACCGGGGGGAAGTGAGACTTCATTGTAGTGCAGATTTCTTTGCAAGCTTGCTTGGTTGGCCAAAAAGTGCGTATGCGTTTTTTCCTGAATATATTCAGGAAAAAACGCATACGCCCTTTTTGGCCAAGTGCATCATTGTGGACGTTCTGCCTCTTTTCCTATGCTTTCAATGCAATTCCAGTCTACCTCCTGAAATCGGTTTCCTGCAATTCTGCCCCGCTTTCAAGTCCTCTTGGCAGCCTTACTTCAGTCTATTTTTGGACGATAGCTGTCATTTATAACTCTGCAGGTTTGTGAATTACAGTGCCCCTGAGCTCCTTTCTTCAACTCGCTTTCTTGTGACCTGGCCGCAACACCGCAGGATGGCTTCAGGCCCTAATCTGGTTCCGGCACGGCACGCTGAGCCTGTGGTTAATTCCTCTTCCTGGTGGGAAATGAGAGTTAAATTTGCCCGTCCAGACACCTCCAGCTAGCCTCTCATTGGTTCTCGCTATTCCTGTTCATCTTCCACAGAAATTGCAAACTGTGCCAAACAGGAGGTTAAAGGGACTGACTCTCCAGGTCGGGAGAGTGTTAGTAAAGCGTCTGGAATGTTGCACCCGAGTACCAGGGGGGGAAAACTGAGACATATTTGAACACGTCTCCCGTTCACATGTTTGATCATACTCTGGGTTCCACATGCATGTTTTAGCTGAAGGAAGAATACCTTAAACCTGGAGAGTTGAGACCCGTGTAATGGGTACCATGCAATATGATTTCAAAGGGTCTTCATTTGCTCACGAACCTCTCCAATCCTATCACTGCTGCGTTTATGCCCCTGTACACATGCTTGATTCTCTTTCGGAGACATAGCAATCCATAGGTTTAAGATACTTACTAGTCAGGTATATTCTTAGGCGTTTAATATGGGGTGTTGAGTCCATTTCGTTGAGCAAGGAGTAGCTCTTGTCTATTCCATATTTGGCTTAAGGAACTTTATCTGTGCTCATTTCAATCTCTGGTTTTATGCAGCACCCCAACTCACCTTTCCACTTAAGCAAGCATAAGTTGGTTTTCTAAATTTGAGACCCTGTTCTGTTCTGTAATTCAGTTCCTGTGTAGCCAAGTTTACATTCCGTGTATTACTGATATCTTATGATGTTTCTTTTTCTGTGTGACTTATTTCAGTTAGAATCATCATACCTGAATCCACTCATTGTGCTGCTAAGTGCCTGATGACACAGATTTCATTGCTGAGTGATCTTGCTTTGTAAGTAAATACCACAACTTCTTTATCCATTTTTCACTTTCTGCGATGTTGAACTTGTACTGTAAACAAGGTTCTTGTAAACAGAGCCCTTCCGAACTTTGGGGTGGCTGTGTCTTTTTGATTTTAATTTCCCTAATCTATAGGACCATAAGTGGAAGTGCCCTAGGCTCTGTTGCTTTGTTTTTTAGATGTTTCAGGAAACACCATACACTTCTCCCGAGTGGTTGTTGGCAATTTACATCCCGCCCATCAGCATAACAAGGCTCCCAGTTCTCAATGGCCTGTTGCCTTTCTGGATTTTACACTTTTTTCAGATGGCCCTTTTGACCGGGGGGAAGTGAGACTTCATTGTAGTGCAGATTTCCTTTGCAAGCTTGCTTGGTTGGCCAAAAAGTGCGTATGCGTTTTTTCCTGAATATATTCAGGAAAAAACGCATACGCCCTTTTTGGCCAAGTGCATCATTGTGGACGTTCTGCCTCTTTTCGTATGCTTTCAATGCAATTCCAGTCTACCTCCTGAAATCGGTTTCCTGCAATTCTGCCCCGCTTTCAAGTCCTCTTGGCAGCCTTACTTCAGTCTATTTTTGGACGATAGCTGTCATTTATAACTCTGCAGGTTTGTGAATTACAGTGCCCCTGAGCTCCTTTCTTCAACTCGCTTTCTTGTGACCTGGCCGCAACACCGCAGGATGGCTTCAGGCCCTAATCTGGTTCCGGCCCGGCATGCTGAGCCTTTGGTTAATTCCTCTTCCTGGTGGGAAATGAGAGTTAAATTTGCCCGTCCAGACACCTCCAGCTAGCCTCTCATTGGTTCTCGCTATTCCTGTTCATCTTCCGGAGAAATTGCAAACTGGGCCAAACAGGAAGTTAAAGGGACTGACTCTCCAAGTCGGGAGAGTGTTAGTAAAGCGTCTGGAATGTTGCACCCGAGTACCAGGGGAGGAAAACTGAGACATATTTGAACACGTCTCCCGTTCACATGGTTGATCATACTCTGGGTTCCACATGCATGTTTTAGCTGAAGGAAGAATACCTTAAACCTGGAGAGTTGAGACCCGTGGAATGGGTACCATGCAATATGACTTCAAAGGGTCTTCATTTGCTCACCGAACCTCTCCAATCCTATCACTGCTGCGTTTATGCCCCTGTACACACGCTTGATTCTCTTTTGGAGACATAGCAATCCATAGGTTTTAAGATACTTACTAGTCAGGTACATTCTTAGGCGTTTAATATGGGGTTTTGAGTCCATTTCATTGAGCAAGGAGTAGCTCTTGTCTATTCCATATTTGGCTTAAGGAACTTTATCTGTGCTCATTTCAATCTCTGGTTTTATGCAGCACCCCAACTCACCTTTCCCCTTAAGCAAGCATAAGGTGGTTTTCTAAATTTGAGACCCTGTTCTGTTTTGGAATGCAGTTCCTGTGTAGCCAAGTTTACATTCCGTGTATTAGTGATATCTTATGATGTTTCTTTTTCTGTGTGACTTATTTCAGTTAGAATCATCGTACCTGAATCCACTCATTGTGCTGCTAAGGGCCTGATGACATAGATTTCATTGCTGAGTGATACTGCATTGTACGTAAGTACCACAAGTTCTTTATCCATTTTTCACTTTCTGTGATATTGAACTTGTACGGTAAACGAGGTTCTTGTAAACAGAGGCGTCCCAAAATTTGGGGTGGCTGTGTCTTTTTGATTTTAATTTCCCTAAGCTTTAGGACCATAAGTGGCAGTGCCCTAGGTTCTGTTGCTTTGTTTTTTAGGTGTTTCAGGAAACACCATACACTTTTCCCGAGTGTCTGTTGGCAATTTACATCCCGCCCATCAGCATAACAAGGCTCCCAGTTCTCCATGGCCTGTCCTGCCTTTCTGGATTTTACACTTTTTTCAGATGTCCCTTTTGACCGGGGGGAAGTGAGACTTCATTGTAGTGCAGATTTCCTTTGCAAGCTTGCTTGGTTGGCCAAAAAGGGCGTATGCGTTTTTTCCTGAATATATTCAGGAAAAAACGCATACGCCCTTTTTGGCCAAGTGCATCATTGTGGACGTTCTGCCTCTTTTCCTATGCTTTCAATGCAATTCCAGTCTACCTCCTGAAATCGGTTTCCTGCAATTCTGCCCCGCTTTCAAGTCCTCTTGGCAGCCTTACTTCAGTCTATTTTTGGACGATAGCTGTCATTTATAACTCTGCACGTTTGTGAATTACAGTGCCCCTGAGCTCCTTTCTTCAACTCGCTTTGTTTTGAGCTGGCCGCAACACCGCAGGATGGCTTCAGGCCCTAATCTGGTTCCGGCACGGCACGCTGAGCCTTTGGTTAATTCCTCTTCCTGGTGGGAAATGAGAGTTAAATTTGCCCGTCCAGACACCTCCAGCTAGCCTCTCATTGGTTCTCGCTATTCCTGTTCATCTTCCACAGAAATTACAAACTGGGCCAAACAGGAGGTTAAAGGGACTGACTCTCCAAGTGGGGAGAGTGTTAGTAAAGCGTCTGGAATGTTGCACCCGAGTACCAGGGTACGAAAACTGAGACATATTTGAACACGTCTCCCGATCACATGGTTGATCATACTCTAGGTTCCACATGCATGTTTTAGCTGAAGGAAGAATACCTTAAACCTGGGTAGTTGAAACCCGTGGAATGGGTACCATGCAATATGACTTCAAAGGGTCTTCATTTGCTCACCGAACCTCTCCAATCCTATCACTGCTGCGTTTATGCCCCTGTACACATGCTTGATTCTCTTTCAGAGGCATAGCAATCCATAGGTTTTAAGACACTTACTAGTCAGGTACATTCTTAGGTGTTTAATATGCGGTGTTGAGTCCATTTCGTTGAGCAAGGAGTAGCTCTTGTCTATTCCATATTTGGCTTAAGGAAATTTATCTGTGCTCATTTCAATCTCTGGTTTTATGCAGCACCCCAACTCACCTTTCCCCTTAAGCAAGCATAAGTTGGTTTTCTAAATTTGAGACCCTGTTCTGTTCTGTAATTCAGTTCCTGTGTAGCCAAGTTTCCATTCCGTGTATTACTGATATCTTATGATGTTTCTTTTTCTGTGTGACTTATTTCAGTTAGAATCATCATACCTGAATCCACTCATTGTGCTGCTAAGAGCCTGATGACACAGATTTCATTGCTGAGTGATATTGCTTTGTAAGTAAATACCACAACTTTTTTATCCATTTTTCACTTTCTGTGATGTTGAACGTGTACTGTAAACGAGGTTCTTGTAAACAGAGCCGTTCCAAACTTTCGGGTGGCTGTGTCTTTTTTATTTCAAATTGCCTAAGCTATAGGACCATAAGTGGAAGTGCCCTAGGCTCTGTTGCTTTGTTTTTTAGATGTTTCAGGAAACACCATACACTTCTCCCGAGTGTTTGTTGGCAATTTACATCCCGCCCTTCAGCATAACAAGGCTCCCAGTTCTCCATGGCCTGTCCTGCCTTTCTGGATTTTACACTTTTTTCAGATGGCCCTTTTGACCGGGAAGAAGTGAGACTTCATTGTAGTGCAGATTTCCTTTGCAAGCTTGCTTGGTTGGCCAAAAAGGGCGTATGCGTTTTTTCCGGAATATATTCAGGAAAAAACGCATACGCCCTTTTTGGCCAAGTGCATCATTGTGGACGTTCTGCCTCTTTTCCTATGCTTTCAATGCAATTCCAGTCTACCTCCTGAAATCGGTTTCCTGCAATTCTGCTCCGCTTTCAAGTCCTCTTGGCAGCCTTACTTCAGTCTATTTTTGGACGATAGCTGTCATTTATAACTCTGCAGGTTTGTGAATTACAGTGCCCCTGAGCTGCTTTCTTCAACTCGCTTTCTTGTGACCTGGCCGCAACACCGCAGAATGGCTTCAGGCCCTAATCTGGTTCCGGCACGGCACGCTGAGCCTTTGGTTAATTCCTCTTCCTGGTGGGAAATGAGAGTTAAATTTGCCCGTCCAGACACCTCCAGCTAGTCTCTCATTGGTTCTCGCTATTCCTGTTCATCTTCCGCAGAAATTGCAAACTGGGCCAAACAGTAGGTTAAAGGCACTGACTCTCCAAGTCGGGAGAGTGTTAGTAAAGCGTCTGGAATGTTGCACCCGAGTACCAGGGGAGGAAAACTGAGACATATTTGAACACGTCTCCCGATCATATGGTTGATCATACTCTGGGTTCCACATGCATGTTTTAGCTGAAAGAAGAATACCTAAAACCTGGGTAGTTGAAACCCGTGGAATGGGTACCATGCAATATGACTTCAAAGGGTCTTCATTTGCTCACCGAACCTCTCCAGTCCTTTCACTGCTGCGTTTATGCCCCTGTACACATGCTTGATTCTCTTTCGGAGACATAGCAATCTATAGGTTTTAAGATACTTACTAGTCAGGTACATTCTTAGGCGTTTAATATGCGGTGTTGAGTCCATTTCGTTGAGCAAGGAGTAGCTCTTGTCTATTCCATATTTGGCTTAAGGAACTTTATCTGTGCTCATTTCAATCTCTGGTTTTATGCAGCACCCCAACTCACCTTTCCCCTTAAGCAAGCATAAGTTGGTTTTCTAAATTTGAGACCCTGTTCTGTTCTGTAATTCAGTTCCTGTGTAGCCAAGTTTACATTCCATGTATTACTGATATCTTATGATGTTTCCTTTTCTGTGTGCCTTATTTCAGTTAGAATCATCGTACCTGAATCCACTCATTGTGCTGCTAAGGGCCTGATGACACAGTTTTCATTGCTGAGTGATATTGCTTTGTAAGTAAATACCACAACTTCTTTATCCATTTTTCACTTTCTGCGATGTTGAACTTGTACTGTAAACGAGGTTCTTGTAAACAGAGCCGTTCCAAACTTTGCGGTGGCTGTGTCTTTTTGATTTTAATTTCCCTAAGCTATAGGACCATAAGTGGAAGTGCCCTAGGCTCTGTTGCTTTGTTTTTTAGATGTTTCAGGAAACACCATACACTTCTCCCAAGTGTCTGTTGGCAATTTACATCCCGCCCATCAGCATAACAAGGCTCCCAGTTCTCAATGGCCTGTTGCCTTTCTGGATTTTACACTTTTTTCAGATGCCCCTTTTGACCGGGGGGAAGTGAGACTTCATTGTAGTGCAGATTTCCTTTGCAAGCTTGCTTGGTTGGCCAAAAAGGGCGTATGCGTTTTTTCCTGAATATATTCAGGAAAAAACGCATACGCCCTTTTTGGCCAAGTGCATCATTGTGGACGTTCTGCCTCTTTTCCTATGCTTTCAATGCAATTCCAGTCTACCTCCTGAAATCGGTTTCCTGCAATTCTGCCTTGCTTTCAATGCCTCTTCATAGCCTTACCTCAATATATTTTTTAAAAATAGTTGGCCTTTATAACTCTGCAGGTTTTTGAATTGCAGTGGCCCTTAGCTCCATTTTTTAGCTCTTATTTTTTTGGTCTTGCCCCATAACCACAGGATTCCTTGAGCCCTATTTTTCTTCTGGGGCACCTTGCTGTGCCTTTGGTTAATTCATCTTACTGATGTGATATTAGAGTGACATGTGCCCATTGAAACCGCTACAGCTAGTTTCTCACTGGTTCCCCCTATTCCCATTCATCCTCTGCACTAACTGCAGACTGTGCGATACCAGAACTTAAAGGCATTGACTCCATGTGGGGATGTTGTTAGTAAAGCGGCTGGAATGTCGATCCGGAGCCCCACGAGAGGAAAAATGAGGTGTGTTTTAGAAACCTTTCCCGATCATATGGTATACCAGTCGCTGGGTTTCCCAAGCATGGTTTAGCTGTAGGAAGATTCCCTTCAACCTGGAGTGTTGGGACCCTTGGAATGAGTAGCATGAAGTATTGCATTAAACTTTCGGCAGTTGCTCACCAAAGCTCACCAATCCTGTCAGCCCCAAGTGTCCAGCCTTATGTCTTATCCAGCTGTGGGTTTATATGTGGTCAATCCAGGTTGCATCACAGCCCCTGAGCAAATTTTGTAAGAATTTTTCTCTCTTTCATTGTTTCAGCGTTTTGTTTTTAAAATTTATTTCTATAATGGGGTTTAGCTCCTTTTCACTGCTGTGTTTGTGCCGCTCTGCACACACTTGATTCCCTTATGGAGATATATCAATACATGGGTTTTAAGATTCTTATTCCTCAGATATATTTCTCTGCGGTGTATAGGGTGTGTTGAGGCCAGTTCATTGAGCAAGGTGTAGATCTTGTCTAATACCTATTTGGTTTATTGAACGGTATCTGTGCTAATTTCAAACTCTGGTTTTATGCATCACCCCACCTCTCCTTTCCCCTTAAGCTGACATAAGTGTGTTTTCTAAATGTGAGACACTGTTCTGTTCTGTAATTCATTTCTTGTGCAGCCATATTTACCCTCCCTCTATAAGTGATATCTTATGATATGTTTCTTTTTCTGTTTGACTTATTTCAAGTAGTATTATCGGACCTAAATCCACTCTTTATCCTTCTACTAGCCTTATTACATTGATTTCATGGTGAAGAGATATTCCATTGTACATAAGTACCACATCTTCTTTATCCATTGTTCTCTTTCCTGGGATATTTAAGGTGTACTGAAGTTGAGGTTCTTGTAAACAGAGTAGCCCTAAACTGTGGTGTGCTTGTGTCTTGTTGATTTTTAGACTTCCCTAGATATACTCCCATGATTGGAAGTGTCCTATGCTCTGTAGCTCTGTTTTTTAGATGATTTAGGAACCACCATACACTTCTCCAGAGTGGCTCTCGGCAGTTCACACACTGCCCATCAGCGTATAAAGGCTCCCTGTTCTCCATGGCCTGTCCTGCATTTCTGGTTTTTACAATTTTTTAGGATGGCCCTTTTGACCGGTGGGAAGTGAGACTTCTTTGTTGTGCACATTTGCATTGCTTGCTTGCTTCGTTGCCCATAAAGTGCGTATGCGTTTTTTCCTGGATATAATCAGGAAAAAACGCATACGCCCTTTTGGGCCAACTGCATCATTGTCGAAATTCTGCCGCTTTTCATGTGCGTTAAAGACGAGTCCAATCTATCTCTTGAAATCTGTTTCTTGCAATTCTGTCTTGCATTCAGATCCTCTTCTTTGCCTTACCTCAACATATTTTTGGACGTTAGTTTTCATTTATAACTCTGCAGGTTTGTGAATTGCAGTGACCCTGAGCTCCATTTTTTAAGTTGCTCTTTTGTGAGCTGGCCTCAAACCCGCAGGATTGCTTCAGGCCCTATTTTGGCTCCGGCGAGGCAGGCTGAGCCTTTCTTTAATTCTTATTCTTAATGGGAAATTAGAGTGATATGTGCCCGTCCAAACCCCTACAACTCTTCTCTCATTGGTTCCCCCTCTTCCCGTTCATCCTCCTCACAATTTGCAAAATGTGTGAAACAGAAGTTTAAATGTGCTGATTCTCCAAGTGGGGAGATTCTAAGTAGCGTGGCTGGAATGGTGAACAGGAGCACCAGGAGAGGATAAATGAGGTGCATTTTAGACACATCTCCCGATCACATGGTGTACAGTCCTCTGGGTTTTCCATGCATGTTTTAGCTGTAGGAAGATCCCTTGAACCTGCAGATTTGGGACCCATTGAATGGGTACCAGGTAGTATTACTTTAAAGGGTGTGCATTTCCTCACCCAACCTCACATTTCTCTTAGCGCAAACAGTTTCCAGCCTTATGTCTCATCCTGCTGTGGGTCTAGATGTGTTCAATCCATGTTGCATCACCGTCCCTGAGGAAAAGTTGTAAGAGGTTTTCTCTGTCTCTCTGTCGTTTATTTTTTTCAATTTATTACTATATTGGTTACAGCTGATTTTCAAAGCTCTGTTTCTTGCTGCTGTACATCCACTTGATTCGCGTACAGAGAGACATCAATAAATTCTTTTTCAGATTCTTACCAGTCGTATATATTCTTTTCCGGTGACTTGAGTGTGCTGAGTGCAGTTCTTTTAGCTACCGTGTAGGCCTTGTTGATTATCAGTTTGGTATTTGGAATGGTATCTTTGCTAATTTCAACCTCCTGGATGATGCCTCACCCCTCCCCACCTTTCCCGTTTAGCAGCCTTATGCGTGTTTTCTACATATTTGACTATGTTTTTGTTTTGTAATTTATTTCATGTGTAGTCATTTTGGATTCCACCTTTAAGTGATATCTTATGATATGTGTCTTTTTCTTTTTGAATTCTGTCACTTAGAATGATCATACGTAACTCCTCCGGAGTTGTTACAACTGGCCATATTTCATTGATTTCCAGGCTGAATAATATTCCACTCTACCTAAGTACCACACCTCTATCCATTTTTTCCCTCCAGAGACATTTAAGTTATATCCTAGTCGAGGATCTTTTAAACAGAGAGGGAGTAAACATTGGGGTGCCTGTGTCCTCTCGATTTTTGTTTTTCCCAAGATATACGCCCATGAGTGCAAGTGCCCTATGCTCTGTAGCTCATTTTTTAGATGCTTTAGTAAACACAATACACTTCTCCAGAATGGCCGTTGGCAATATACATTTCCACTATAAGTCTCACAGGGCTCCCTCTTCTCGTTGCCCTGTCCTGCATTTCTGTTGTTTACGCTTTATGAGGATGGCTCTTCTGACTGATGCGAAGTGATATCTTTTGTAGTATTGACTTCCAGTGCCCACCTGTTTGGTTGGCTAAAAAAGTGTATGCCCTTTTCTTGAATATATACAGAAAAGAATGCATACACCCTTTTTGGCCAACTGCAATGTTGGCAATGTTCAGCTCCTTTTCTTGTGCTTAATGGTGAGTCCTTTCTACCTCCTCAAATCCCTTTCCTGCCATTCTCCCTTGCTTACAAGTCCTTTTCTCTGACTTTCCTCAAGACATTTTTCAGTGATGGATATTTTCAACTCTGCAGTTTTGTGAATTTTACTGCCCCTGAGTTCCATTGTTCAACTCGTGTTTATGGGAACTGGCCACAAAGCAGCGGGATTTCCTCAAGCCCTATACTGTTTCCATGGGCAACCCTAGCCTTTGGTCAATTCGTCTTCCTGATTGGAAATTAGAGTGACATGTGCCTGTCTGAACACCTAGGACTTGTCTCTCATTGTTCCTCATCCTTCCGCTTCATCCTCTGGACAAATTCCAAACTGTACGCAACAGGATGTTGACAGTGCTGACATCTCCAAGTGGGGAGACTGTTAGTAAAGACGCTGGAGGGGTGAACCCGAGCACCAGGAGATGAGGAGATGAGATGCCTTTTCCAAACTCTTCCCGATCAGACGGTATACCATCCTCTGGGTGTGACAGACATGTTTTAGCAGTAGGAAGAGTCCCATTCATGTAAGGAGAACACCAGGGCTTTTTCAAAATCAGTGTCTCCCCGAAACCCAAACTGGGGAAGTTTTTAAGCTACGGCTACACATATGTTCATTAAGGGCCTTGGGAAGTAGGCAGAGTCCAAACTTTAGATGATTGAAGTCTTCAGGGTCAGAAGCACTCACCACCAGCTTCCCTTAGGCTACACTTTAACTGTCATTGATAGATGATGTCAATAAAAATATCTATTCTTTTTCAGATTATTTCCCCTTATAGGTTATTGCAAAATGTTGAGTGTAGTTCCCTGTGCTATACAGTAGTTCCTTGTTGATGATCTATTTTATACATAGCAGTGTGTATGTGTTCATTCCAAACTGTTAATTTATCCCTCCTCCCACCTTTCCCCTTTGGTAATAATAAATTATAAGATTTTATACTTCTCAGAAATGGGGGAGCTGAAAGAGAGGTATCATTTTCAATGGAAAAGCATTTAAAACAAGATTGAAGGTTTAACCAAGATTATTAGATGTACATCCTTGGAAAGAAATCACTTCGTTTCTCTAATATTGACCTGACAAATAAGACAAACCTTTTCACTGAACTTGCTTATAAAAAGTGATGGAAATATCAAATGGAAGTGTTAAAAACATCTTATTTTACCCGAGCCTTATACACTGTTCTATGTTAACTACAGTTTGGCTCACACATCTGTTCATTGAGGTTACAATAGTCTCAATTTCTGTTACTGATCCTCCAGAGTGGACCCCAACAAGTGTCCCCCTGCCCAGTGTCATTGGGGCCAACAGATCGAGACTGAGTTTGGTTCACAAGCAAAGGAAACTTTATATTTTGATCAGAGAATGGAGAGGTGAGAGCATGCACTACCCCGTGGGCTGTGGGCTGGGCTGCTGTGTAGAGATCCTGTCAGAGTCAGTGGGAGGGAGGGAGGCGGCGGAGCTCTCGAGGGCCGGGTTGGCTGTAGCTCAGGCTCTATATCGTGGAGTCTGCACTGGGCCCCAGGAGCTGAGGTGTCGACCCAGCCATTCTGCACTAGGAAATCTGGTCTGAAGTGCCGGGTGTGGAACCTCTGCATGCGGGACCCTAGGAGCACGTGAAATTAGACAAAGCACAAAGGATAAAAAAGGTTAGACTTGACTTTATTGCCCAGATTCTATTTTTATCTCCCAGGGATTTTTAATGGGCTTTGCTGGGGACAAACCCCTCCTCTGCCTTTTGTCCCGTTCCTCATTCTTGGAGTGCTGAGGGTGCAGACCCTTCTTCTGTAACTGCTGAGTGCTGAGTTGGGAGCCCTCATACCCTTGGGCGAGGGTCAGAGCTTCTCCCCAGCAGCCTCCCGGTGACGTTGATTGTCCCCAGGACCCCTGCCTCCCTGCTCGTCCACCTGAGCACCAGCATTGGAAGTGTTATAGATTCTAATGACCTTTAAGGGTCCAGGAAAGAGATGTGCAGAGACGCTGTGGGGGCCGGTTTCACCCCGCCCCACATTTGTTCGGCCACCTTAGGCTGACCGTCTCTGCCAGCCTAGATGCTCTGACCAGTAGTCTGCGCTTTCTTCAATTAGGCCCCTGAATTAACGTACAAACAGCACCAGGTGTCAGAGCCCTGCCCGCTCAACTCCCAGACAGTCCAGGGTCAGTGGTGACCAAGGACCATGATGGCTACTGAGTCAACAGCCTTTTGAAGTAAACAGGAGTCCAGCCGGTCTTATTGGCCACCATCATCACGGTGTCTGTAGGCTTTTCTATGGTGACAGTGTGGTATACTGTTCCCCCGCCAAGATTATTAGCTCCCCTCTGGGTGCAGTAAGTCCTGCAAGCAGTAGTCTACTCTTTTGGGACACACTCTTGTTGTTTTATGAGAGAAACTCCAGGTCAAGTGATGTTCACACGAGTCGTCATGGTGCCCTGTTGCCCCCGGTTATCTCTCTGGATGTTGGAGTTGGAGGGCCTCCTCACTCGAGGTCGGTGTGCCCACGGAGCGAACCCTGCAACTTCAGGGCATGGTTGGTGGTTAGGATCACCACGTGGGGTCCTTTTCCCTTAGGAGGGAGGTGGCCTTTTGGGCTGCTGATTTCCAGGTTTTTAGATACCGCCAGTATCTTGGCCAGATGTGGCAGTGGGCCAAGCCCCTTAGTGACCGTAGTTTATCCTACCTGGATGGCATTCTTGCATTGTTCCATTTCAAGTGGTCCCAGTTTTTGCACTAATTCTCCAATGGCGATTCACCTTTCACCGGGAATGTAAAGGTCAAAGGGTTTAGCTAAATTAGGGAGTTCCAGGGCAAGGGTCTGAATTGACTGCTCTTTCCATTCTTGAAAGGCCACTTCTGGATTCTATTCAAAAGGATCATCATCGTTTCCTTTCAGTGTTTCATATAGAGGCCCAGCTAGTAGACTGTAGTTAGGGATCCAGAAGCAGCAAACCCTGGCCTCCCCAGGAACCCCTAAGCTGTCTTCTAGTTTTAGAAAGGGGTAAGGCTGAAAATGGTTTCTTCCCTTTCCTGGGATGGGCTTCTCTGACCTTCTGTGAGAATGAAGCCCAGGCAGGTCACCGCAGTCTGTGATATTTGAGCTTTTTCTTGGACAACTTCTATCCTTTATTGGCTTGGTAGTTCAGAGGCCTCCTTAGTAGGGCTGGTGATCAGAATGTCGTCTGCATATTGAAGGAGGGTTTCCTTTTCCAGAGGTAGAACTTTTAGGTCTTTAGCTAAGCTTTCCCCAAAGATGGTGTGGGAATTTTTGCACCCTTGGGGCCAGACGGCCCGGAAGTATTGTTTTAGTTGTATGTTGAGTCCTGCCACTCACAAGCCAAAATTTCTTGTGACTCTGGGACTAATGGAATACAAAAGAAAGCATCATTGAAGACTAATACAGAATACCATGTCCTGGTGGTTGGTAGAATGACCAGCAGGGTGTAGGAATTAGGAGCAACTGGAGGTATATCCTCGGTGGCTTCACTGACTGTCCTGACATCCTTTACCAGGTCCCCAGCGGCCCATGGGGCTCTCGTGGTCAGAACAATCCCAGAATATGGAGCTCACCTGGGCAGGTACCCCACCCCCACCCCAGCCCACGGGGCTCTCGTGGTCAGGCCCCTCCCAGGATACAGAGCTACCCTTGCAGGTACCGTGGCAGGGCTGGGCACACAGGAACCGTGCACATAGCCCTCATTGCAGAGCACCCCCAGCTCACCTGTCGCTCAGAGCTGACACAGAGCACCTCAGAGCAGGACTTGAACTAACAAACAGCAGCTGCGACAGGTCTGTGACCCTGGGCATCACTCCGTGAGGCCTCCCTCCACCTGGTCTTCCAGAGACTTCCACTGCACCCGGGGCACCAGGCCTCTGTCTCCAACCACCACCCACCCCTCCTCTCCCTGACTCCTGGGTTCCTCTCATTAGGAGAGGGTTTTCTTGAAGTTGTCTCCCACTCATGGGCCAGATAAAATGATTAGAAAACAAGCCAAAGCTGCAGCCCCTTGTCTATCCTGACTCTCAGGAGCCCACACCTGTTCCTTGGACCTGGCCGGTTCAGCAAGTTCCATTTTCTGCAACTGTGAGCCCCTGAGGGGTGATGATTGGCTGACCTGGGCAGCCTTACCGTGCCGGCCAGCCCTCCCCAGGTGTGCCTGGGTTGAGATCAATATAAATACCACTCCAGGCAGCAAGAGCCCCTGCAGCCGTGCCTGATGCCATTTTCTCTGCCCTGTCAGCAGTCTCGGGGCTGGGCTGGTGGGAGGGAGTGAGAGGCCACGGCTTTGTGGGTGGCCCAGTGTGAGTGGGGCTCTGCTGGACTTTCTGCAGCAGTTGCCAGGCTGCCACCTGCTAAAGAAGAGGGTGTGTCACCCATACCTGCTGCTGGAATTTCTCCCTGGGCAGAGGTGAGGAAGGAAAAAAGCAGTGGGGGCAGGGACAGGACGGGTATCTCAGGCAGGGAAATAGAAATCTTCCAGAAGAGCACCCAGGGCCAGGACCATCCTGGCTGGCCTGCAGGCACCAAGTCGGCCGGCATGCTGTCACTCGTGTGGCTCTATGGCCCTTCCTCTAGGCTTTCAAGTCCTTGTATATATTCAGGTGTTTTACCTGGGACGGGTGGGAATAGTTCAGCAGCAACTGGCCTGGGGCTCAGCTCACGTTTACTCACAGATGCCTCGGCACGGTGCCCCAGCTTTGCAATGAGGACGCTTGTTGCGTGGGGGCTGCTGGCTGAATGGGAGACGATTCCCCACCACTGACCAACTTCAGAATTGTTTACAACTGGAGCAAGTGCCCTGATACGGTTTTCCTCTGTGTAACTGGTGGGTTCTGTGTTTTTTTTTCTCTTTTTCGTTTTTGGTTCAAGGTAGATTTTATTCCTCTTTTTTGTATTTACAGATATAAGCATGGAAATAATTTATTCATATAAATACATGTATGTGCAGGGAATAATTGTTTTTTCTGTTTTATTTTTTAAATTTTACTTCTTTTTAATTTTGAATTTTATTTTATATTTTTATACAGCAGGTTCTTATTGGTTATCTATTTTATACATATAAATGTATACATGCCAATCCCAGTCTCTAAACTCCTCCCACCACCACCCCCCCAACAGCTTTCCCCCCTTGTTGTCCATACGTTTGTTGTCTACATCTGTTGCTCTATTTATGCCTTGCAAAATGGTTAATCTGTACAGTTTTTCTAGGTTCCACATATATGCATGAATATACAAGATTTGTTTTTCTCTTTCTGACTTACTTCACTCTGTATGACAGTCTCTAGATCCATCGACGTCTCTACAAATGACCCAATTTCATTCCTTTTCATGGCTTAGTAATATTCCATTTTATATATGTACCACAGCTTTATGCATTCGTCTGTCTGTGGGCATTTAGGTTGCTTCCATTACCTCGATATTGTAAATAGTGATGCAATGAACATTGCGGTGAATGACTCTTTTTGATTTATGGTTTTGTCTGGGTATATGTCCAGTACTGGGATTGCTGTATCATATGGTAATTCTATTGTTAGTTTCTTAAGAAATTCCATATTGTTCTCCATAATGACTGTATCAATTTATATTCCCAACAATAGTGGAAGAGGGTTCCTTTTCTCCACACCCTTTCCAGCATTTTTTGTTTGTAGATTTTCAATGATGCCTATTCTACCAGGTGTGAGGTGATACCTCATTGTTGAACCCATTTCGTTGAGCAAGGGGTAGCTCTTGTCTATTACATATTTGGCTTATGGAACGGTATCTGTGCTAATTTCAAACTCTGCTTTTATGCAGCACCCCAACTCACCTTCCCCCTTAAGCAGGCATAAGTTGGTTTTCTAAACTTGAGACCCTGTTCTGTTTTGTAATTCAGTTCATGTGTAGCCAAGTTCACATTCCGTGTATTAGTGATACCTTATGAAGTTTCTTTTTCTGTGTGACTTATTTCACTTAGAATCATCGTGCCTCAATCCACTCATTATGCTGGTACGGGCCTGGTGACATAGATTTCATTGCTGAGTGGTATTCTGTTGTACATAAGTACCGCAACTTCTTTATCCATTATTTGCTCTCTGGGATATTTAACTTGTGCCGTAGAAGAGATTCCTGTAAAAAGAGCCGTCCCAAATTTTGGGGTTGCTGTGTCTTTTTGATATTAATTTCCCTAAGCTATAGGACCATAAGTGGAAGTGCCCTAGGCTCTGTTGCTTTGTTTTTTAGATGTTTCAGGAAACACCATACACTTCTCCCGAGTGTCTGTTGGCAATTTACATCCCGCCCATCAGCATAACAAGGCTCCCAGTTCTCCATGGCCTGTTGCCTTTCTGGATTTTACACTTTTTTCAGATGCCCCTTTTGACCGGGGGGAAGTGAGACTTCATTGTAGTGCAGATTTCCTTTGCAAGCTTGCTTGGTTGGCCAAAAAGGGCGTATGCGTTTTTTCCTGAATATATTCAGGAAAAAACGCATACGCCCTTTTTGGCCAAGTGCATCATTGTGGACGTTCTGCCTCTTTTCCTATACTTTCAATGCAATTCCAGTCTACCTCCTGAAATCGGTTTCCTGCAATTCTGCCCCGCTTTCAAGTCCTCTTGGCAGCCTTACTTCAGTCTATTTTTGGACGATAGCTGTCATTTATAACTCTGCAGGTTTGTGAATTACAGTGCCCCTGAGCTCCTTTCTTCAACTCGCTTTCTTGTGACCTGGCCGCAACACCTCAGGATGGCTTCAGGCCCTAATCTGGTTCCGGTACGGCACGCTGAGCCTTTGGTTATTTCCTCTTCCTGGTGGGAAATGAGAGTTAAATTTGCCCCTCCAGACACCTCCAGTTAGCCTCTCATTGGTTCTCGCTATTCCTGTTCATCTTCCGCAGAAATTGCAAACTGGGCCAAACAGGAGGTTAAAGGCGCTGACTCTCCAAGTGGGGAGAGTGTTAGTAAAGCGTCTGGAATGTTGCACCCGAGTACCAGGGGAGGAAAACTGAGACATATTTGAACACGTCTCCCGTTCACATGGTTGATCATACTCTGGGTTCCACATGCATGTTTTAGCTGAAGGAAGAATACCTTAAACCTGGAGAGTTGAGACCCGTGGAATGGGAACCATGCAATATGACTTCAAAGGGTCTTCATTTGCTCACCGAACCTCTCCAATCCTATCACTGCTGCATTTATGCCCCAGTACACACGCTTGATTCTCTTTCGGAGAAATAGCAATCCCTAGGTTTTAAGATACTTACTAGTCAGGTACATTCTTAGGCGTTTAATATGCGGTGTTGAGTCCAGTTCGTTGAGCAAGGAGTAGCTCTTGTCTGTTCCATATTTGGCTTAAGGAACTTTATCTGTGCTCATTTCAATCTCTGGTTTTATGCAGCACCCCAACTCACCTTTACTCTTAAGCAAGCATAAGTTGGTTTCCTAAATTTGAGACACTGTTCTGTTTTGGAATTCAGTTCCTGTGTAGCCAAGTTTACATTCCGTGTATTAGTGATATCTTTTGATGTTTCTTTTTCTGTGTGACTTATTTCAGTTAGAATCATCGTACCTGAATCCACTCATTATGCTGTTACGGGCCTGATAACATATATTTCATTGCTGAGTGATACTGCATTGTACGTAAGTACCACAAGTTCTTTATCCATTTTTCACTTTCTGTGATATTGAACTTGTACGGTAAACGAGGTCTTTGTAAACGGAGGCGTCCCAAACTTTGCGGTGGCTGTGTCTTTTTGAATTTAATTTCCCTAAGCTATAGGACCATAAGTGGAAGTGTCCTAGGCTCTGTTGCTTTGTTTTTTAGATGTTTCAGGAAACACCATACACTTCTCCCGAGTGGTTGTTGGCAATTTACATCCCGCCCATCAGCATAACAAGGCTCCCAGTTCTCCATGGCCTGTCCTGCCTTTCTGGATTTTACACTTTTTTCAGATGGCCCTTTTGACCCGGGGGAAGTGAGACTTCATTGTAGTGCAGATTTCCTTTGCAAGCTTGCTTGGTTGGCCAAAAAGGGCGTATGCGTTTTTTCCTGAATATATTCAGGAAAAAACGCATACGCCCTTTTTGGCCAAGTGCATCATTGTGGACGTTCTGCCTCTTTTCCTATGCTTTCAATGCAATTCCAGTCTACCTCCTGAAATCGGTTTCCTGCAATTCTGCCCCGCTTTCAAGTCCTCTTGGCAGCCTTACTTCAGTCTATTTTTGGACGATAGCTGTCATTTATAACTCTGCAGGTTTGTGAATTACAGTGCCCCTGAGCTCCTTTCTTCAACTCGCTTTCTTGTGACCTGGCCGCAACACCGCAGGATGGCTTCAGGCCCTAATCTGGTTCCGGCACGGCACGCTGAGCCTTTGGTTATTTCCTCTTCCTGGTGGGAAATGAGAGTTAAATTTGCCCGTCCAGACACCTCCAGCTAGTCTCTCATTGGTTCTCGCTATTCCTGTTCATCTTCCGCAGAAATTGCAAACTGGGCCAAACAGGAGGTTAAAGGGACTGACTCTCCAAGTGGGGAGAGTGTTAGTAAAGCGTCTGGAATGTTGCACCCGAGTACCAGGGGTGCAAAACTGAGACATATTTGAACACGTCTCCCGATCACATGGTTGATCATACTCTA
Source organism: Delphinus delphis (assembly GCF_949987515.2). Taxonomy (NCBI): domain Eukaryota; kingdom Metazoa; phylum Chordata; class Mammalia; order Artiodactyla; family Delphinidae; genus Delphinus; species Delphinus delphis. The sequence continues at coordinate 515,035 of NW_027192754.1, forward strand.
GGTTCCACATGCATGTTTTAGCTGAAGGAAGAATACCTTAAACCTGGGTAGTTGAAACCCGTGGAATGGGTACCATGCAATATGACTTCAAAGGGTCTTCATTTGCTCACCGAACCTCTCCAATCCTATCACTGCTGCGTTTATGCCCCTGTACACACGCTTGATTCTCTTTTGGAGACATAGCAATCCATAGGTTTTAAGATACTTACTAGTCAGGTACATTCTTAGGCGTTTAATATGCGGTGTTGAGTCCATTTCGTTGAGCAAGGAGTAGCTCTTGTCTATTCCATATTTGACTTAAGGAACTTTATCTGTGCTCATTTCAATCTCTGGTTTTATGCAGCACCCCAACTCACCTTTCCCCTTAAGCAAGCATAAGTTGGTTTTCTAAATTTGAGACCCTGTTCTGTTTTGGAATGCAGTTCCTGTGTAGCCAAGTTTACATTCCGTGTATTAGTGATATCTTATGATGTTTCTTTTTCTGTGTGACTTATTTCAGTTAGAATCATCGTACCTGAATTCACTCATTATGCTGCTATGGGCCTGTTGACATAGATTTCATTGCTGAGTGATACTGCATTGTACGTAAGTACCACAAGTTCTTTATCCATTTTTCACTTTCTGTGATATTGAACTTGTACGGTAAACGAGGTGCTTGTAAACGGAGGCGTCCCAAACTTTGCGGTGGCTGTGTCTTTTTGAGTTTAATTTCCCTAAGCTATAGGACCATAAGTGGAAGTGTCCTAGGCTCTGTTGCTTTGTTTTTTAGATGTTTCAGGAAACACCATACACTTCTCCTGAGTGTCTGTTGGCAATTTACATCCCGCCCATCAGCATAACAAGGCTCCCAGTTCTCCATGGCCTGTCCTGCCTTTCTGGATTTTACACTTTTTTCAGATGGCCCTTTTGACCTGGGGGAAGTGAGACTTCATTGTAGTGCAGATTTCCTTTACAAGCTTGCTTGGTTGGCCAAAAAGGGCGTATGCGTTTTTTCCTGAATATATTCAGGAAAAAACGCATACGCCCTTTTTGGCCAAGTGCATCATTGTGGACATTCTGCCTCTTTTCCTATGCTTTCAATGCAATTCCAGTCTACCTCCTGAAATTGGTTTCCTGCAATTCTGCCCCGCTTTCAAGTCCTCTTGGCAGCCTTACTTCAGTATATTTTTGGACGATAGCTGTCATTTATAACTCTGCAGTTTTGTGAATTACAGTGCCCCTGAGCTCCTTTCTTCAACTCGCTTTCTTGTGACCTGGCCGCAACACCGCAGGATGGCTTCAGGCCCTAATGTGGTTCCGTCACGGCACGCTGAGCCTTTGGTTAATTCCTCTTCCTGGTGGGAAATGAGAGTTAAATTTGCCCGTTCAGACATCTCCAGCTAGTCTCTCATTGGTTCTCGCTATTCCTGTTCATCTTCCGCAGAAATTGCAAACTGGGCCAAGCAGGAGGTTAAAGGGACTGACTCTCCAAGTCGGGAGAGTGTTAGTAAAGCGTCTGGAATGTTGCACCCGAGTACCAGGGGAGGAAAACTGAGACATATTTGAACACGTCTCCCGATCACATGGTTGATCATACTCTGGGTTCCACATGCATGTTTTAGCTGAAGGAAGAATACCTTAAACCTGGGTAGTTGAAACCCGTGGAATGGGTACCATGCAATATGACTTCAAAGGGTCTTCATTTGCTCACCGAACCTCTCCAATCCTATCACTGCTGCGTTTATGCCCCTGTACACACGCTTGATTCTCTTTTGGAGACATAGCAATCCATAGGTTTTAAGATACTTACTAGTCAGGTACATTCTTAGGCGTTTAATATGGGGTGTTGAGTCCATTTCGTTGAGCAAGGAGTAGCTCTTGTCTATTCCATATTTGGCTTAAGGAACTTTATCTGTGCTCATTTCAATCTCTGGTTTTATGCAGCACCCCAGCGCACCTTTCCCCTTAAGCAAGCATAAGTTGGTTTTCTAAATTTGAGACCCTGTTCTGTTTTGGAATGCAGTTCCTGTGTAGCCAAGTTTACATTCCGTGTATTAGTGATATCTTATGATGTTTCTTTTTCTGTGTGACTTATTTCAGTTAGAATCATCGTACCTGAATTCACTCATTATGCTGCTATGGGCCTGTTGACATAGATTTCATTGCTGAGTGATACTGCATTGTACGTAAGTACCACAAGTTCTTTATCCATTTTTCACTTTCTGTGATATTGAACTTGTACGGTAAACGAGGTCTTTGTAAACGGAGGCGTCCCAAACTTTGCGGTGGCTGTGTCTTTTTGAATTTAATTTCCCTAAGCTATAGGACCATAAGTGGAAGTGTCCTAGGCTCTGTTGCTTTGTTTTTTAGATGTTTCAGGAAACACCATACACTTCTCCCGAGTGGTTGTTGGCAATTTACATCCCGCCCATCAGCATAACAAGGCTCCCAGTTCTCCATGGCCTGTCCTGCCTTTCTGGATTTTACACTTTTTTCAGATGGCCCTTTTGACCGGGGGAAGTGAGACTTCATTGTAGTGCAGATTTCCTTTGCAAGTTTGCTTGGTTGGCCAAAAAGGGCGTATGCGTTTTTTCCTGAATATATTCAGGAAAAAACGCATACGCCCTTTTTGGCCAAGTGCATCATTGTGGACGTTCTGCCTCTTTTCCTATGCTTTCAATGCAATTCCAGTCTACCTCCTGAAATCGGTTTCCTGCAATTCTGCCCCGCTTTCAATTCCTCTTGGCAGCCTTACTTCAGTCTATTTTTGGACGATAGCTGTCATTTATAACTCTGCAGGTTTGTGAATTACAGTGTCCCTGAGCTCCTTTCTTCAACTCGCTTTCTTGTGACCTGGCCGCAACACCGCAGGATGGCTTCAGGCCCTAATCTGGTTCCGGCACGGCACGCTGAGCCTTTGGTTATTTCCTCTTCCTGGTGGGAAATGAGAGTTAAATTTGCCCGTCCAGACACCTCCAGCTAGTCTCTCATTGGTTCTCGCTATTCCTGTTCATCTTCCGCAGAAATTGCAAACTGGGCCAAACAGGAGGTTAAAGGGACTGACTCTCCAAGTGGAGAGAGTGTTAGTAAAGCGTCTGGAATGTTGCACCCGAGTACCAGGGGAGGAAAACTGAGACATATTTGAACACGTCTCCCGATCACATGGTTGATCATACTCTAGGTTCCACATGCATGTTTTAGCTGAAGGAAGAATACCTTAAACCTGGGTAGTTGAAACCCGTGGAATGGGTACCATGCAATATGACTTCAAAGGGTCTTCATTTGCTCACCGAACCTCTCCAATCCTATCACTGCTGCGTTTATGCCCCTGTACACACGCTTGATTCTCTTTTGGAGACATAGCAATCCATAGGTTTTAAGATACTTACTAGTCAGGTACATTCTTAGGCGTTTAATATGCGGTGTTGAGTCCATTTCGTTGAGCAAGGAGTAGCTCTTGTCTATTCCATATTTGACTTAAGGAACTTTATCTGTGCTCATTTCAATCTCTGGTTTTATGCAGCACCCCAACTCACCTTTCCCCTTAAGCAAGCATAAGTTGGTTTTCTAAATTTGAGACCCTGTTCTGTTTTGGAATGCAGTTCCTGTGTAGCCAAGTTTACATTCCGTGTATTAGTGATATCTTATGATGTTTCTTTTTCTGTGTGACTTATTTCAGTTAGAATCATCGTACCTGAATTCACTCATTATGCTGCTATGGGCCTGTTGACATAGATTTCATTGCTGAGTGATACTGCATTGTACGTAAGTACCACAAGTTCTTTATCCATTTTTCACTTTCTGTGATATTGAACTTGTACGGTAAACGAGGTGCTTGTAAACGGAGGCGTCCCAAACTTTGCGGTGGCTGTGTCTTTTTGAGTTTAATTTCCCTAAGCTATAGGACCATAAGTGGAAGTGTCCTAGGCTCTGTTGCTTTGTTTTTTAGATGTTTCAGGAAACACCATACACTTCTCCTGAGTGTCTGTTGGCAATTTACATCCCGCCCATCAGCATAACAAGGCTCCCAGTTCTCCATGGCCTGTCCTGCCTTTCTGGATTTTACACTTTTTTCAGATGGCCCTTTTGACCTGGGGGAAGTGAGACTTCATTGTAGTGCAGATTTCCTTTACAAGCTTGCTTGGTTGGCCAAAAAGGGCGTATGCGTTTTTTCCTGAATATATTCAGGAAAAAACGCATACGCCCTTTTTGGCCAAGTGCATCATTGTGGACATTCTGCCTCTTTTCCTATGCTTTCAATGCAATTCCAGTCTACCTCCTGAAATTGGTTTCCTGCAATTCTGCCCCGCTTTCAAGTCCTCTTGGCAGCCTTACTTCAGTATATTTTTGGACGATAGCTGTCATTTATAACTCTGCAGTTTTGTGAATTACAGTGCCCCTGAGCTCCTTTCTTCAACTCGCTTTCTTGTGACCTGGCCGCAACACCGCAGGATGGCTTCAGGCCCTAATGTGGTTCCGTCACGGCACGCTGAGCCTTTGGTTAATTCCTCTTCCTGGTGGGAAATGAGAGTTAAATTTGCCCGTTCAGACATCTCCAGCTAGTCTCTCATTGGTTCTCGCTATTCCTGTTCATCTTCCGCAGAAATTGCAAACTGGGCCAAGCAGGAGGTTAAAGGGACTGACTCTCCAAGTCGGGAGAGTGTTAGTAAAGCGTCTGGAATGTTGCACCCGAGTACCAGGGGAGGAAAACTGAGACATATTTGAACACGTCTCCCGATCACATGGTTGATCATACTCTGGGTTCCACATGCATGTTTTAGCTGAAGGAAGAATACCTTAAACCTGGGTAGTTGAAACCCGTGGAATGGGTACCATGCAATATGACTTCAAAGGGTCTTCATTTGCTCACCGAACCTCTCCAATCCTATCACTGCTGCGTTTATGCCCCTGTACACACGCTTGATTCTCTTTTGGAGACATAGCAATCCATAGGTTTTAAGATACTTACTAGTCAGGTACATTCTTAGGCGTTTAATATGGGGTGTTGAGTCCATTTCGTTGAGCAAGGAGTAGCTCTTGTCTATTCCATATTTGGCTTAAGGAACTTTATCTGTGCTCATTTCAATCTCTGGTTTTATGCAGCACCCCAGCGCACCTTTCCCCTTAAGCAAGCATAAGTTGGTTTTCTAAATTTGAGACCCTGTTCTGTTTTCGAATGCAGTTCCTGTGTAGCCAAGTTTACATTCCGTGTATTAGTGATATCTTATGATGTTTCTTTTTCTGTGTGACTTATTTCAGTTAGAATCATCGTACCTGAATTCACTCATTATGCTGCTATGGGCCTGTTGACATAGATTTCATTGCTGAGTGATACTGCATTGTACGTAAGTACCACAAGTTCTTTATCCATTTTTCACTTTCTGTGATATTGAACTTGTACGGTAAACGAGGTCTTTGTAAACGGAGGCGTCCCAAACTTTGCGGTGGCTGTGTCTTTTTGAATTTAATTTCCCTAAGCTATAGGACCATAAGTGGAAGTGTCCTAGGCTCTGTTGCTTTGTTTTTTAGATGTTTCAGGAAACACCATACACTTCTCCCGAGTGGTTGTTGGCAATTTACATCCCGCCCATCAGCATAACAAGGCTCCCAGTTCTCCATGGCCTGTCCTGCCTTTCTGGATTTTACACTTTTTTCAGATGGCCCTTTTGACCGGGGGAAGTGAGACTTCATTGTAGTGCAGATTTCCTTTGCAAGTTTGCTTGGTTGGCCAAAAAGGGCGTATGCGTTTTTTCCTGAATATATTCAGGAAAAAACGCATACGCCCTTTTTGGCCAAGTGCATCATTGTGGACGTTCTGCCTCTTTTCCTATGCTTTCAATGCAATTCCAGTCTACCTCCTGAAATCGGTTTCCTGCAATTCTGCCCCGCTTTCAAGTCCTCTTGGCAGCCTTACTTCAGTCTATTTTTGGACGATAGCTGTCATTTATAACTCTGCAGGTTTGTGAATTACAGTGCCCCTGAGCTCCTTTCTTCAACTCGCTTTCTTGTGACCTGGCCGCAACACCGCAGGATGGCTTCAGGCCCTAATCTGGTTCCGGCACGGCACGCTGAGCCTTTGGTTATTTCCTCTTCCTGGTGGGAAATGAGAGTTAAATTTGCCCGTCCAGACACCTCCAGCTAGTCTCTCATTGGTTCTCGCTATTCCTGTTCATCTTCCGCAGAAATTGCAAACTGGGCCAAACAGGAGGTTAAAGGGACTGACTCTCCAAGTGGGGAGAGTGTTAGTAAAGCGTCTGGAATGTTGCACCCGAGTACCAGGGGTGCAAAACTGAGACATATTTGAACACGTCTCCCGATCACATGGTTGATCATACTCTAGGTTCCACATGCATGTTTTAGCTGAAGGAAGAATACCTTAAACCTGGGTAGTTGAAACCCGTGGAATGGGTACCATGCAATATGACTTCAAAGGGTCTTCATTTGCTCACCGAACCTCTCCAATCCTATCACTGCTGCGTTTATGCCCCTGTACACACGCTTGATTCTCTTTTGGAGACATAGCAATCCATAGGTTTTAAGATACTTACTAGTCAGGTACATTCTTAGGCGTTTAATATGCGGTGTTGAGTCCATTTCGTTGAGCAAGGAGTAGCTCTTGTCTATTCCATATTTGACTTAAGGAACTTTATCTGTGCTCATTTCAATCTCTGGTTTTATGCAGCACCCCAACTCACCTTTCCCCTTAAGCAAGCATAAGTTGGTTTTCTAAATTTGAGACCCTGTTCTGTTTTGGAATGCAGTTCCTGTGTAGCCAAGTTTACATTCCGTGTATTAGTGATATCTTATGATGTTTCTTTTTCTGTGTGACTTATTTCAGTTAGAATCATCGTACCTGAATTCACTCATTATGCTGCTATGGGCCTGTTGACATAGATTTCATTGCTGAGTGATACTGCATTGTACGTAAGTACCACAAGTTCTTTATCCATTTTTCACTTTCTGTGATATTGAACTTGTACGGTAAACGAGGTGCTTGTAAACGGAGGCGTCCCAAACTTTGCGGTGGCTGTGTCTTTTTGAGTTTAATTTCCCTAAGCTATAGGACCATAAGTGGAAGTGTCCTAGGCTCTGTTGCTTTGTTTTTTAGATGTTTCAGGAAACACCATACACTTCTCCTGAGTGTCTGTTGGCAATTTACATCCCGCCCATCAGCATAACAAGGCTCCCAGTTCTCCATGGCCTGTCCTGCCTTTCTGGATTTTACACTTTTTTCAGATGGCCCTTTTGACCTGGGGGAAGTGAGACTTCATTGTAGTGCAGATTTCCTTTACAAGCTTGCTTGGTTGGCCAAAAAGGGCGTATGCGTTTTTTCCTGAATATATTCAGGAAAAAACGCATACGCCCTTTTTGGCCAAGTGCATCATTGTGGACATTCTGCCTCTTTTCCTATGCTTTCAATGCAATTCCAGTCTACCTCCTGAAATTGGTTTCCTGCAATTCTGCCCCGCTTTCAAGTCCTCTTGGCAGCCTTACTTCAGTATATTTTTGGACGATAGCTGTCATTTATAACTCTGCAGTTTTGTGAATTACAGTGCCCCTGAGCTCCTTTCTTCAACTCGCTTTCTTGTGACCTGGCCGCAACACCGCAGGATGGCTTCAGGCCCTAATGTGGTTCCGTCACGGCACGCTGAGCCTTTGGTTAATTCCTCTTCCTGGTGGGAAATGAGAGTTAAATTTGCCCGTTCAGACATCTCCAGCTAGTCTCTCATTGGTTCTCGCTATTCCTGTTCATCTTCCGCAGAAATTGCAAACTGGGCCAAGCAGGAGGTTAAAGGGACTGACTCTCCAAGTCGGGAGAGTGTTAGTAAAGCGTCTGGAATGTTGCACCCGAGTACCAGGGGAGGAAAACTGAGACATATTTGAACACGTCTCCCGATCACATGGTTGATCATACTCTGGGTTCCACATGCATGTTTTAGCTGAAGGAAGAATACCTTAAACCTGGGTAGTTGAAACCCGTGGAATGGGTACCATGCAATATGACTTCAAAGGGTCTTCATTTGCTCACCGAACCTCTCCAATCCTATCACTGCTGCGTTTATGCCCCTGTACACACGCTTGATTCTCTTTTGGAGACATAGCAATCCATAGGTTTTAAGATACTTACTAGTCAGGTACATTCTTAGGCGTTTAATATGGGGTGTTGAGTCCATTTCGTTGAGCAAGGAGTAGCTCTTGTCTATTCCATATTTGGCTTAAGGAACTTTATCTGTGCTCATTTCAATCTCTGGTTTTATGCAGCACCCCAGCGCACCTTTCCCCTTAAGCAAGCATAAGTTGGTTTTCTAAATTTGAGACCCTGTTCTGTTTTGGAATGCAGTTCCTGTGTAGCCAAGTTTACATTCCGTGTATTAGTGATATCTTATGATGTTTCTTTTTCTGTGTGACTTATTTCAGTTAGAATCATCGTACCTGAATTCACTCATTATGCTGCTATGGGCCTGTTGACATAGATTTCATTGCTGAGTGATACTGCATTGTACGTAAGTACCACAAGTTCTTTATCCATTTTTCACTTTCTGTGATATTGAACTTGTACGGTAAACGAGGTCTTTGTAAACGGAGGCGTCCCAAACTTTGCGGTGGCTGTGTCTTTTTGAATTTAATTTCCCTAAGCTATAGGACCATAAGTGGAAGTGTCCTAGGCTCTGTTGCTTTGTTTTTTAGATGTTTCAGGAAACACCATACACTTCTCCCGAGTGGTTGTTGGCAATTTACATCCCGCCCATCAGCATAACAAGGCTCCCAGTTCTCCATGGCCTGTCCTGCCTTTCTGGATTTTACACTTTTTTCAGATGGCCCTTTTGACCGGGGGAAGTGAGACTTCATTGTAGTGCAGATTTCCTTTGCAAGTTTGCTTGGTTGGCCAAAAAGGGCGTATGCGTTTTTTCCTGAATATATTCAGGAAAAAACGCATACGCCCTTTTTGGCCAAGTGCATCATTGTGGACGTTCTGCCTCTTTTCCTATGCTTTCAATGCAATTCCAGTCTACCTCCTGAAATCGGTTTCCTGCAATTCTGCCCCGCTTTCAATTCCTCTTGGCAGCCTTACTTCAGTCTATTTTTGGACGATAGCTGTCATTTATAACTCTGCAGGTTTGTGAATTACAGTGTCCCTGAGCTCCTTTCTTCAACTCGCTTTCTTGTGACCTGGCCGCAACACCGCAGGATGGCTTCAGGCCCTAATCTGGTTCCGGCACGGCACGCTGAGCCTTTGGTTATTTCCTCTTCCTGGTGGGAAATGAGAGTTAAATTTGCCCGTCCAGACACCTCCAGCTAGTCTCTCATTGGTTCTCGCTATTCCTGTTCATCTTCCGCAGAAATTGCAAACTGGGCCAAACAGGAGGTTAAAGGGACTGACTCTCCAAGTGGAGAGAGTGTTAGTAAAGCGTCTGGAATGTTGCACCCGAGTACCAGGGGAGGAAAACTGAGACATATTTGAACACGTCTCCCGATCACATGGTTGATCATACTCTAGGTTCCACATGCATGTTTTAGCTGAAGGAAGAATACCTTAAACCTGGGTAGTTGAAACCCGTGGAATGGGTACCATGCAATATGACTTCAAAGGGTCTTCATTTGCTCACCGAACCTCTCCAATCCTATCACTGCTGCGTTTATGCCCCTGTACACACGCTTGATTCTCTTTTGGAGACATAGCAATCCATAGGTTTTAAGATACTTACTAGTCAGGTACATTCTTAGGCGTTTAATATGCGGTGTTGAGTCCATTTCGTTGAGCAAGGAGTAGCTCTTGTCTATTCCATATTTGACTTAAGGAACTTTATCTGTGCTCATTTCAATCTCTGGTTTTATGCAGCACCCCAACTCACCTTTCCCCTTAAGCAAGCATAAGTTGGTTTTCTAAATTTGAGACCCTGTTCTGTTTTGGAATGCAGTTCCTGTGTAGCCAAGTTTACATTCCGTGTATTAGTGATATCTTATGATGTTTCTTTTTCTGTGTGACTTATTTCAGTTAGAATCATCGTACCTGAATTCACTCATTATGCTGCTATGGGCCTGTTGACATAGATTTCATTGCTGAGTGATACTGCATTGTACGTAAGTACCACAAGTTCTTTATCCATTTTTCACTTTCTGTGATATTGAACTTGTACGGTAAACGAGGTGCTTGTAAACGGAGGCGTCCCAAACTTTGCGGTGGCTGTGTCTTTTTGAGTTTAATTTCCCTAAGCTATAGGACCATAAGTGGAAGTGTCCTAGGCTCTGTTGCTTTGTTTTTTAGATGTTTCAGGAAACACCATACACTTCTCCTGAGTGTCTGTTGGCAATTTACATCCCGCCCATCAGCATAACAAGGCTCCCAGTTCTCCATGGCCTGTCCTGCCTTTCTGGATTTTACACTTTTTTCAGATGGCCCTTTTGACCTGGGGGAAGTGAGACTTCATTGTAGTGCAGATTTCCTTTACAAGCTTGCTTGGTTGGCCAAAAAGGGCGTATGCGTTTTTTCCTGAATATATTCAGGAAAAAACGCATACGCCCTTTTTGGCCAAGTGCATCATTGTGGACATTCTGCCTCTTTTCCTATGCTTTCAATGCAATTCCAGTCTACCTCCTGAAATTGGTTTCCTGCAATTCTGCCCCGCTTTCAAGTCCTCTTGGCAGCCTTACTTCAGTATATTTTTGGACGATAGCTGTCATTTATAACTCTGCAGTTTTGTGAATTACAGTGCCCCTGAGCTCCTTTCTTCAACTCGCTTTCTTGTGACCTGGCCGCAACACCGCAGGATGGCTTCAGGCCCTAATGTGGTTCCGTCACGGCACGCTGAGCCTTTGGTTAATTCCTCTTCCTGGTGGGAAATGAGAGTTAAATTTGCCCGTTCAGACATCTCCAGCTAGTCTCTCATTGGTTCTCGCTATTCCTGTTCATCTTCCGCAGAAATTGCAAACTGGGCCAAGCAGGAGGTTAAAGGGACTGACTCTCCAAGTCGGGAGAGTGTTAGTAAAGCGTCTGGAATGTTGCACCCGAGTACCAGGGGAGGAAAACTGAGACATATTTGAACACGTCTCCCGATCACATGGTTGATCATACTCTGGGTTCCACATGCATGTTTTAGCTGAAGGAAGAATACCTTAAACCTGGGTAGTTGAAACCCGTGGAATGGGTACCATGCAATATGACTTCAAAGGGTCTTCATTTGCTCACCGAACCTCTCCAATCCTATCACTGCTGCGTTTATGCCCCTGTACACACGCTTGATTCTCTTTTGGAGACATAGCAATCCATAGGTTTTAAGATACTTACTAGTCAGGTACATTCTTAGGCGTTTAATATGGGGTGTTGAGTCCATTTCGTTGAGCAAGGAGTAGCTCTTGTCTATTCCATATTTGGCTTAAGGAACTTTATCTGTGCTCATTTCAATCTCTGGTTTTATGCAGCACCCCAGCGCACCTTTCCCCTTAAGCAAGCATAAGTTGGTTTTCTAAATTTGAGACCCTGTTCTGTTTTCGAATGCAGTTCCTGTGTAGCCAAGTTTACATTCCGTGTATTAGTGATATCTTATGATGTTTCTTTTTCTGTGTGACTTATTTCAGTTAGAATCATCGTACCTGAATTCACTCATTATGCTGCTATGGGCCTGTTGACATAGATTTCATTGCTGAGTGATACTGCATTGTACGTAAGTACCACAAGTTCTTTATCCATTTTTCACTTTCTGTGATATTGAACTTGTACGGTAAACGAGGTCTTTGTAAACGGAGGCGTCCCAAACTTTGCGGTGGCTGTGTCTTTTTGAATTTAATTTCCCTAAGCTATAGGACCATAAGTGGAAGTGTCCTAGGCTCTGTTGCTTTGTTTTTTAGATGTTTCAGGAAACACCATACACTTCTCCCGAGTGGTTGTTGGCAATTTACATCCCGCCCATCAGCATAACAAGGCTCCCAGTTCTCCATGGCCTGTCCTGCCTTTCTGGATTTTACACTTTTTTCAGATGGCCCTTTTGACCGGGGGAAGTGAGACTTCATTGTAGTGCAGATTTCCTTTGCAAGTTTGCTTGGTTGGCCAAAAAGGGCGTATGCGTTTTTTCCTGAATATATTCAGGAAAAAACGCATACGCCCTTTTTGGCCAAGTGCATCATTGTGGACGTTCTGCCTCTTTTCCTATGCTTTCAATGCAATTCCAGTCTACCTCCTGAAATCGGTTTCCTGCAATTCTGCCCCGCTTTCAATTCCTCTTGGCAGCCTTACTTCAGTCTATTTTTGGACGATAGCTGTCATTTATAACTCTGCAGGTTTGTGAATTACAGTGTCCCTGAGCTCCTTTCTTCAACTCGCTTTCTTGTGACCTGGCCGCAACACCGCAGGATGGCTTCAGGCCCTAATCTGGTTCCGGCACGGCACGCTGAGCCTTTGGTTATTTCCTCTTCCTGGTGGGAAATGAGAGTTAAATTTGCCCGTCCAGACACCTCCAGCTAGTCTCTCATTGGTTCTCGCTATTCCTGTTCATCTTCCGCAGAAATTGCAAACTGGGCCAAACAGGAGGTTAAAGGGACTGACTCTCCAAGTGGAGAGAGTGTTAGTAAAGCGTCTGGAATGTTGCACCCGAGTACCAGGGGAGGAAAACTGAGACATATTTGAACACGTCTCCCGATCACATGGTTGATCATACTCTAGGTTCCACATGCATGTTTTAGCTGAAGGAAGAATACCTTAAACCTGGGTAGTTGAAACCCGTGGAATGGGTACCATGCAATATGACTTCAAAGGGTCTTCATTTGCTCACCGAACCTCTCCAATCCTATCACTGCTGCGTTTATGCCCCTGTACACACGCTTGATTCTCTTTTGGAGACATAGCAATCCATAGGTTTTAAGATACTTACTAGTCAGGTACATTCTTAGGCGTTTAATATGGGGTGTTGAGTCCATTTCGTTGAGCAAGGAGTAGCTCTTGTCTATTCCATATTTGACTTAAGGAACTTTATCTGTGCTCATTTCAATCTCTGGTTTTATGCAGCAACCCAACTCACCTTTCCCCTTAAGCAAGCATAAGTTGGTTTTCTAAATTTGAGACCCTGTTCTGTTCTGTAATTCAGTTCCTGTGTAGCCAAGTTTACATTCCGTGTATTACTGATATCTTATGATGTTTCTTTTTCTGTGTGAGTTATTTCAGTTAGAATCATCATACCTGAATCCACTCATTGTGCTGCTAAGGGCCTGATGACACAGATTTCTTTGCTGAGTGATATTGCTTTGTAAGTAAATACCACAACTGCTTTATCCATTTTTCACTTTCTGCGATGTTGAACTTGTACTGTAAACGAGGTTCTTGTAAACAGAGCCATTCCAAACTTTGGGGTGGCTGTGTCTTTTTGATTTTAATTTCCCTAAGCTATAGGACCATAAGTGGAAGTGCCCAAGGTTCTGTTGTTTTGTTTTTTAGATGTTTCAGGAAACACCATACACTTCTCCAGAGTGGTTGTTGGCAATTTACATCCCGCCCATCAGCATAACAAGGCTCCCAGTTCTCAATGGCCTGTTGCCTTTCTGGATTTTACACTTTATTCAGATGGCCCTTTTGACCAGGGGGAAGTGAGACTTCATTGTAGTGCAGATTTCCTTTGCAAGCTTGCTTGGTTGGCCAAAAAGCGCGTATACGTTTTTTCCTGAATATATTCAGGAAAAAACGCATACGCCCTTTTTGGCCAAGTGCATCATTGTGGACGTTCTGCCTCTTTTCCTATGCTTTCAATGCAATTCCAGTCTACCTCCTGAAATCGGTTTCCTGCAATTCTGCCCCGCTTTCAAGTCCTCTTGGCAGCCTTACTTCAGTCTATTTTTGGACGATAGCTGTCATTTATAACTCTGCAGGTTTCTGAATTACAGTGCCCCTGAGCTCCTTTCTTCAACTCGCTTTCTTGTGACCTGGCCGCAACACTGCAGGATGTCTTCAGGCCCTAATCGGGTTCTGGCATGGCATGCTGAGCCTTTGGTTAATTCCTCTTCCTGGTGGGAAATGAGAGTTAAATTTGCCCGTCCAGACACCTCCAGCTAGTCTCTCATTGGTTCTCGCTATTCCTGTTCATCTTCCGCAGAAATTGCAAACTGGGCCAAACAGGAGGTTAAAGGCGCTGACTCTCCAAGTGGGGAGAGTGTTAGTAAAGCGTTTGGAATGTTGCACCCGAGTACCAGGATACGAAAACTGAGACATATTTGAACACGTCTCCCTATCACATGGTTGATCATACTCTAGGTTCCACATGCATGTTTTAGCTGAAGGAAGAATACCTTAAACCTGTGTAGTTGAAACCCGTGGAATGGGTACCATGCAATATGACTTCAAAGGGTCTTCATTTGCTCACGAACCTCTCCAATCCTATCACTGCTGCGTTTATGCCCCTGTACACATGCTTGATTCTCTTTCGGAGACATAGCAATCCATAGGTTTTAAGATACTTACTAGTCAGGTACATTCTTAGGCGTTTAATATGCGGTGTTGAGTCCATTTCGTTGAGCAAGGAGTAGCTCTTGTCTATTCCATATTTGGCTTAAGGAACTTTATCTCTGCTCATTTCAATCTCTGGTTTTTTGCAGCACCCCACTCACCTTTACCCTTAAGCAAGCATAAGTTGGTTTTCTAAATTTGAGACCCTGTTCAGTTCTGTAATTCAGTTCCTGTGTAGCCAAGTTTACATTCCGTGTATTACTGATATCTTATGATGTTTCTTTTTCTGTGTGACTTATTTCAGTTAGAATCATCATACCTGAATCCACTCATTGTGCTGCGAAGGGCCTATGACATAGATTTCATTGCTGAGCGATATTGCTTTGTAAGTAAATACCACAACTTCTTTATCCATTTTTCACTTTCTGCGATGTTGAACTTGTACTGTAAACGAGGTTCTTGTAAACAGAGGCGTCCCAAACTTTGGGGTGGCTGTGTCTTTTTGATTTTAATTTCCCTAAGCTATAGGACCATAAGTGGCAGTGCCCTAGGCTCTGTTGCTTTGTTTTTTAGATGTTTCAGGAAACACCATACACTTCTCCCGAGTGGTTGTTGGCAATTTACATCACGCCCATCAGCATAACAAGCCTCCCAGTTCTCCATGGCCTGTCCTGCCTTTCTGGATTTTACACTTTTTTCAGATGGCCCTTTTGACCGGGGGGAAGTGAGACTTCATTGTAGTGCAGATTTCCTTTGCAAGCTTGCTTGGTTGGCCAAAAAGGGCGTATGCGTTTTTTCCTGAATATATTCAGGAAAAAACGCATACGCCCTTTTTGGCCAAGTGCATCATTGTGGACGTTCTGCCTCTTTTCCTATGCTTTCAATGCAATTCCAGTCTACCTCCTGAAATCGGTTTCCTGCAATTCTGCCCCGCTTTCAAGTCCTCTTCGCAGCCTTACTTCAGTCTATTTTTTGACAATAGCTGTCATTTATAACTCTGCAGGTTTGTGAATTACAGTGCCCCTGAGCTCCTTTCTTCAACTCGCTTTCTTTTGAGCTGGCCGCAACACTGCAGGATGGCTTCAGGCCCTAATCTGGTTCTGGCACGGCACGCTGAGCCTTTGGTTATTTCCTCTTCCTGGTGGGAAATGAGAGTTAAATTTGCCTGTCCAGACACCTCCAGCTAGCCTCTCATTTGTTCTCGCTATTCCTGTTCATCTTCCGAAGAAATTGCAAACTGTGCCAAACAGGAGGTTAAAGGCTCTGACTCTCCAAGTGGGGAGAGTGTGAGTAAAGCGTCTGGAATGTTGCACCCGAGTACCAGGGGAGGAAAACTGAGACATATTTGAACACGTCTCCCGATCACATGGTTGATCATACTCTGGGTTGCACATGCATGTTTTAGCTGAAGGAAGAATACCTAAAACCTGGGTAGTTGAAACCCGTGGATTGGGTACCATGCAATATGACTTCAAAGGGTCTTCATTTGCTCACCGAACCTCTCCAATCCTATCACTGCTGCGTTTATGCCCCTGTACACACGCTTGATTCTCTTTTGGAGACATAGCAATCCATAGGTTTTAAGATACTTACTAGTCAGGTACATTCTTAGGCGTTTAATATGGGGTGTTGAGTCCATTTCGTTGAGCAAGGAGTAGCTCTTGTTTATTCCATATTTGGATTAAGGAACTTTATCTGTGCTCATTTCAATCTCTGGTTTTATGCAGCACCCAAACTCACCTTTCCCCTTAAGCAAGCATAAGTTGGTTTTCTAAATTTGAGACCCTGTTCTGTTTTGGAATGCAGTTCCTGTGTAGCCATGTTTACATTCCGTGTATTAGTGATATCTTATGATGTTTCTTTTTCTGTGTGACTTATTTCAGTTAGAATCATCGTACCTGAATCCACTCATTATGCTTCTACGGGCCTGATGACATAGATTTCATTGCTGAGTGATACTGCATTGTACGTAAGTACCACAAGTTCTTTATCCATTTTTCACTTTCTGTGATATTGAACTTGTACGGTAAACGAGGTTCTTGTAAACGGAGGCGTCCCAAACTTTGCGGTGGCTGTTTCTTTTTGATTTTAATTTCTCTAAGCTATAGGACCATAAGTGGAAGTGCCCTAGGCTCTGTTGCTTTGTTTTTTAGATGTTTCAGGAAACACCATACACTTCTCCTGAGTGTCTGTTGGCAATTTACCTCCCGCCCATCAGCATAACAAGGCTCCCAGTTCTCCATGGCCTGTCCTGCCTTTCTGGATTTTACACTTTTTTCAGATGGCCCTTTTGACCGGGGGGAAGTGAGACTTCATTGTAGTGCAGATTTCCTTTGCAAGCTTGCTTGGTTGGCCAAAAAGGGCGTATGCGTTTTTTCCTGAATATATTCAGGAAAAAACGCATACGCCCTTTTTGGCCAAGTGCATCATTGTGGACGTTCTGCCTCTTTTCCTATGCTTTCAGTGCAATTCCAGTCTACCTCCTGAAATCGGTTTCCTGCAATTCTGCCCCGCTTTCAAGTCCTCTTGGCAGCCTTACTTCAGTCTATTTTTGGACGATAGCTGTCATTTATAACTCTGCAGGTTTGTGAATTACAGTGCCCCTGAGCTCCTTTCTTCAACTCGCTTTCTTGTGACCTGGCCGCAACACCGCAGGATGTCTTCAGGCCCTAATCTGGTTCCGGTACGGCACGCTGAGCCTTTGGTTATTTCCTCTTCCTGGTAGGAAATGAGAGTTAAATTTGCCCGTCCAGACACCTCCAGCAAGCCTCTCATTGGTTCTCTCTATTCCTGTTCATCTTCCACAGAAATTGCAAACTGGGCCAAACAGGAGGTTAAAGGGACTGACTCTCCAAGTGGGGAGAGTGTTAGTAAAGCATCTGGAATGTTGCACCCGAGTACCAGGGGAGGAAAACTGAGACATATTTGAACACGTCTCCCGATAATATGGTTGATCATACTCTAGGTTCCACATGCATGTTTTAGCTGAAGGAAGAATACATTAAACGTGGGTAGTTGAAACCCGTGGAATGGGTACCATGCAATATGACTTCAAAGGGTCTTCATTTGCTCACGAACCTCTCCAATCCTATCACTGCTGCGTTTATGTCCCTGTACACATGCTTGATTCTCTTTCGGAGACATAGCAATCCATAGGTTTTAAGATACTTACAAGTCAGGTACATTCTTAGGCGTTTAATATGTGGTGTTGAGTCCATTTCGTTGAGCAAGGAGTAGCTCTTGTCTATTCCATATTTGGCTCGAGGAACTTTATCTGTGCTCATTTCAATCTCTGGTTTTATGCAGCACCCCAACTCACCTTTCCCCTTAAGCAAGCATAAGTTGGTTTTCGAAATTTGAGACCCTGTTCAGTTCTGTAATTCAGTTCCTGTGTAGCCAAGTTTACATTCCGTGTATTACTGATATCTTATGATGTTTCTTTTTCTGTGTGACTTATTTCAGTTAGAATCATCATACCTGAATCCACTCACTGTGCTGCGAAGGGCCTGATGACATAGATTTCATTGCTGAGTGATATTGCTTTGTAAGTAAATACCACAACTTCTTTATCCATTTTTCACTTTCTGCGATGTTGAACTTGTACTGTAAACGAGGTTCTTGTAAACAGAGGTGTCCCAAACATTTGGGTGGCTGTGTCTTTTTGACTTTAATTTCCCTAAGCTATAGGACCATAAGTGGCAGTGCCCTAGGCTCTGTTGCTTTGTTTTTTTGATGTTTCAGGAAACACCATACACTTCTCCCCAGTGGTTGTTGGCAATTTACATCCCGCCCATCAGCATAACAAGGCTCCCAGTTCTCCATGGCCTGTCCTGCCTTTCTGGACTTTACACTTTTTTCAGATGGCCCTTTTGACCAGGGGGAAGTGAGACTTCATTGTAGTGCAGATTTCCTTTGCAAGTTTGCTTGGTTGGCCAAAAAGGGCGTATGCGTTTTTTCCTGAATATATTCAGGAAAAAACGCATACGCACTTTTTGGCCAAGTGCATCATTGTGGACGTTCTGCCTCTTTTCCTATGCTTTCAATGCAATTCCAGTCTACCTCCTGAAATCAGTTTCCTGCAATTCTGCCCCGCTTTCAAGTCCTCTTGGCAGCCTTACTTCAGTATATTTTTGGACGATACCTGTCATTTATAACTCTGCAGGTTTGTGAATTACAGTGCCCCTGAGCTCCTTTCTTCAACTCGCTTTCTTGTGACCTGGCCGCCACACCGCAGGATGGCTTCAGGCCCTAAACTGGTTCCGGCACGGCACGCTGAGCCTTTGGTTAATTCCTCTTCCTGGTGGGAAATGAGAGTTAAATTTGCCCGTCCAGAGACCTCCAGCTAGCCTCTCATTGGTTCTCGCTATTCCTGTTCATCTTCCGCAGAAATTGCAAACTGGGCCAAACAGGAGGTTAAAGGGACTGACTCTCCAAGTGGGGAGAGTGTTAGTAAAGCGTCTGGAATGTTGCACCCGAGTACCAGGGTACGAAAACTGAGACATATTTGAACACGTCTCCCGATCACATGGTTGATCATACTCTAGGTTCCACATGCATGTTTTAGCTGAAGGAAGAATACCTTAACCAGGGTAGTTGAAACCCGTGGAATGGGTACCATGCAATATGACTTCAAAGGGTCTTCATTTGCTCACCGAACCTCTCCAATCCTATCACTGCTGCGTTTATGCCCCTGTACACATGCTTGATTCTCCTTCGGAGACATAGCAATCCATAGGTTTTAAGATACTTACAAGTCAGGTACATTCTTAGGCGTTTAATATGCGGTGTTGAGTCCATTTCGTTGAGCAAGGAGTAGCTCTTGTCTATTCCATATTTGGCTTAAGGAACTTTATCTGTGCTCATTTCAATCTCTGGTTTTATGCAGCACCCCAACTCACCTTTACCCTTAAGCAAGCATAAGTTGGTTTTCTAAATTTGAGACCCTGTTCTGTTCTGTAATTCAGTTCCTTTGTAGCCAAGTTTACATTCCGTGTATTACTGATGTCTTATGATGTTCTTTTTCTGTGTGACTTATTTCAGTTAGAATCATCATACCTGAATCCACTCATTGTGATGCTAAGGGCCTGATGACATAGATTTCATTGCTGAGTGATATTGCTTTGTAAGTAAATACCACAACTTCTTTATCCATTTTTCACTTTCTGCGATGTTGAACTTGTACTGTAAACGAGGTTCTTGTAAACAGAGGCGTCCCAAACTTTGGGGTGGCTGTGTCTTTTTGATTTTAATTTCCCTAAGCTATAGGACCATAAGTGGAAGTGCCCTAGGCTCTGTTGATTTGTTTTTTAGATGTTTCAGGAAACACCATATACTTGTCCCGAATGTCTGTTGGCAATTTACATCCCGCCCATCAGCATAACAAGGCTCCCAGTTCTCCATGGCGTGTCCTGCCTTTCTGGATTTTACACATTTTTCAGATGGCCCTTTTGACCGGGGGGAAGTGAGACTTCATTGTAGTGCAGATTTCCTTTGCAAGCTTGCTTGGTTGGCCAAAAAGGGCGTATGCGTTTTTTCCTGAATATATTCAGGAAAAAACGCATACGCCCTTTTTGGCCAAGTGCATCATTGTGGACGTTCTGCCTCTTTTCCTATGCTTTCAATGCAATTCCAGTCTACCTCCTGAAATCGGTTTCCTGCAATCCTGCCCCGCTTTCAAGTCCTCTTGGCAGCCTTACTTCAGTCTATTTTTGGACGATAGCTGTCATTTATAACTCTGCAGGTTTGTGAATTACAGTGCCCCTGAGCTCCTTTCTTCAACTCGCTTTCTTGTGACCTGGCCGCAACACCGCAGGATGGCTTCAGGCCCTAATCTGGTTCCGGCCCGGCATGCTGAGCCTTTGGTTAATTCCTCTTCCTGGTGGGAAATGAGAGTTAAATTTGCCCGTCCAGACACCTCCAGCTAGCCTCTCATTGGTTCTCGCTCTTCCTGTTCATCTTCCGCAGAAATTGCAAACTGGGCCAAACAGGAGGTTAAAGGGACTGACTCTCCAAGTGGGGAGAGTGTTAGTAAAGCGTCTGGAATGTTGCACCCGAGTACCAGGGTACGAAAACTGAGACATATTTGAACACGTCTCCCGATCACATGGTTGATCATACTCTAGGTTCCACATGCATGTTTTAGCTGAAGGAAGAATACCTTAAACCAGGGTAGTTGAAACCCGTGGAATGGGTACCATGCAATATGACTTCAAAGGGTCTTCATTTGCTCACCGAACCTCTCCAATCCTATCACTGCTGCGTTTATGCCCCTGTACACATGCTTGATTCTCCTTCGGAGACATAGCAATCCATAGGTTTTAAGATACTTACAAGTCAGGTACATTCTTAGGCGTTTAATATGCGGTGTTGAGTCCATTTCGTTGAGCAAGGAGTAGCTCTTGTCTATTCCATATTTGGCTTAAGGAACTTTATCTGTGCTCATTTCAATCTCTGGTTTTATGCAGCACCCCAACTCACCTTTCCCCTTGAGCAAGCATACGTTGTTTTCTAAATTTGAGACCCTGTTCTGTTCTGTAATTCAGTTCCTGTGTAGCCAAGTTTACATTCCGTGTATTACTGATATCTTATGATGTTTCTTTTTCTGTGTGACTTATTTCATTTAGAATCATCATACCTGAATCCACTCATTGTGCTGCTAAGGGCCTGATGACACAGATTTCATTGCTGAGTGATATTGCTTTGTAAGTGAATACCACAACTTCTTTATCCATTTTTCACTTTCTGCGATGTTGAACTTGTACTGTAAACGAGGTTCTTGTAAACATAGCCGTTCCAAACTTTGGGGTGGCTGTGTCTTTTTGATTTTAAATTCCCTAAGCTATAGGACCATAAGTGGAAGTGCCCTAGGCTCTGTTGCTTTGTTTTTTAGATGTTTCAGGAAACACCATATACTTCTCCCGAGTGTCTGTTGGCAATTTACATCCCGCCCATCAGCATAACAAGGCTCCCAGTTCTCCATGGCCTGTCCTGCCTTTCTGGATTTTACACTTTTTTCAGATGGCCCTTTTGACCGGGGGGAAGTGAGACTTCATTGTAGTGCAGATTTCCTTTGCAAGCTTGCTTGGTTGGCCAAAAAGTGCCTATGCGTTTTTTCCTGAATATATTCAGGAAAAAAACGCATACGCCCTTTTTGGCCAAGTGCATCATTGTGGACGTTCTGCCTCTTTTCCTATGCTTTCAATGCAATTCCAGTCTACCTCCTGAAATCGGTTTCCTGCAATTCTGCCCCGCTTTCAAGTCCTCTTGGCAGCCTTACTTCAGTCTATTTTTGGACGATAGCTGTCATTTATAACTCTGCAGGTTTGTGAATTACAGTGCCCCTGAGCTCCTTTCTTCAACTCGCTTTCTTGTGACCTGGCCGCAATACCGCAGGATGGCTTCAGGCCGTAATCTGGTTCCGGCACGGCATGCTGAGCCTTTGGTTATTTCCTCTTCCTGGTGGTAAATGAGAGTTAAATTTGCCCGTCCAGACACCTCCAGCTAGCCTCTCATTGGTTCTCGCTATTCCTGTTCATCTTCCGCAGAAATTGCAAACTGGGCCAAACAGGAGGTTAAAGGGACTGACTCTCCAAGTCGGGAGAGTGTTAGTAAAGCGTCTGGAATGTTGCACCCGAGTACCAGGGGAGGAAAACTGAGACATATTTGAACACGTCTCCCGTTCACATGGTTGATCATACTCAGGGTTCCACATGCATGTTTTAGCTGAAGGTAGAATACTTTAAACCTGGAGAGTTGAGACCCGTGTAATGGGTACCATGCAATATGTCTTCAAAGGGTCTTCATTTGCTCACCGAACCTCTCCAATCCTATCACTGCTGCGTTTATGCCCCGGTACACATGCTTGATTCTCTTTCGGAGACATAGCAATCCATAGGTTTTAAGATACTTACTAGTCAGGTACATTCTTAGGCGTTTAATATGGGGTTTTGAGTCCATTTCGTTGAGCAAGGAGTAGCTCTTGTCTATTCCATATTTGGCTTAAGGAACTTTATCTGTGCTCATTTCGATCTCTGGTTTTATGCAGCAACCCAACTCACCTTTACCCTTAAGCAAGCATAAGTTGGTTTTCTAAATTTGAGAACCTGTTCTGTTTTGGAATTCAGTTCCTGTGTAGCCAAGTTTACATTCCGTGTATTAGTGATATCTTATGATGTTTCTTTTTCTGTGTGACTTATTTCAGTTAGAATCATCGTACCTGAATCCACTCATTATGCTGCTACGGGCCTGATGACATAGATTTCATTGCTGAGTGATACTGCATTGTACGTAAGTACCACAAGTTCTTTATCCATTTTTCACTTTCTGTGATATTGAACTTGTATGGTCAACGAGGTTCTTGTAAACAGAGGCGTCCCAAACTTTGGGGTGGCTGTGTCTTTTTGATTTTAATTTCCCTAAGCTATAGGACCATAAGTGGAAGTGCCCTAGGCTCTGTTGCTTTGTTTTTTAGATGTTTCAGGAAACATCATACACTTCTCCCGAGTGTCTGTTGGCAATTTACATCCTGCCCATCAGCATAACAAGGCTCCCAGTTCTCCATGGCCTGTCCTGCCTTTCTGGATTTTACACTTTTTTCAGATTGCCCTTTTGACCGGGGGGAAGTGAGACTTCATTGTAGTGCAGATTTCCTTTGCAAGTTTGCTTGGTTGGCCAAAAAGGGCGTATGCGTTTTTCCTGAATATATTCAGGAAAAAACGCATACGCCCTTTTTGGCCAACTGCATCATTGTCGACGTTCTGCCTCTTTTCCTATGCTTTCAATGCAATTCCAGTCTACCTCCTGAAATTGGTTTCCTGCAATTCTGCCCCGCTTTCAAGTCCTCTTGGCAGCCTTACTTCAGTATATTTTTGGACGATAGCTGTCATTTATAACTCTGCAGGTTTGTGAATTACAGTGCCCCTCAGCTCCTTTCTTCAACTCGCTTTCTTGTGACCTGGCCGCAACACCGCAGGATGGCTTCAGGCCCTAATGTGGTTCCGGCATGGCATGCTGAGCCTTTGGTTAATTCCTCTTCCTGGTGGGAAATGAGAGTTAAATTTGCCCGTTCAGACATCTCCAGCTAGTCTCTCATTGGTTCTCACTATTCCTGTTCATCTTCCGCAGAAATTACAAACTGTGCCAAACAGGAGGTTAAAGGGACTGACTCTCCAAGTGGGGAGAGTGTTAGTAAAGCGTCTGGAATGTTGCACCCGAGTACCAGGGTACGAAAATTGAGACATATTTGAACACGTCTCCCGATCACATGGTTGATCATACTCTAGGTTCCACATGCATGTTTTAGCTGAAGGAAGAATACCTTAAACCTGGGTAGTTGAAACCCGTGCAATGGGTACCATGCAATATGACTTCAAAGGGTCTTCATTTGCTCACGAACCTCTCCAATCCTATCACTGCTGCGTTTATGCCCCTGTACACATGCCTGATTCTCTTTCGGAGACATAGCAATCCATAGGTTTTAAGATACTTACTAGTCAGGTACATTCTTAGGCGTTTAATATGCGGTGTTGAGTCCATTTCGTTGAGCAAGGAGTAGCTCTTGTCTATTCCATATTTGGCTTAAGGAACTTTATCTCTGCTCATTTCAATCTCTGGTTTTATGCAGCACCCCAACTCACCTTTACCCTTAAGCAAGCATAAGTTGGTTTTCTAAATTTGAGACCCTGTTCTGTTCTGTAATTCAGTTGCTGTGTAGCCAAGTTTACATTCCGTGTATTAGTGATATCTTATGATGTTTCTTTTTCTGTGTGACTTATTTCAGTTAGAATCATCGTACCTGAATCCACTCATTATGCTGCTACGGGCCTGATGACATAGATTTCATTGCTGAGTGATACTGCATTGTACGTAAGTACCACAAGTTCTTTATCCATTTTTCACTTTCTGTGATATTGAACTTGTACGATAAACGAGGTTCTTGTAAACGGAGGCGTCCCAAACTTTGGGGTGGCTGTGTCTTTTTGATTTTAAATTCCCTAAGCTATAGGACCATAAGTGGAAGTGCCCTAGGCTCTGTTGCTTTGTTTTTTAGATGTTTCAGGAAACACCATACACTTCTCCTGAGTGGTTGTTGGCAATTTACATCCCGCCGTTCAGCATAACAAGGCTCCCAATTCTCCATGGCCTGTCCTGCCTTTCTGGATTTTACACTTTTTTCAGATGGCCCTTTTGACCGGGGGGAAGTGAGACTTCATTGTAGTGCAGATTTCCTTTGCAAGCTTGCTTGGTTGGCCAAAAAGGGCGTATGCGTTTTTTCCTGAATATATTCAGGAAAAAACGCATACGCCCTTTTTGGCCAAGTGCATCATTGTGGACGTTCTGCCTCTTTTCCTTTGCTTTCAATGCAATTCCAGTATACCTCTTGAAATCGGTTTCCTGCAATTCTGCCCCGCTTTCAAGTCCTCTTGGCAGCCTTACTTCAGTCTATTTTTGGACGATAGCTGTCATTTATAACTCTGCAGGTTTGTGAATTACAGTGCCCCTGAGCTCCTCTCTTCAACTCGCTTTCTTTTGAGCTGCCCGCAACACCGCAGGATGGCTTCAGGCCCTACTCTGGTTCCGGCTCGGCACTCTGAGCCTTTGGTTATTTCCTCTTCCTGGTGGGAAATGAGAGTTAAATTTGCCCGTCCAGACACCTCCAGCTGGCCTCTCATTGGTTCTCGCTATTCCTGTTCATCTTCCGCAGAAATTGCAAACTGTGCCAAACAGGAGGTTAAAGGCACTGACTCTCTAAGTGGGGAGAGTGTTAGTAAAGCATCTGGAATGTTGCACCCGAGTACCAGGGGAGGAAAACTGAGACATATTTGAACACGTCTCCCGTTCACATTGTTGATCATACTTGGGTTCCACATGCATGTTTTAGCTGAAGGAAGAATACCTTAAACCTGGAGAGTTGAGACCCGTGTAATGGGTACCATGCAATATGACTTCAAAGGGTCTTCATTTGCTCACCGAACCTCTCCAATCCTATCACTGCTGCGTTTATGCCCCTGTACACATGCTTGATTCTCCTTTGGAGACATAGCAATCCATAGGTTTTACGATACTTACTAGTCAGGTACATTCTTAGGCGTTTAATATGCGGTGTTGAGTCCATTTCGTTGAGCAAGGAGTAGCTCTTCTCTATTCCATATTTGACTTAAGGAACTTTATCTGTGCTCATTTCAATCTCTGGTTTTATGCAGCACCCCAACTCACCTTTACCCTTAAGCAAGCATAAGTTGGTTTTCTAAATTTGAGACCCTGTTCTGTTCCGTAATTCAGTTCCTGTGTAGCCAAGTTTACATTCCGTGTATTACTGATATCTTATGATGTTTCTTTTTCTGAGTGACTTATTTCAGTTAGAATCATCGTACCTGAATCCACTCTTTATGCTGCTACGGGCCTGATGACGTAGATTTCATTGCTGAGTGATATTGCTTTGTAAGTAAATACCACAACTTCTTTATCCATTTTTCACTTTCTGCAATGTTGAACTTGTACTGTAAACGAGGTTCTTGTAAACAGAGCCGTTCCAAACTTTGGGGAGGCTGTGTCTTTTTGATTTTAATTTCCCTAAGCTATAGGACCATAAGTGGAAGTGCCCTAGGCTCTGTTGCTTTGTTTTTTAGATGTTTCAGGAAACACCATACACTTCTCCCGAGTGGTTGTTGGCAATTTACATCCCGCCCATCAGCATAACAAGGCTCCCAGTTCTCCATGGCCTGTCCTGCCTTTCTGGATTTTACACTTTTTTCAGATGGCCCTTTTGACCGGGGGGAAGTGAGACTTCATTGTAGTGCAGATTTCCTTTGCAAGCTTGCTTGGTTGGCCAAAAAGTGCGTATGCGTTTTTTCCTGAATATATTCAGGAAAAAACGCATACGCCCTTTTTGGCCAAGTGCATCATTGTGGACGTTCTGCCTCTTTTCCTATGCTTTCAATGCAATTCCAGTCTAACTCCTGAAATCGGTTTCCTGCAATTCTGCCCTGCTTTCAAGTCCTCTTGGCAGCCTTACTTCAGTCTATTTTTGGACGATAGCTGTCATTTATAACTCTGCAGGTTTGTGAATTACAGTGCCCCTGAGCTCCTTTCTTCAACTCGCTTTCTTTTGAGCTGGCCGCAACACCGCAGGATGGCTTCAGGCCCTAATCTGGTTCTGGCATGGCACGCTGAGCCTTTGGTTAATTCCTCTTCCTGGTGGGAAATGAGAGTTAAATTTGCCCGTCCAGACACCTCCAGCTAGCCTCTCATTGGTTCTCGCTATTCCTGTTCATCTTCCGCAGAAATTGCAAACTGGGCCAAACAGGAGGTTAAAGGGACTGACTCTCCAAGTGGGGAGAGTGTTAGTAAAGCGTCTGGAATGTTGCACCCGAGTACCAGGGGAGGAAAACTGAGACATATTTGAACACGTCTCCCTATCACATGGTTGATCATACTCTAGGTTCCACATGCATGTTTTAGCTGAAGGAAGAATACCTTAAACCTGGGTAGTTGAAACCCGTGGAATGGGTACCATGCAATATGACTTCAAAGGGTCTTCATTTGCTCACCGAACCTCTCCAATCCTATCACTGCTGCGTTTATGCCCCTGTACACATGCTTGATTCTCTTTCGGAGACATAGCAATCCATAGGTTTTAAGATACTTACAAGTCACGTACATTCTTAAGCGTTTAATATGCGGTGTTGAGTCCATTTCGTTGAGCAAGGAGTAGCTCTTGTCTATTCCATATTTGGCTTAAGGAACTTTATCTGTGCTCATTTCAATCTCTGGTTTTATGCAGCACCCCAACTCACCTTTACCCTTAAGCAAGCATAAGTTGCTTTTCGAAATTTGAGACCCTGTTCTGTTCTGTAATTCAGTTCCTGTGTAGCCAAGTTTACATTCCGTGTATTACTGATATCTTATGATGTTTCTTTTTCTGTGTGACTTATTTCAGTTAGAATCATCATACCTGAATCCACTCATTGTGCTGCTACGTGCCTGATGACACAGATTTCATTGCTGAGTGATATTGCTTTGTAAGTAAATACCACAACTTCTTTATCCATTTTTCACTTTCTACGATGTTGAACTTGTACTGTAAACGAGGTTCTTGTAAACAGAGCCGTTCCAAACTTTGGGGTGGCTGTGTCTTTTTGATTTTAATTTCCCTAAGCTATAGGACCATAAGTGGAAGTGCCCTAGGTTCTGTTGCGTTGTTTTTTAGATGTTTCAGGAAACACCATACACTTCTCCCGAGTGGTTGTTGGCAATTTACATCCCGCCCATCAGCATAACAAGGCTCCCAGTTCTCCATGGCCTGTCCTGCCTTTCTGGATTTTACACTTTTTTCAGATGGCCCTTTTGACCGGGGGGAAGTGAGACTTCATTGTAGTGCAGATTTCCTTTGCAAGCTTGCTTGGTTGGACAAAAAGAGCGTATGCGTTTTTTCCTGAATATATTCAGGAAAAAACGCATACGCCCTTTTTGGCCAAGTGCATCATTGTGGACGTTCGGCCTCTTTTCCTATGCTTTCAATGCAATTCCAGTCTGCCTCCTGAAATCGGTTTCCTGCAATTCTGCCCCGCTTTCAAGTCCTCTTGGCAGCCTTACTTCAGTCTATTTTTGGACGATAGCTGTCATTTATAACTCTGCACGTTTGTGAATTACAGTGCCCCTGAGCTCCTTTCTTCAACTCGCTTTCTTGTGACCTTGCCGCAACACTGCGGGATGGCTTCAGGCCCTCATCTGGTTCTGGCATGGCACGCTGAGCCTTTGGTTAATTCCTCTTCCTGGTGGGAAATGAGAGTTAAATTTGCCCGTCCAGACACCTCCAGCTAGTCTCTCATTGGTTCTTGCTATTCCTGTTCATCTTCCGCAGAAATTGCAAACTGGGCCAAACAGGAGGTTAAAGGCGCTGACTCTCCAAGTGGGGAGAGTGTTAGTAAAGCGTCTGGAATGTTGCACCCGAGTACCAGGGGAGGAAAACTGAGACATATTTGAACACGTCTCCCAATCACATGGTTGATCATACTCTAGGTTCCACATGCATGTTTTAGCTGAAGGAAGAATACCTTAAACCTGGGTAGTTGAAACCGGTGGAATGGGTACCATTCAATATGTCTTCAAAGGGTCTTCATTTGCTCACCGAACCTCTCCAATCCTATCACTGCTGCATTTACGCCCCTGTACACACGCTTGATTCTCTTATGGAGACATAGCAATCCATAGGTTTTAGGATACTTACTAGTCAGGTACATTCTTAGGCGTTTAATATGGGGTGTTGAGTCCATTTCGTTGAGCAAGGAGTAGCTCTTTTCTATTCCATATTTGGCTTAAGGAACTTTATCTGTGCTCATTTCAATCTCTGGTTTTATGCAGCACCCCAACTCACCTTTCCCCTTAAGCAAGCATAAGTTGCTTTTCTAAATTTGAGACCCTGTTCTGTTTTGGAATTCAGTTCCTGTGTAGCCAAGTTTACATTCTGTTTATTAGTGATATCTTATGATGTTTCTTTCTCTGAGTGACTTACTTCAGTTAGAATCATCGTACCTGAATCCACTCATTATGCTGCTATGGGCCTGATGACATAGATTTCATTGCTGAGTGATATTGCTTTGTAAGTAAATACCACAAGTTCTTTATCCATTTTTCACTTTCTGCGATGTTGAACTTGTACTGTAAACGAGGTTCTTGTAAACAGAGCCGTTCCAAATTTTGGGGTGGCTGTGTCTTTTTGATTTTAATTTGCCTAAGCTATAGGACCATAAGTGGAAGTGCCCTAGGTTCTGTTGCTTTGTTTTTTAGATGTTTCAGGAAACACCATACACTTCTCCCGAGTGGTTGTTGGCAATTTACATCCCGCCCATCAGCATAACAAGGCTCCCAGTTCTCCATGGCCTGTCCTGCCTTTCTGGATTTTACACTTTTTTCAGATGGCCCTTTTGACCGGGGGGAAGTGAGACTTCATTGTAGTGCAGATTTCCTTTGCAAGCTTGCTTGGTTGGCCAAAAAGGGCGTATGCGTTTTTTCCTGAATATATTCAGGAAAAAACGCATACGCCCTTTTTGGCCAAGTGCATCATTGTGGACGTTCTGCCTCTTTTCCTATGCTTTCAATGCAATTCCAGTCTACCTCCTGAAATTGGTTTCCTGCAATTCTGCCCCGCTTTCAAGTCCTCTTGGCAGCCTTACTTCAGTCTATTTTTGGACGATAGCTGTCATTTATAACTCTGCAGGTTTGTGCATTACAGTGCCCCTGAGCTCCTTTCTTCAACTTGCTTTCTTGTGACCTGGCCGCAACACCGCAGGATGGCTTCAGGCCCTAATCTGGTTCCGGCCCGGCATGCTGAGCCTTTGGTTAATTCCTCTTCCTGGTGGGAAATGAGAGTTAAATTTGCCCGTCCAGACACCTCCAGCTAGCCTCTCATTGGTTCTCGCTATTCCTGTTCATCTTCCGCAGAAATTGCAAACTGGGCCAAACAGGAGGTTAAAGGGACTGACTCTCCAAGTCGGGAGAGTGTTAGTAAAGCGTCTGGAATGTTGCACCCGAGTACCAGGGGAGGAAAACTGAGACATATTTGAACACGTCTCCCGATCACATGGTTGATCATACTCTAGGTTCCACATGCATGTTTTAGCTGAAGGAAGAATACCTTAAACCTGGGTAGTTGAAACCCGTGGAATGGGTACCATGCAATATGACTTCAAAGGGTCTTCATTTGCTCACCGAACCTCTCCAATCCTATCACTGCTGCGTTTATGCCCCTGTACACATGCTTGATTCTCTTTTGGAGACATAGCAATCCATAGGTTTTAAGATACTTACTAGTCAGGTACATTCTTAGGCGTTTAATATGCGGTGTTGAGTCCATTTCGTTGAGCAAGGAGTACCTCTTGTCTATTCCATATTTGGCTTAAGGAACTTTATCTGTGCTCATTTCAATCTTTGGTTTTATGCAGCACCCCAACTCACCTTTCCCCTTAAGCAATCATAAGTTGGTTTTCTAAATTTGAGACTCTGTTCTGTTCTGTAATTCAGTTCCTGTGTAGCCAAGTTTCCATTCCGTGTATTACTGATATCTTCTGATGTTTCTTTTTCTGTGTGACTTATTTCAGTTAGAATCATCATACCTGAATCCACTCATTGTGCTGCTAAGAGCCTGATGACACAGATTTCATTGCTGAGTGATATTGCTTTGTAAGTAAATACCACAACTTCTTTATCCATTTTTCACTTTCTGTGATGTTGAACTTGTACTGTAAACGAGGTTCTTGTAAACAGAGCCATTCCAAACTTTGGGGTGGCTGTGTCTTTTTGATTTTAATTTCCCTAAGCTATAGGACCATAAGTGGAAGTGCCCTAGGTTCTGTTGCTTTGTTTTTTAGATGTTTCAGGAAACACCATACACTTCTGCCGAGTGGTTGTTGGCAATTTACATCCCGCCCATCAGCATAAGAAGGCTCCCAGTTCTCCATGGCCTGTCCTGCCTTTCTGGATTTTACACTTTTTTCAGATGGCCCTTTTGACCGGGGAGATGTGAGACTTCATTGTAGTGCAGATTTCCTTTGCAAGCTTGCTTGGTTGGCCAAAAAGGGCGTATGCGTTTTTTCCTGAATATATTCAGGAAAAAACGCATACGCCCTTTTTGGCCAAGTGCATCATTGTGGACGTTCTGCCTCTTTTCCTATGCTTTCAATGCAATTCCTGTCTACCTCCTGAAATCGGTTTTCTGCAATTCTGCCCCGCTTTCAAGTCCTCTTGGCAGCCTTACTTCAGTCTATTTTTGGACAATAGCTGTCATTTATAACTCTGCAGGTTTGTGAATTACAGTGCCCCTGAGCTCCTTTCTTCAACTCGCTTTCTTGTGACCTGGCCGCAACACCGCAGGATGGCTTCAGGCCCTAATCTGGTTCCGGCCCGGCATGCTGAGCCTTTGGTTAATTCCTCTTCCTGGTGGGAAATGAGAGTTAAATTTGCCAGTTCAGACACCTCCAGCTAGTCTCTCATTGATTCTCGCTATTCCTGTTCATCTTCCGCAGAAATTGCAAACTGGGCCAAACAGGAGGTTAAAGGGACTGACTCTCCAAGTCGGGAGAGTGTTAGTAAAGCATCTGGAATGTTGCATCCGAGTACCAGGGTACGAAAACTGAGACATATTTGAACACGTCTCACGATCACATGGTTGATCATACTCTGGGTTGCACATGCATGTTTTAGCTGAAGGAAGAATACCTTAAACCTGGAGAGTTGAGACCCGTGGAATGGGTACCATGCAATATGACTTCAAAGGGTCTTCATTTGCTCACAGAACCTCTCCAATCCTATCACTGCTGCGTTTATGCCCCTGTACACACGCTTGATTCTCTTTTGGAGACATAGCAATCTATAGGTTTTAAGATACTTACTAGTCAGGTAAATTCTTAGGCGTTTAATATGGGGTGTTGAGTCCATTTCGTTGAGCAAGGAGTAGCTCTTGTCTATTCCATATTTGGCTTAAGGAACTTTATCTGTGCTCATTTCGATCTCTGGTTTTATGCAGCACCCCAACTCACCTTTCCCCTTAAGCAAGCATAAGTTGGTTTTCTAAATTTGAGACTCTGTTCTGTTCTGTAATTCAGTTCCTGTGTAGCCAAGTTTCCATTCCGTGTATTAGTGATATCTTCTGATGTTTCTTTTTCTGTGTGACTTATTTCAGTTAGAATCATCATACCTGAATCCACTCATTGTGCTGCTAAGGTCCTGATGACATAGATTTCATTGCTGAGTGATATTGCTTTGTAAGTAAATACCACAACTTCTTTATCCATTTTTCACTTTCTGCGATGTTGAACTTGTACTGTAAACGAGGTTCTTGTAAACAGAGCCGTTCCAAACTTTGGGGTGGCTATGTCTTTTTGATTTTAATTTCCCTAAGCTATAGGACCATAAGTGGAAGTGCCCTAGGCTCTGTTGCTTTGTTTTTTAGATGTTTCAGGAAACACCATACACTTCTCCCGAGTGTCTGTTGGCAATTTACATCCCGCCCATCAGCATAACAAGGCTCCCAGTTCTCCATGGCCTGTCCTGCCTTTCTGGATTTTACACTTTTTTCAGATGGCCCTTTTGACCGGGGGGAAGTGAGACTTCATTGTAGTGCAGATTTCCTTTGCAAGCTTGCTTGGTTGGCCAAAAAGGGCGTATGCGTTTTTTCCTGAATATATTCAGGAAAAAACGCATACGCCCTTTTTGGCCAAGTGCATCATTGTGGACGTTCTGCCTCTTTTCCTATGCTTTCAATGCAATTCCAGTCTACCTCCTGAAATCGGTTTCCTGCAATTCTGCCCCGCTTTCAAGTCCTCTTGGCAGCCTTACTTCAGTCTATTTTTGGACGATAGCTGTCATTTATAACTCTGCAGGTTTGTGAATTACAGTGCCCCTGAGCTCCTTTCTTCAACTCGCTTTCTTGTGACCTGGCCGCAACACCGCAGGATGGCTTCAGGCCCTAATCTGGTTCCGGCCCGGCATGCTGAGCCTTTGGTTAATTCCTCTTCCTGGTGGGAAATGAGAGTTAAATTTGCCCGTCCAGACACCTCCAGCTAGCCTCTCATTGGTTCTCGCTATTCCTGTTCATCTTCCGCAGAATTTGCAAACTGGGCCAAACAGGAGGTTAAAGGGACTGACTCTCCAAGTGGGGAGAGTGTTAGTAAAGCGTCTGGAATGTTGCACCCGAGTACCAGGGGAGGAAAACTGAGACATATTTGAACACGTCTCCCGATCACATGGTTGATCATACTCTAGGTTCCACATGCATGTTTTAGCTGAAGGAAGAATACCTTAAACCTGGGTAGTTGAAACCCGTGGAATGGGTACCATGCAATATGACTTCAAAGGGTCTTCATTTGCTCACCGAACCTCTCCAATCCTATCACTGCTGCGTTTATGCCCCTGTACACATGCTTGATTCTCTTTCGGAGACATAGCAATCCATAGGTTTTAAGATACTTACAAGTCAGGTACATTCTTAGGCGTTTAATATGCGGTGTTGAGTCCATTTCGCTGAGCAAGGAGTAGCTCTTGTCTATTCCATATTTGGCTTAAGGAACTTTATCTGTGCTCATTTCAATCTCTGGTTTTATGCAGCACCCCAACTCACCTTTCCCCTTAAGCAAGCATAAGTTGTTTTTCTAAATTTGAGACCCTGTTCTGTTCTGTAATTCAGTTCCTGTGTAGCCAAGTTTCCATTCCGTGTATTACTGATATGTTATGATGTTTCTTTTTCTGTGTGACTTATTTCAGTTAGAATCATCGTACCTGAATCCACTCATTGTGCTGCTACGGGCCTGATGACACAGATTTCATTGCTGAGTGATATTGCTTTGTAAGTAAATACCGCAACTTCTTTATCCATTTTTCACTTTCTGTGATGTTGAACTTGTACTGTAAACGAGGTTCTTGTAAACAGAGGCGTTCCAAACTTTGGGGTGGCTGTGTCTTTTTGATTTTAATTTCCCTAAGCTATAGGACCATATGTGGAAGTGCCCTAGCTTCTGTTACATTGTTTTTTAGATGTTTCAGGAAACACCATACACTTCTCCTGAGTGGTTGTTGGCAATTTACATCCCGCCCATCAGCATAACAAGGCTCCCAGTTCT
The DNA here is from genome assembly GCF_949987515.2 of Delphinus delphis. Lineage (NCBI taxonomy): Eukaryota > Metazoa > Chordata > Mammalia > Artiodactyla > Delphinidae > Delphinus > Delphinus delphis. The sequence goes on from NW_027192754.1 coordinate 549,055, forward strand.
CCATGGCCTGTCCTGCCTTTCTGGATTTTACACTTTTTTCAGATGGCTCTTTTGACCGGAGGGAAGTGAGACTTCATTGTAGTGCACATTTCTTTGCAAGCTTGCTTGGTTGGCCAAAAAGGGCGTATGCGTTTTTTCCTGAATATATTCTGGAAGAAACGCATACGCCCTTTTTGGCCAAGTGCATCATTGTGGACGTTCTGCCTCTTTTCCTATGCTTTCAATGCAATTTCAGTCTACCTCCTGAAATCGGTTTCCTGCAATTCTGCCCCGCTTTCAAGTCCTCTTGGCAGCCTTACTTCAGTCTATTTTTGGACGATAGCTGTCATTTATAACTCTGCAGGTTTGTGAATTACAGTGCCCCTGAGCTCCTTTCTTCAACTCGCTTTCTTGTGACCTGGCCGCAACACTGCAGGATGGCTTCAGGCCCTAATCTGGTTCCGGCACGGCACGCTGAGCCTTTGGTTAATTCCTCTTCCTGGTGGGAAATGAGAGTTAAATTTGCCCGTCCAGACACCTCCAGCTAGTCTCTCATTGGTTCTCGCTATTCCTGTTCATCTTCCGCAGAAATTGCAAACTGGGCCAAACAGGAGGTTAAAGGCGCTGACTCTCCAAGTGGGGAGAGTGTTAGTAAAGCGTCTGGAATGTTGCACCCGAGTACCAGGGGTGGAAAACTGAGACATATTTGAACACGTCTCCCGTTCACATGGTCGATCATACTTGTGTTCCACATACATGTTTTAGCTGAAGGAAGAATACCTTAAACCTGGAGAGTTAAGACCCGTGGAATGGGTACCATGCAATATGACTTCAAAGGGTCTTCATTTGCTCACCGAACCTCTCCAATCCTATCACTGCTGCGTTTATACCCCTGTACACATGCTTGATTCTCTTTTGGAGACATAGCAATCCATAGGTTTTAAGATACTTACTAGTCAGGTACATTCTTAGGCGTTTAATATGCGGTGTTCAGTCCATTTCGTTGAGCAAGGAGTAGCTCTTGTCTATTCCATATTTGGCTTAAGGAACTTTATCTGTGCTCATTTCAATCTCTGGTTTTATGCAGCACCCCAACTCACCTTTCCCCTTAAGCAAGCATAAGTTGGTTTTCTAAATTTGAGACCCTGTTCTGTTCTGTAATTCAGTTCCTGTGTAGCCAAGTTTACATTCCGTGTATTACTGATATCTTATGATGTTTCTTTTTCTGTGTGACTTATTTCAGTTAGAATCATCATACCTGAATCCACTCATTGTGCTGCTAAGGGCCTGATGACACTGATTTCATTGCTGAGTGATATTGCTTTGTAAGTAAATACCACAACTTCTTTATCCATTTTTCACTTTCTGCGATGTTGAACTTGTACTGTAAACGAGGTTCTTGTAAACAGAGCCGTTCCAAACTTTGGGGTGGCTGTGTCTTTTTGATTTTAATTTCCCTAAGCTATAGGACCATAAGTGGAAGTGCCCTAGGCTCTGTTGCTTTGTTTTTTAGATATTTCAGGAAACACAATACACTTCTCCCGAGTGTCTGTTGGCAATTTACATCCCGCCCATCAGCATAACAAGGCTCCCAGTTCTCCATGGCCTGTCCTGCCTTTCTGGATTTTACACTTTTTTCAGATGGCCCTTTTGACCGGGGGGAAGTGAGACTTCATTGTAGTGCAGATTTCCTTTGCAAGCTTGCTTGGTTGGCCAAAAAGGGCGTATGCGTTTTTTCCTGAATATATTCAGGAAAAAACGCATACGCCCTTTTTGGCCAAGTGCATCATTGTGGACGTTCTGCCTCTTTTCCTATGCTTTCAATGCAATTCCAGTCTACCTCCTGAAATCGGTTTCCTGCAATTCTGCCCCGCTTTCAAGTCCTCTTGGCAGCCTTACTTCAGTCTATTTTTGGACGATAGCTGTCATTTATAACTCTGCAGGTTTGTGAATTACAGTGCCCCTGAGCTCCTTTCTTCAACTCGCTTTCTTTTGAGCTGGCCGCAACACCGCAGGATGGCTTCAGGCCCTAATCTGGTTCCGGCACGGCACGCTGAGCCTTTGGTTAATTCCTCTTCCTGGTGGGAAATGAGAGTTAAATTTGCCCGTCCAGACACCTCCAGCTATCCTCTCGTTGGTTCTCGCTATTCCTGTTCATCTTCCGCAGAAATTGCAAACTGGGCCAAACAGTAGGTTAAAGGGACTGACTCTCCAAGTCGGGAGAGTGTTAGTAAAGCGTCTGGAATGTTGCACCCGAGTACCAGGGGAGGAAAACTGAGACATATTTGAACACGTCTCCCGATCACATGGTTGATCATACTCTAGGTTCCACATGCATGTTTTAGCTGAAGGAAGAATACCTTAAACCTGGGTAGTTGAAACCCGTGGAATGGGTACCATGCAATATGACTTCAAAGGGTCTTCATTTGCTCACCGAACCTCTCCAATCCTATCACTGCTGCGTTTATGCCCCTGTACACATGCTTGATTCTCTTTCAGAGACATAGCAATCTATAGGTTTTAAGGTACTTACTAGTCAGGTACATTCTTAGGCGTTTAATATGGGGTGTTGAGTCCATTTCGTTGAGCAAGGAGTAGCTCTTGTCTATTCCATATTTGGCTTAAGGAACTTTATCTGTGCTCATTTCAATCTCTGGTTTTATGCAGCACCCCAACTCACCTTTCCCCATAAGCAAGCATAAGTTGGTTTTCTAAATTTGAGACCCTGTTCTGTTCTGTAATTCAGTTCCTGTGTAGCCAAGTTTACATTCCGTGTATTACTGATATCTTATGATGTTTCTTTTTCTGTGTGACTTATTTCAGTTAGAATCATCATACCTGAATCCACTCATTGTGCTGCTAAGGGCCTGATGACACAGATTTCATTGCTGAGTGATATTGCTTTGTAAGTAAATACCACAACTTCTTTATCCATTTTTCACTTTCTGCGATGTTGAACTTGTACTGTAAACGAGGTTCTTGTAAACAGAGCCGTTCCAAACTTTGGGGTGGCTGTGTCTTTTTGATTTTAATTTCCCTAAGCTATAGGACCATAAGTGGAAGTGCCCTAGGTTCTGTTGCTTTGTTTTTTAGATGTTTCAGGAAACACCATACACTTCTCCCGAGTGGTTGTTGGCAATTTACATCCCGCCCATCAGCATAACAAGGCTCCCAGTTCTCCATGGCCTGTCCTGCCTTTCTGGATTTTACACTTTTTTCAGATGGCCCTTTTGACCGGGGGGAAGTGAGACTTCATTGTAGTGCAGATTTCCTTTGCAAGCTTGCTTGGTTGGCCAAAACGGGCGTATGCGTTTTTTCCTGAATATATTCAGGAAAAAACGCATACGCCCTTTTTGGCCAAGTGCATCATTGTGGACGTTCTGCCTCTTTTCCTATGCTTTCAATGCAATTCCAGTCTACCTCCTGAAATCGGTTTCCTGCAATTCTGCCCCGCTTTCAAGTCCTCTTGGCAGCCTTACTTCAGTCTATTTTTGGACGATAGCTGTCATTTATAACTCTGCAGGTTTGTGAATTACAGTGCCCCTGAGCTCCTATCTTCAACTCGCTTTCTTTTGAGCTGGCCGCAACACCGCAGGATGGCTTCAGGCCCTAATCTGGTTCCGGCACGGCACGCTGATCCTTTGGTTAATTCCTCTTCCTGGTGGGAAATGAGAGTTAAATTTGCCCGTCCAGACACCTCCAGCTAGCCTCTCATTGGTTCTCGCTATTCCTGTTCATCTTCCGCAGAAATTGCAAACTGGGCCAAACAGGAGGTTAAAGGGACTGACTCTCCAAGTCGGGAGAGTGTTAGTAAAGCGTCTGGAATGTTGCACCCGAGTACCAGGTATGAAAACTGAGACATATTTGAACACGTCTCCCGATCACATGGTTGATCATACTCTAGGTTCCACATGCATGTTTTAGCTGAAGGAAGAATACCTTAAACCTGGGTAGTTGAAACCCGTGGAATGGGTACCATGCAATATGACTTCAAAGGGTCTTCATTTGCTCACCAAACCTCTCCAATCCTATCACTGCTGCGTTTATGCCCCTGTACACATGCTTGATTCTCTTTTGGAGACATAGCAATCCATAGGTTTTAAGATACTTACTAGTCAGGTACATTCTTAGGCATTTAATATGGGGTGTGGAGTCCATTTCGTTGAGCAAGGAGTAGCTCTTGTCTATTCCATATTTGGCTTAAGGAACTTTATCTGTGCTCATTTCAATCTCTGGTTTTATGCAGCACCCCAACTCACCTTTACCCTTAAGCAAGAATAAGTTGGTTTTCTAAATTTGAGACCCTGTTCTGTTCTGTAATTCAGTTCCTGTGTAGCCAAGTTTACGTTCCGTGTATTACTGATATCTTATGATGTTTCTTTTTCTGTGTGACTTATTTCAGTTAGAATCATCATACCTGAATCCACTCATTGTGCTGCTAAGGGCCTGATGACACAGATTTCATTGCTGAGTTATATTGCTTTGTAAGTAAATACCACAACTTCTTTATCCATTTTTCACTTTCTGTGATGTTGAACTTGTACTGTAAACGAGGTTCTTGTAAACAGAGGCGTTCCAAACTTTGGGGTGGCTGTGTCTTTTTGATTTTAATTTCCCTAAGCTATAGGACCATAAGTGGAAGTGCCCTAGGTTCTGTTACATTGTTTTTTAGATGTTTCAGGAAACACCATACACTTCTCCTGAGTGGTTGTTGGCAATTTACATCCCGCCCTTCAGCATAACAAGGCTCCCAGTTCTCCATGGCCTGTCCTGCCTTTCTGGATTTTACACTTTTTTCAGATGGCCCTTTTGACCGGGGGGAAGTGAGACTTCATTGTAGTGCACATTTCTTTGCAAGCTTGCTTGGTTGGCCAAAAAGGGCGTATGCGTTTTTTCCTGAATATATTCTGGAAGAAACACATACGCCCTTTTTGGCCAAGTGCATCATTGTGGACGTTCTGCCTCTTTTCCTATGCTTTCAATGCAATTCCAGTCTACCTCCTGAAATCGGTTTCCTGCAATTCTGCCCCGCTTTCAAGTCCTCTTGGCAGCCTTACTTCAGTCTATTTTTGGACGATAGCTGTCATTTATAACTCTGCAGGTTTGTGAATTACAGTGCCCCTGAGCTCCTTTCTTCAACTCGCTTTCTTGTGACCTGGCCGCAACACTGCAGGATGGCTTCAGGCCCTGATATGGTTCCGGCACGGCACGCTGAGCCTTTGGTTATTTCCTCTTCCTGGTGGGAAATGAGAGTTAAATTTGCCCGTCCAGACACCTCCAGCTAGTCTCTCATTGGTTCTCGCTATTCCTGTTCATCTTCCGCAGAAATTGCAAACTGGGCCAAACAGGAGGTTAAAGGCGCTGACTCTCCAAGTGGGGAGAGTGTTAGTAAAGCGTCTGGAATGTTGCACACGAGTACCAGGGGAGGAAAACTGAGACATATTTGAACACGTCTCCCGTTCACATGGTCGATCATACTTGGGTTCCACATACATGTTTTAGCTGAAGGAAGAATACCTTAAACCTGGAGAGTTAAGACCCGTGGAATGGGTACCATGCAATATGACTTCAAAGGGTCTTCATTTGCTCACCGAACCTCTCCAATCCTATCACTGCTGCGTTTATGCCCCTGTACACATGCTTGATTCTCTTTCGGAGACTTAGCAATCCATAGGTTTTAAGATACTTACTAGTCAGGTACATTCTTAGGCGTTTAATATGCGGTGTTGAGTCCATTTCGTTGAGCAAGGAGTAGCTCTTGTCTATTCCATATTTGGCTTAAGGAACTTTATCTGTGCTCATTTCAATCTCTGGTTTTATGCAGCACCCCAACTCACCTTTTCCCTTAAGCAAGCATAAGTTGGTTTTCTAAATTTGAGACCCTGTTCTGTTCTGTAATTCAGTTCCTGTGTAGCCAAGTTTACATTCCGTGTATTAGTGATATCTTATGATGTTTCTTTTTCTGTGTGACTTATTTCAGTTAGAATCATCGTACCTGAATCCACTCATTATGCTGCTATGGGCCTGATGACATAGATTTCATTGCTGAGTGATACTGCATTGTACGTAAGTACCACAAGTTCTTTATCCATTTTTCACTTTCTGTGATATTGAACTTGTACGGTAAACGATGTTCTTGTAAACAGAGGCGTCCCAAACTTTGGGGTGGCTATGTCTTTTTGGTTTTAATTTCCCTAAGCTATAGGACCATAAGTGGAAGTGCCCTAGGCTCTGTTGCTTTGTTTTTTAGATGTTTCAGGAAACACCATACACTTCTCCCGAGTGTCTGTTGGCAATTTACATCCCGCCCATCAGCATAACAAGGCTCCCAGTTCTCCATGGCCTGTCCTGCCTTTCTGGATTTTACACTTTTTTCAGATGGCCCTTTTGACCGGGGGGAAGTGAGACTTCATTGTAGTGCAGATTTCCTTTGCAAGCTTGCTTGGTTGGCCAAAAAGGGCGTATGTGTTTTTTCCTGAATATATTCAGGAAAAAACGCATACGCCCTTTTTGGCCAAGTGCATCATTGTGGACGTTCTGCCTCTTTTCCTATGCTTTCAATGCAATTCCAGTCTACCTCCTGAAATCGGTTTCCTGCAATTCTGCCCCGCTTTCAAGTCCTCTTGGCAGCCTTACTTCAGTCTATTTTTGGACGATAGCTGTCATTTATAACTCTGCAGGTTTGTGAATTACAGTTCCCCTGAGCTCCTATCTTCAACTCGCTTTCTTTTGAGCTGGCCGCAACACTGCAGGATGGCTTCAGGCCCTAATATGGTTCCGGCACGGCACGCTGAGCCTTTGGTTAATTCCTCTTCCTGGTGGGAAATGAGAGTTAAATTTGCCCGTCCAGACACCTCCAGCTAGTCTCTCATTGGTTCTCGCTATTCCTGTTCATCTTCAACAGAAATTGCAAACTGGGCCAAACAGGAGGTTAAAGGCGCTGACTCTCCAAGTCAGGAGAGTGTTAGTAAAGCGTCTGGAATGTTGCACCCGAGTACCAGGGTACGAAAACTGAGACATATTTGAACATGTCTCCCGATCACATGGTTGATCATACTCTAGGTTCCACATGCATGCTTTAGCTGAAGGAAGAATACCTTAAACCTGGGTAGTTGAAACCCGTGGAATGGGTACCATGCAATATGACTTCAAAGGGTCTTCATTTGCTCACCGAACCTCTGCAATCCTATCACTGCTGCGTTTATGCCCCTGTACACATGCTTGATTCTCTTTCAGAGACATAGTAATGCATAGGTTTTAAGATACTTACTACTCAGGTACATTCTTAGACGTTTAATATGGTGTGTTGAGTCCATTTCGTTGAGCAAGGAGTAGCTCTTGTCTATTCCATATTTGGCTTAAGGCACTTTATCTGTGCTCATTTCAATCTCTGGTTTTATGCAGCAACCCAACTCACCTTTCCCCTTAAGCAAGCATAAGTTGGTTTTCTAAATTTGAGACCCTGTTCTGTTTTGGAATTCAGTTCCTGTGTAGCCAAGTTTACATTCCGTGTATTAGTGATATCTTATGATGTTTCTTTTTCTGTGTGACTTATTTCAGTTAGAATCATCATACCTGAATCCACTCATTGTGCTGGTAAGCGCCTGATGACACAGATTTCATTGCTGAGTGGTATTGCTTTGTAAGTAAATACCACAACTTCTTTATCCATTTTTCACTTTCTGCGATGTTGAACTTGTACTGTAAACGAGGTTCTTCTAAACAGAGCCGTTCCAAATTTGGGGTGGCTGTGTCTTTTTGATTTTAATTTCCCTAAGCTATAGGACCATAAGTGGAAGTGCCCTAGGCTCTGTTGCTTTGTTTTTTCGATGTTTCAGGAAACACCATACACTTCTCCCGAATGTCTGTTGGCAATTTACATCCCGCCCATCAGCATAACAAGGCTCCCAGTTCTCCATGGCCTGTCCTGCCTTTCTGGATTTTACACTTTTTTCAGATGGCCCTTTTGACCGGGGGGAAGTGAGACTTCATTGTAGTGCAGATTTCCTTTGCAAGCTTGCTTGGTTGGCCAAAAAGGGCGTATGCGTTTTTTCCTGAATATATTCAGGAAAAAACGCATACGCCCTTTTTGGCCAAGTGCATCATTGTGGACGTTCTGCCTCTTTTCCTATGCTTTCAATGCAATTCCAGTCTACCTCCTGAAATCGGTTTCCTGCAATTCTGCCCCGCTTTCAAGTCCTCTTGGCAGCCTTACCTCAGTCTATTTTTGGACGATAGCTGTCATTTATAACTCTGCAGGTTTGTGAATTACAGTGCCCCTGAGCTCCTTTCTTCAAATCGCTTTCTTGTGACCTGGCCGCAACACCGCAGGATGGCTTCAGGCCCTAATATGGTTCCGGCATGGCACGCTGAGCCTCTGGTTATTTCCTCTTCCTGGTGGGAAATGAGAGTTAAATTTGCCCGTCCAGACACCTCCAGCTAGTCTCTCATTGGTTCTCGCTATTCCTGTTCATCTTCCGCAGAAATTGCAAACTGGGCCAAACAGGAGGTTAAAGGCGCTGACTCTCCAAGTGGGGAGAGTGTTATTAAAGCGTCTGGAATGTTGTACCCGAGTACCACGGGAGGAAAACTGAGACATATTTGAACACGTCTCCCGATCACATGGTTGATCATACTCTGGGTTCCACATGCATGTTTTAGCTGAAGGAAGAATACCTAAAACCTGGGTAGTTGAAACCCGTGGAATGGGAACCATGCAATATGACTTCAAAGGGTCTTCATTTGCTCACCGAACCTCTCCAATCCTATCACTGCTGCGTTTATGCCACTGTACACATGCTTGATTCTCTTTCGGAGACATAGCAATCTATAGGTTTTAAGATACTTACTAGTCAGGTACATTCTTAGGCGTTTAATATGTGGTGTTGAGTCCATTTCGTTGAGCAAGGAGTAGCTCTTGTCTATTCCATATTTGGCTTAAGGAACTTTATCTGTGCTCATTTCAATCTCTGGTTTTATGCAGCACCCCAACTCACCTTTCCCCTTAAGCAAGCATAAGTTGCTTTTCTAAATTTGAGACCCTGTTCTGTTTTGGAATTCTGTTCCTGTGTAGCCAAGTTTACATTCCGTGTATTACTGATATCTTATGATGTTTCTTTTTCTGTGTGACTTATTTCAGTTAGAATCATCGTACCTGAATCCACTCATTATGCTGCTACGGGCCTGATGACATAGATTTCATTGCTGAGTGATACTGCATTGTACGTAAGTACCACAAGTTCTTTATCCATTTTTCACTTTCTGTGATATTGAACTTGTACGGTAAACGAGGTTCTTGTAAACAGAGGCGTCCCAAACTTTGGGGTGGCTGTCTCTTTTTGATTTTAATTTCCCTAAGGTATAGGACCATAAGTGGAACTGCCCTAGGCTCTGTTGCTTTGTTTTTTAGATGTTTCAGGAAACACCATACACTTCTCCCGAGTGTCTGTTGGCAATTTACATCCCGCCCATCAGCATAACAAGGCTCCCAGTTCTCCATGGCCTGTCCTGCCTTTCTGGATTTTACACTTTTTTCAGATGGCCCTTTTGACCGGGGGGAAGTGAGACTTCATTGTAGTGCAGATTTCCTTTGCAAGCTTGCTTGGTTGGCCAAAAAGGGCGTATGCGTTTTTTCCTGAATATATTCAGGAAAAAACGCATACGCCCTTTTTGGCCAAGTGCATCATTGTGGACGTTCTGCCTCTTTTCCTATGCTTTCAATGCAATTCCAGTCTACCTCCTGAAATTGGTTTCCTGCAATTCTGCCCCGTTTCAAGTACTCTTGGCAGCCTTACTTCAGTCTATTTTTGGACGATAGCTGTCATTTATAACTCTGCAGGTTTGTGAATTACAGTGCCCCTGAGCTCCTTTCTTCAACTCGCTTTCTTGTGACCTGGCCGCAACACCGCAGGATGGCTTCAGGCCCTAATCTGGTTCTGGCACGGCACGCTGAGCCTTTGGTTAATTCCTCTTCCTGGTGGGAAATGAGAGTTAAATTTGCCCGTTCAGACACCTCCAGGTCGTCTCTCATTGGTTCTCGCTATTCCTGTTCATCTTCCGCAGAAATTGCAAACTGGGCCAAACAGGAGGTTAAAGGGACTGACTCTCCAAGTGGGGAGAGTGTTAGTAAAGCGTCTGGAATGTTGCACCCGAGTACCAGGGTACGAAAACTGAGACATATTTGAACACGTCTCCCGATCACATGGTTGATCATACTCTAGGTTCCACATGCATGTTTTAGCTGAAGGAAGAATACCTTAAACCTGGGTAGTTGAAACCCGTGGAATGGGTACCATGCAATATGACTTCAAAGGGTCTTCATTTGCTCACCGAACCTCTCCAATCCTATCACTGCTGCGTTTATGCCCCTGTACACATGCTTGATTCTCTTTCGGAGACATAGCAATCCATAGGTTTTAAGATACTTACTAGTCAGGTACATTCTTAGGCGTTTAATATGCGGTGTTGAGTCCATTTCGTTGAGCAAGGAGTAGCTCTTGTCTATTCCATATTTGGCTTAAGGAACTTTATCTGTGCTCATTTCAATCTCTGGTTTTATGCAGCACCCCAACTCACCTTTCCCCTTAAGCAAGCATAAGTTGGTTTTCTAAATTTGAGACCCTGTTCTGTTCTGTAATTCAGTTCCTGTGTAGCCAAGTTTCCATTCCGTGTATTAGTGATATCTTATGATGTTTCTTTTTCTGTGTGACTTATTTCAGTTAGAATCATCATACATGAATCCACTCATTGCCCTGCTAAGGGCCTGATGACACAGATTTCATTGCTGAGTGATATTGCTTTGTAAGTGAATACCACAACTTCTTTATCCATTTTTCACTTTCTGTGATGTTGAACTTGTACTGTAAACGAGGTTCTTGTAAACAGAGCCGTTCCAAACATTGGGGTGGCTGTGTCTTTTCGATTTTAATTTCCCTAAGCTATAGGACCATAAGTGGAAGTGCCCTAGGTTCTGTTGCTTTGTTTTTTAGATGTTTCAGGAAACACCATACACTTCTCCCGAGTGTCTGTTGGTAATTTACATCCCGCCCATCAGCATAACAAGGCTCCCAGTTCTCCATGGCCTGTTGCCTTTCTGAATTTTACACTTTTTTCAGATGGCCCTTTTGACCGGGGGGAAGTGAGACTTCATTGTAGTGCAGATTTCCTTTGCAAGCTTGCTTGGTTGGCCAAAAAGGGCGTATGCGTTTTTTCCTGAATATATTCAGGAAGAAACGCATACGCCCTTTTTGGCCAAGTGCATCATTGTGGACGTTCTGCCTCTTTTCCTATGCTTTCAATGTAATTCCTGTCTACGTCCTGAATTCGGTTTCCTGCAATTCTGCCCCGTTTTCAAGTCCTCTTGGCAGCCTTACTTCCGTATATTTTTGGACGATAGCTGTCATTTATAACTCTGCAGGTTTGTGAATTACAGTGCCCCTGAGCTCCTTTCTTCAACTCGCTTACTTGTGACCTGGCCGCAACCCCGCTGGATGGCTTCAGGCCCTAATATGGTTCCGGACCGGCATGCTGAGCCTTTGGTTAATTCCTCTTCCTGGTGGGAAATGAGAGTTAAATTTGCCCGTCCAGACACTTCCAGCTAGCCTCTCATTGGTTCTCGCTATTCCTGTTCATCTTCTGCAGAAATTGCAAACTGGGCCAAACAGCAGGTTAAAGGGACTGACTCTCCAAGTCGGGAGAGTGTTAGTAAAGCGTCTGGAATGTTGCACCCGAGTACCAGGGGAGGAAAACTGAGACATATTTGAACACGTCTCCCGTTCACATGGTTGATCATACTCTGGGTTCCACATGCATGTTTTAGCTGAAGGAAGAATACCTTAAACCTGGAGAGTTGAGAGCCGTGTAATGGGTACCATGCAATATGACTTCAAAGGGTCTTCATTTGCTCACCGAACCTCTCCAATCGTATCACTGCTGCGTTTATGCCCCTGTACACACGCTTGATTCTCTTTTGGAGACATAGTAATCCATAGGTTTTAAGATACTTACTAGTCAGGTACATACTTAGGCGTTTAATATGCGGTGTTGAGTCCATTTCGTTGAGTAAGGAGTAGCTCTTGTCTATTCCATATTTGGCTTAAGGAACTTTATCTGTGCTCATTTCAATCTCTGGTTTTATGCAGCACCCCAACTCACCTTTCCCCTTAAGCAAGCATAAGTTGGTTTTCTAAATTTGAGACCCTGTTCTGTTTTGGAATGCAGTTCCTGTGTAGCCAAGTTTACATTCCGTGTATTAGTGATATCTTATGATGTTTCTTTTTCTGTGTGACTTATTTCAGTTAGAATCATCGTACCTGAATCCACTCATTATGCTGCTACGGGCCTGATGACATAGATTTCATTGCTGAGTGATACTGCATTGTACATAAGTGCCACAAGTTCTTTATCCATTTTTCACTTTCTGTGATATTGAACTTGTACGGTAAACGAGGTTCTTGTAAACGGAGGCGTCCCAAACTTTGGGGTGGCTGTGTCTTTTTGATTTTAATTTCCCTAATCTATAGGACCATAAGTGGCAGTGCCCTAGGCTCTGTTGCTTTGTTTTTTAGATGTTTCAGGAAACACCATACACTTCTCCTGAGTGTCTGTTGGAAATTTACCTCCCGCCAATCAGCATAACAAGGCTCCCAGTTCTCCATGGCCTGTCCTGCCTTTCTGGATTTTATACTTTTTTCAGATGGCCCTTTTGACCGGGGAGAAGTGAGACTTCATTGTAGTGCAGATTTCCTTTGCAAGTTTGCTTGGTTGGCCAAAAAGGGCGTATGCTTTTCTTCCTGAATATATTCAGGAAAAAACGCATACGCCCTTTTTGGCCAAGTACATCATTGTGGACGTTCTACCTCTTTTCCTATGCTTGAAATGCAATTCCAGTCTACCTCCTGAAATCGGTTTCCTGCAATTCTGCCCCGCTTTCAAGTCCTCTTGGCAGCCTTACTTCAGTCTATTTTTGGACGATAGCTGTCATTTATAACTCTGCAGGTTTGTGAATTACAGTGCCCCTGAGCTCCTTTCTTCAACTCGTTTTCTTGTGACCTGGCCGCAACACCGCAGGATGTCTTCAGGCCCTAATCTGGATCTGGCAGGGCACGATGAGCCTTTGGTTAATTCCTCTTCCTGGTGGGAAATGAGAGTTAAATTTGCCCGTCCAGACACCTCCAGCTAGCCTCTCATTGGTTCTCGCTATTCCTGTTCATCTTCCGCAGAAATTGCAAACTGTGCCAAACAGGAGGTTAAAGGCGCTGACTCTCCAAGTGGGGAGAGTGTTAGTAAAGCGTCTGGAATGTTGCACCCGAGTACCAGGGTACGAAAACTGAGACATATTTGAACACGTCTCCCGATCACATGGTTGTTCATACTCTAGGTTCCACATGCATGTTTTAGCTGAAGGAAGAATACCTTAAACCTGGGTAGTTGAAACCCGTGGAATGGGTACCATGCAATATGACTTCAAAGGGTCTTCATTTGCTCACGAACCTCTCCAATCCTATCACTGCTGCGTTTATGCCCCTGTACACATGCTTGATTCTCTTTCGGAGACATAACAATCCATAGGTTTTAAGATACTTACTAGTCAGGTACATTCTTAGACGTTTAATATGGTGTGTTGAGTCCATTTCGTTGAGCAAGGAGTAGCTCTTGTCTATTCCATATTTGGCTTAAGGAACTTTATCTGTGCTCATTTCAATCTCTGGTTTTATGCAGCACCCCAACTCACCTTTCCCCTTAAGCAAGCATATGTTGGTTTTCTAAATTTGAGACCCTGTTCTGTTCTGTAATTCAGTTTCTGTGTAGCCAAGTTTCCATTCCTTGTATTACTGATATCTTATGATGTTTCTTTTTCTGTGTGACTTATTTCAGTTAGAATCATCATACCTGAATCCACTCATTGTGCTGCTAAGGGCCTGATGACACAGATTTCATTGCTGAGTGATATTGCTTTGTAAGTAAATACCACAACTTCTTTATCCATTTTTCACTTTCTGCGATGTTGAACTTGTACTGTAAACGAGGTTCTTGTAAACAGAGCCATTCCAAACTTTGGGGTGGCTGTGTCTTTTTGATTTTATTTTCCCTAAGCTATAGGACCATAAGTGGAATTGTCCTAGGTTCTGTTGCTTTGTTTTTTAGATGTTTCAGGAAACACCATACACTTCTCCTGAGTGTCTGTTGGCAATTTACATCCCGCCCATCAGCATAACAAGGCTCCCAGTTCTCCATGGCCTGTCCTGCCTTTCTGGATTTTACACTTTTTTCAGATGGCCCTTTTGACCGGGGGGAAGTGAGACTTCATTGTAGTGCAGATTTCCTTTGCAAGCTTGCTTGGTTGGCCAAAAAGGGCGTATGCGTTTTTTCCTGAATATATTCAGGAAAAAACGCATACGCCCTTTTTGGCCAAGTGCATCACTGTGGACGTTCTGCCTCTTTTCCTATGCTTGAAATGCAATTCCTGTCTACCTCCTGAAATCGGTTTCCTGCAATTCTGCCACGCTTTCAAGTCCTCTTGGCAGCCTTACTTCAGTCTATTTTTGGACGATAGCTGTCATTTATAACTCTGCAGGTTTGTGAATTACAGTGCCCCTGAGCTCCTTTCTTCAACTCGCTTTCTTGTGACCTGGCCGCAACACCGCAGGATGTCTTCAGGCCCTAATGTGGTTCCGGCATGGCATGCTGAGCCTTTGGTTAATTCCTCTTCCTGGTGGGAAATGAGAGTTAAATTTGCCCGTTCAGACACCTCCAGGTAGTCTCTCATTGGTTCTCGCTATTCCTGTTCATCTTCCGCAGAAATTGCAAACTGGGGCAAACAGGAGGTTAAAGTCACTGACTCTCCAAGTAGGGAGAGTGTTAGTAAAGCGTCTGGAATGTTGCACCCGAGTACCAGGGGAGGAAAACTGAGACATATTTGAACACGTCTCCCGTTCACACGGTTGATCATACTCTGGGTTCCACATGCATGTTTTAGCTGAAGGAAGAATACCTTAAACCTGGAGAGTTGAAACCCGTGGAATGGGTACCATGCAATATGACTTCAAAGGGTCTTCATTTTCTCACCGAACCTCTCTAATCCTATCACTGCTGCGTTTATGCCACTGTACACACGCTTGATTCTCTTTTGGAGACATAACAATCCATAGGTTTTAAGATACTTACTAGTCAGGTACATTCTTAGGCGTTTAATATTCGGTGTTGAGTCCATTTCGTTGAGCAAGGAGTAGCTCTTGTCTATTCCATATTTGGCTTAAGGAACTTTATCTGTGCTCATTTCAATCTCTGGTTTTATGCAGCACCCCAACTCACCTTTCCCCTTAAGCAAGCATAAGTTGGTTTTCTAAATTTGAGACCCTTTTCTGTTTTGGAATTCAGTTCCTGTGTAGCCAAGTTTACATTCCGTGTATTAGTGATATCTTATGATGTTTCTTTTTCTGTGTGACTTATTTCAGTTAGAATCATCGTACCTGAATCCACTCATTTTGCTGCTATGGGCCTGATGACATAGATTTCATTGCTGAGTGATACTGCATTGTACGTAAGTACCACAAGTTCTTTATCCATTTTTCACTTTCTGTGATATTGAATTTGTATGGTAAACGAGGTTCTTGTAAACAGAGGCGTCCCAAACTTTGGGGTGGCTGTGTCTTTTTGATTTTAATTTCCCTAATCTATAGGACCATAAGTGGAAGTGCCCTAGGCTCTGTTGCTTTGTTTTTTAGATGTTTCAGGAAACACCATACACTTCTCCCGAGTGTCTGTTGGCAATTTACATCCCGCCCATCAGCATAACAAGGCTCCCAGTTCTCCATGGCCTGTCCTGCCTTTCTGGATTTTACACTTTTTTCAGATGGCCCTTTTGACCGGGGGGAAGTGAGACTTCATTGTAGTGCAGATTTCCTTTGCAAGCTTGCTTGGTTGGCCAAAAAGGGCGTATGCGTTTTTTCCTGAATATATTCAGGAAAAAACGCATACGCCCTTTTTGGCCAAGTGCATCATTGTGGACGTTCTGCCTCTTTTCCTATGCTTTCAATGCAATTCCAGTCTACCTCCTGAAATCGGTTTCCTGCAATTCTGCCCCACTTTCAAGTCCTCTTGGCAGCCTTACTTCAGTATATTTTTGGACGATAGCTGTCATTTATAACTCTGCAGGTTTTTGAATTACAGTGCCCCTGAGCTCCTTTCTTCAACTCGCTTTCTTGTGACCTGGCCGCAACACCGCAGGATGGCTTCAGGCCCTAATCTGGTTCTGGCACGGCATGCTGAGCCTTTGGTTATTTCCTCTTCCTGGTGGGAAATGAGAGTTAAATTTGCCCGTCCAGACACCTCCAGCTAGTCTCTCATTGGTTCTCGCTATTCCTGTTCATCTTCCGCAGAAATTGCAAACTGGGCCAAACAGGAGGTTAAAGGTGCCGACTCTCCAAGTCGGGAGAGTGTTAGTAAAGCGTCTGGAATGTTGCACCCGAGTACCAGGGTACGAAAACTGAGACATATTTGAACACGTCTCCCGATCACATGGTTGATCATACTCTAGGTTCCACATGCATGTTTTAGCTGAAGGAAGAATACCTTAAACCTGGGTAGTTGAAACCCGTGGAATGGGTACCATGCAATATGACTTCAAAGGGTCTTCATTTGCTCACCGAACCTCTCCAATCCTATCACTGCTGCGTTTATGCCCCTGTACACACGCTTGATTCTCTTTTGGAGACATAGCAATCCATAGGTTTTAAGATACTTACTAGCCAGGTACATTCTTAGGCGTTTAATATGGCGTTTTGAGTCCATTTCGTTGAGCAAGGAGTAGCTCTTGTCTATTCCATATTTGGCTTAAGGAACTTTATCTGTGCTCATTTCAATCTCTGGTTTTATGCAGCACCCCAACTCACCTTTCCCCTTAAGCAAGCATAAGTTGGTTTTCTAAATTTGAGACCCTGTTCTGTTCTGTAATTCAGTTTCTGTGTAGCCAAGTTTCCATTCCTTGTATTACTGATATCTTATGATGTTTCTTTTTCTGTGTGACTTATTTCAGTTAGAATCATCATACCTGAATCCACTCATTGTGCTGCTAAGGGCCTGATGACACAGATTTCATTGCTGAGTGATATTGCTTTGTAAGTAAATACCACAACTTCTTTATCCATTTTTCACTTTCTGCGATGTTGAACTTGTACTGTAAACGAGGTTCTTGTAAACAGAGCCATTCCAAACTTTGGGGTGGCTGTGTCTTTTTGATTTTAATTTCCCTAAGCTATAGGACCATAAGTGGAATTGTCCTTGGTTCTGTTGCTTTGTTTTTTAGATGTTTCAGGAAACACCATACACTTCTCCTGAGTGCCTGTTGGCAATTTACATCCCGCCCATCAGCATAACAAGGCTCCTAGTTCTCCATGGCCTGTCCTGTCTTTCTGGATTTTACACTTTTTTCAGATGGCCCTTTTGACCGGGGGGAAGTGAGACTTCATTGTAGTGCAGATTTCCTTTGCAAGCTTGCTTGGTTGGCCAAAAAGGGCGTATGCGTTTTTTCCTGAATATATTCAGGAAAAAACGCATACGCACTTTTTGGCCAAGTGCATCACTGTGGACGTTCTGCCTCTTTTCCTATGCTTGAAATGCAATTCCTGTCTACCTCCTGAAATCGGTTTCCTGCAATTCTGCCCCGCTTTCAAGTCCTCTTGGCAGCCTTACTTCAGTCTATTTTTGGACGATAGCTGTCATTTATAACTCTGCAGGTTTGTGAATTACAGTGCCCCTGAGCTCCTTTCTTCAACTCGCTTTCTTGTGACCTGGCCGCAACACCGCAGGATGTCTTCAGGCCCTAATGTGGTTCCGGCATGGCATGCTGAGCCTTTGGTTAATTCCTCTTCCTGGTGGGAAATGAGAGTTAAATTTGCCCGTCCAGACACCTCCAGCTATCCTCTCGTTGGTTCTCGCTATTCCTGTTCATCTTCCGCAGAAATTGCAAACTGGGGCAAACAGGAGGTTAAAGTCACTGACTCTCCAAGTAAGGAGAGTGTTAGTAAAGCGTCTGGAATGTTGCACCCGAGTACCAGGGGAGGAAAACTGAGACATATTTGAACACGTCTCCCGTTCACACGGTTGATCATACTCTGGGTTCCACATGCATGTTTTAGCTGAAGGAAGAATACCTTAAACCTGGAGAGTTGAAACCCGTGGAATGGGTACCATGCAATATGACTTCAAAGGGTCTTCATTTGCTCACCGAACCTCTCTAATCCTATCACTGCTGCGTTTATGCCACTGTACACACGCTTGATTCTCTTTTGGAGACATAACAATCCATAGGTTTTAAGATACTTACTAGTCAGGTACATTCTTAGGCGTTTAATATGCGGTGTTGAGTCCATTTCGTTGAGCAAGGAGTAGCTCTTGTCTATTCCATATTTGGCTTAAGGAACTTTATCTGTGCTCATTTCAATCTCTGGTTTTATGCAGCACCCCAACTCACCTTTCCCCTTAAGCAAGCATAAGTTGGTTTTCTAAATTTGAGACCCTTTTCTGTTTTGGAATTCAGTTCCTGTGTAGCCAAGTTTACATTCCGTGTATTACTGATATCTTATGATGTTTCTTTTTCTGTGTGACTTATTTCAGTTAGAATCATCGTACCTGAATCCACTCATTTTGCTGCTATGGGCCTGATGACATAGATTTCATTGCTGAGTGATACTGCATTGTACGTAAGTACCACAAGTTCTTTATCCATTTTTCACTTTCTGTGATATTGAATTTGTATGGTAAACGAGGTTCTTGTAAACAGAGGCGTCCCAAACTTTGGGGTGGCTGTGTCTTTTTGATTTTAATTTCCCTAAGCTATAGGACCATAAGTGGAAGTGCCCTAGGCTCTGTTGCTTTGTTTTTTAGATGTTTCAGGAAACACCATACGCTTCTCCCGAGTGTCTGTTGGCAATTTACATCCCGCCCATCAGCATAACAAGGCTCCCAGTTCTCCATGGCCTGTCCTGCCTTTCTGGATTTTACACTTTTTTCAGATGGCCCTTTTGACCGGGGGGAAGTGAGACTTCATTGTAGTGCAGATTTCCTTTGCAAGCTTGCTTGGTTGGCCAAAAAGGGCGTATGCGTTTTTTCCTGAATATATTCAGGAAAAAACGCATACGCCCTTTTTGGCCAAGTGCATCATTGTGGACGTTCTGCCTCTTTTCCTATGCTTTCAATGCAATTCCAGTCTACCTCCTGAAATCGGTTTCCTGCAATTCTGCCCCACTTTCAAGTCCTCTTGGCAGCCTTACTTCAGTATATTTTTGGACGATAGCTGTCATTTATAACTCTGCAGGTTTTTGAATTACAGTGCCCCTGAGCTCCTTTCTTCAACTCGCTTTCTTGTGACCTGGCCGCAACACCGCAGGATGGCTTCAGGCACTAATCTGGTTCTGGCACGGCACGCTGAGCCTTTGGTTATTTCCTCTTCCTGGTGGGAAATGAGAGTTAAATTTGCCCGTCCAGACACCTCCAGCTAGTCTCTCATTGGTTCTCGCTATTCCTGTTCATCTTCCGCAGAAATTGCAAACTGGGCCAAACAGGAGGTTAAAGGTGCCGACTCTCCAAGTCAGGAGAGTGTTAGTAAAGCGTCTGGAATGTTGCACCCGAGTACCAGGGTACGAAAACTGAGACATATTTGAACACGTCTCCCGATCACATGGTTGATCATACTCTAGGTTCCACATGCATGTTTTAGATGAAGGAAGAATACCTTAAACCTAGGTAGTTGAAACCCGTGGAATGGGTACCATGCAATATGACTTCAAAGGGTCTTCATTTGCTCACCGAACCTCTCCAATCCTATCACTGCTGTGTTTATGCCCCTGTACACACGCTTGATTCTCTTTTGGAGACATAGCAATCCATAGGTTTTAAGATACTTACTAGCCAGGTACATTCTTAGGCGTTTAATATGGCGTTTTGAGTCCATTTCGTTGAGCAAGGAGTAGCTCTTGTCTATTCCATATTTGGCTTAAGGAACTTTATCTGTGCTCATTTCAATCTCTGGTTTTATGCAGCACCCCAACTCACCTTTCCCCTTAAGCAAGCATAAGTTGGTTTTCTAAATTTGAGACCCTGTTCTGTTTTGGAATGCAGTTCCTGTGTAGCCAAGTTTACATTCCGTGTATTAGTGATATCTTATGATGTTTCTTTTTCTGTGTGACTTATTTCAGTTAGAATCATCGTACCTGAATCCACTCATTGTGCTGCTAAGGGCCTGATGACATAGATTTCATTGCTGAGTGATACTGCTTTGTACGTAAGTACCACAAGTTCTTTATCCATTTTTCACTTTCTGTGATATTGAACTTGTACGGTAAAGGAGGTTCTTGTAAACAGAGCCGTTCCAAACTTTGGGGTGGCTGTGTCTTTTTTTTTTTAATTTCCCTAAGCTATAGGACCATAAGTGGAAGTGCCCTAGGCTCTGTTGCTTTGTTTTTTAGATGTTTCAGGAAACACCATACATTTCTCCTGAGTGTCTGTTGGCAATTTACATCCCGCCCATCAGCATAACAAGGCTCCCAGTTCTCCATGGCCTGTCCTGCCTTTCTGGATTTTACACTTTTTTCAGATGGCCCTTTTGACCGGGGAGAAGTGAGACTTCATTGTAGTGCAGATTTCCTTTGCAAGCTTGCATGGTTGGCCAAAAAGGGCGTATGCGTTTTTTCCTGAATATATTCAGGAAAAAACGCATATGCCCTTTTTGGCCAAGTGCATCATTGTGGACGTTCTGCCTCTTTTCCTATGCTTTCAATGCAATTCCAGTCTACCTCCTGAAATCGGTTTCCTGCAATTCTGCCCCGCTTTCAAGTCCTCTTGGCAGCCTTACTTCAGTCTATTTTTGGACAATAGCTGTCATTTATAACTCTGCAGGTTTGTGAATTACAGTGCCCCTGAGCTCCTATCTTCAACTCGCTTTCTTGTGACCTGGCCGCAACACCGCAGGATGGCTTCAGGCCCTAATCTGCTTCTGGCACGGCACGCGGAGCCTTTGGTTAATTCCTCTTCCTGGTGGGAAATGAGAGTTAAATTTGCCCATCCAGACACCTCCAGCTAGTCTCTCATTGGTTCTCGCTATTCCTGTTCATCTTCCACAGAAATTGCAAACTGGGCCAAACAGGAGGTTAAAGGGACTGACTCTCCAAGTGGGGAGAGTGTTAGTAAAGCGTCTGGAATATTGCACCCGAGTACCAGGGGAGGAAAACTGAGACATAGTTGAACACGTCTCCCGATCACATGGCTGATCATACTCTAGGTTCCACATGCATGTTTTAGCTGAAGGAAGAATACCTTAAACCTGGGTAGTTGAAACCCGTGGAATGGGTACCATGCAATATGACTTCAAAGGGTCTTCATTTGCTCACCGAACCTCTCCAATCCTATCACTGCTGCGTTTATGCCCCTGTACACATGCTTGATTCTCTTTCGGAGACATAGCAATCCATAGGTTTTAAGATACTTACTAGTCAGGTACATTCTTAGGTGTTTAATATGCGGTGTTGAGTCCATTTCGTTGAGCAAGGAGTAGCTCTTGTCTATTCCATATTTGGCCTAAGGAACTTTATCTGTGCTCATTTCAATCTCTGGTTTTATGCAGCAACCCAACTCACCTTTCCCCTTAAGCAAGCATAAGTTGGTTTTCTAAATTTGAGACCCTTTTCTGTTTTGGAATTCAGTTCCTGTGTAGCCAAGTTTACATTCCGTGTATTAGTGATATCTTATGATGTTTCTTTTTCTGTGTGACTTATTTCAGTTAGAATCATCGTACCTGAATCCACTCATTATGATGCTACGGGCCTGATGACATTGATTTCATTGCTGAGTGATACTGCATTGTACGTAAGTACCACAAGTTCTTTATCCATTTTTCACTTTCTGTGATATTGAACTTGTACGGTAAACGAGGTTATTGTAAACAGAGGCGTCCCAAACTTTGGGGTGGCTGTGTCTTTTTGATTTTAATTTCCCTAAGCTATAGGACCATAAGTGGAAGTGCCCTAGGCTCTGTTGCTTTGTTTTTTAGATATTTCAGGAAACACCATACACTTCTCCCGAGTGGTTGTTGGCAATTTACATCCCGCCCATCAGCATAACAAGGCTCCCAGTTCTCCATGGCCTGTCCTGCCTTTCTGGATTTTACACTTTTTTCAGATGGCCCTTTTGACCGGGGGGAAGTGAGACTTCATTGTAGTGCAGATTTCCTTTGCAATCTTGCTTGGTTGGCCAAAAAGGGCGTATGCGTTTTTTCCTGAATATATTCAGGAAGAAACGCATACGCCCTTTTTGGCCAAGTGCATCATTGTGGACGTTCTGCCTCTTTTCCTATGCTTTCAATGCAATTCCAGTCTACCTCCTGAAATCGGTTTCCTGCAATTCTGCCCCGCTTTCAAGTCCTCTTGGCAGCCTTACTTCAGTCTATTTTTGGACGATAGCTGTCATTTATAACTCTGCAGGTTTGTGAATTACAGTGCCCCTGAGCTCCTTTCTTCAACTCGCTTTCTTGTGAGCTGGCCGCAACACCGCAGGATGGCTTCAGGCCCTAATCTGGTTCCGGCACGGCACGCTGAGCCTTTGGTTAATTCCTCATCCTGGTGGGAAATTAGAGTTAAATTTGCCCGTCCAGACACCTCCAGCTAGTCTCTCATTGGTTCTCGCTATTCCTGTTCATCTTCCGCAGAAATTGTAACCTGGGCCAAACAGGAGGTTAAAGGCGCTGACTCTCCAAGTGGGGAGAGTGTTAGTAAACCGTCTGGAATGTTGCACCCGAGTACCAGGGGAGAAAAACTGAGACATATTTGAACACGTCTCCCGTTCACACGGTTGATCATACTCTGGGTTCCACATGCATATTTTAGCTGAAGGAAGAATACTTTAAACCTGCAGAGTTGAGACCCGTGGAATGGGTACCATGCAATATGACTTCAAAGGGTCTTCATTTGCTCACCGAACCTCTCCAATCCTATCACTGCTGCATTTACGCCCCTGTACACACGCTTGATTCTCTTTTGGAGACATAGCAATCCATAGGTTTTAAGATACTTACTAGTCAGGTACATTCTTAGGCGTTTAATATGGGGTGTTGAGTCCATTTCGTTGAGCAAGGAGTAGCTCTTGTCTATTCCATATTTGGCTTAAGGAACTTTATCTGTGCTCATTTCAATCTCTGGTTTTATGCAGCACCCCAACTCACCTTTCCCCTTAAGCAAGCATAAGTTGCTTTTCTAAATTTGAGACCCTGTTCTGTTTTGGAATTCAGTCCTGTGTAGCCAAGTTTACATTCTGTGTATTAGTGATATCTTATGATGTTTCTTTTTCTGTGTGACTTATTTCAGTTAGAATCATCGTACCTGAATCCACTCATTATGCTGCTACGGGCCTGATGACATAGATTTCATTGCTGAGTGATACTGCATTGTACGTAAGTACCACAAGTTCTTTATCCATTTTTCACTTTCTGTGATATTGAACTTGTACTGTAAACGAGGTTCTTGTAAACAGAGGCGTCCCAAACTTTTGGGTGGCTGTGTCTTTTTGCTTTTAATTTCCCTAAGCTATAGGACCATAAGTGGCAGTGCCCTAGGCTCTGTTGCTTTGTTTTTTAGATGTTTCAGGAAACACCATAGACTTCTCCCAAGTCTCTGTTGGCAATTTACATCCCGCCCATCAGCATAACAAGGCTCCCAGTTCTCCATGGCCTGTCCTGCCTTTCTGGATTTTACACTTTTTTCAGATGGCCCTTTTGACCGGGGGGAAGTGAGACTTCATTGTAGTGCAGATTTCCTTTGCAAGCTTGCTTGGTTGGCCAAAAAGGGCGTATGCGTTTTTTCCTGAATATATTCAGGAAAAAACGCATACGCCCTTTTTGGCCAAGTGCATCATTGTGGACGTTCTGCCTCTTTTCCTATGCTTTCAATGCAATTCCAGTCTACCTCCTGAAATTGGTTTCCTGCAATTCTGCCCCGTTTCAAGTACTCTTGGCAGCCTTACTTCAGTCTATTTTTGGACGATAGCTGTCATTTATAACTCTGCAGGTTTGTGAATTACAGTGCCCCTGAGCTCCTATCTTCAACTCGCTTTCTTTTGAGCTGGCCGCAACACCGCAGGATGGCTTCAGGCCCTAATCTGCTTCCGGCACGGCACGCTGAGCCTTTGGTTAATTCCTCTTCCTGGTGGGAAATGAGAGTTAAATTTGCCCGTCCAGACACCTCCAGCTAGCCTCTCATTGGTTCTCGCTATTCCTGTTCATCTTCCGCAGAAATTGCAAACTGGGCCAAACAGGAGGTTAAAGGGACTGATTCTCCAAGTCGGGAGAGTGTTAGTAAAGCGTCTGGAATGTTGCACCCGAGTACCAGGGTACGAAAACTGAGACATATTTGAACACGTCTCCCGTTCACACGGTTGATCATACTCTGGGTTCCACATGCATGTTTTAGCTGAAGGAAGAATACCTTAAACATGGAGAGTTGAGACCTGTGTAATGGGTACCATGCAATATGACTTCAAAGGGTCTTCATTTGCTCACCGAACCTCTCCAATCCTATCACTGCTGCGTTTATGCCCCTGTACACATGCTTGATTCTCTTTTGGAGACATAGCAATCCATAGGTTTTAAGATACTTACTAGTCAGGTACATTCTTAGGCGTTTAATATGGGGTGTTGAGTCCATTTCGTTGAGCAAGGAGTAGCTCTTGTCTATTCCATATTTGGCTTAAGGAACTTTATCTGTGCTCATTTCAATCTCTGGTTTTATGCAGCACCCCAACTCACCTTTACCCTTAAGCAAGAATAAGTTGGTTTTCTAAATTTGAGACCCTGTTCTGTTCTGTAATTCAGTTCCTGTGTAGCCAAGTTTACATTCCGTGTATTAGTGATATCTTATGATGTTTCTTTTTCTGTGTGACTTATTTCAGTTAGAATCATCGTACCTGAATCCACTCATTATGCTGCTACGGGCCTGATGACATAGATTTCATTGCTGAGTGATACTGCATTGTACGTAAGTACCACAAGTTCTTTATCCATTTTTCACTTTCTGTGATATTGAACTTGTACGGTAAACGAGATTCTTGTAAACAGAGGTGTCCCAAACTTTGGGGTGGCTGTGTCTTTTTGATTTTAATTTCCCTAAGCTATAGGACCATAAGTGGCAGTGCCCTAGGCTCTGTTCCTTTGCTTTTTAGATGTTTCAGGAAACACCATACACTTCTCCCAAGTGTCTGTTGGAAATTTACATCCCGCCCATCAGCATAACAAGGCTCCCAGTTCTCCATGGCCTGTCCTGCCTTTCTGGATTTTACACATTTTTCAGATGGCCCTTTTGACCGGGGGGAAGTGAGACTTCATTGTAGTGCAGATTTCCTTTGCAAGCTTGCTTGGTTGGCCATAAAGGGCGTATGCGTTTTTTCCTGAATATATTCAGGAAAAAACGCATACGCCCTTTTTGGCCAAGTGCATCATTGTGGACGTTCTGCCTCTTTTCCTATGCTTTCAATGCAATTCCAGTCTACCTCCTGAAATCGGTTTCCTGCAATTCTGCCCCGCTTTCAAGTCCTCTTGGCAGCCTTACTTCAGTCTATTTTTGGACGATAGCTGTCATTTATAACTCTGCAGGTTTGTGAATTACAGTGCCCCTGAGCTCCTTTCTTTAACTCGCTTTCTTGTGACCTGGCCGCAACACCGCAGGATGGCTTCAGGCCCTAATCTGGATCCGGCCCGGCATGCTGAGACTTTGGTTAATTCCTCTTCCTGGTGGGAAATGAGAGTTAAATTTGCCCGTCCAGACACCTCCAGCTAGCCTCTCATTGGTTCTCGCTATTCCTGTTCATCTTCTGCAGAAATTGCAAACTGGGCCAAACAGGAGGTTAAAGGGTCTGACTCTCCAAGTCAGGAGAGTGTTAGTAAAGCGTCTGGAATGTTGTACCCGAGTACCAGGGTACGAAAACTGAGACATATTTGAACACGTCTCCCGTTCACATGGTTGATCATACTCTGGGTTCCACATGCATGTTTTAGCTGAAGGAAGAATACCTTAAACCTGGAGAGTTGAGACCCGTGGAATGGGTACCATGCAATATAAATTCAAAGGGTCTTCATTTGCTCACCGAACCTCTCCAATCGTATCACTGCTGCGTTTATGCCCCTGTACACACGCTTGATTCTCTTTTGGAGACATAGTAATCCATAGGTTTTAAGATACTTACTAGTCAGGTACATTCTTAGGCGTTTAATATGCGGTGTTGAGTCCATTTCGTTGAGCAAGGAGTAGCTCTTGTCTATTCCATATTTGGCTTAAGGAACTTTATCTGTGCTCATTTCAATCTCTGGTTTTATGCAGCACCCCAACTCACCTTTACCCTTAAGCAAGCATAAGTTGGTTTTCTAAATTTGAGACCCTGTTCTGTTCTGTAATTCAGTTCCTGTGTAGCCAAGTTTACATTCCGTGTATTAGTGATATCTTATGATGTTTCTTTTTCTGTGTGACTTATTTCAGTTAGAATCATCATACCTGAATCCACTCATTATGCTGCTACGGGCCTGATGACATAGATTTCATTGCTGAGTGATATTGCTTTGTAAGTAAATACCACAACTTCTTTATCCATTTGTCACTTTCTGTGATGTTGAACTTGTACGGTAAACGAGGTTCTTGTAAACGGAGGCGTTCCAAACTTTGGGGTGGCTGTGTCTTTTTGATTTTAATTTCCCTAAGCTATAGGACCATAAGTGGAAGTGCCCTAGGTTCTGTTGCTTTGTTTTTTAGATGTTTCAGGAAACACCATACACTTCTCCCGAGTGGTTGTTGGCAATTTACATCCCGCCCATCAGCATAACAAGGCTCCCAGTTCTCCATGGCCTGTCCTGCCTTTCTGGATTTTACACTTTTTTCAGATGGCCCTTTTGACCGGGGGGAAGTGAGACTTCATTGTAGTGCAGATTTCCTTTGCAAGCTTGCTTGGTTGGCCAAAAAGTGCGTATGCGTTTTTTCCTGAATATATTCAGGAAAAAACGCATACGCCCTTTTTGGCCAAGTGCATCATTGTGGACGTTCTGCCTCTTTTCCTATGCTTTCAATGCAATTCCAGTCTACCTCCTGAAATCGGTTTCCTGCAATTCTGCCCCGCTTTCAGGTCCTCTTGGCAGCCTTACCTCAGTCTATTTTTGGACGATAGCTGTCATTTATAACTCTGCAGGTTTGTGAATTACAGTGCCCCTGAGCTCCTTTCTTCAACTCGCTTTCTTGTGACCTGGCCGCAACACCGCAGGATGGCTTCAGGCCCTAATATGGTTCCGGCACGGCACGCTGAGCCTTTGGTTATTTCCTCTTCCTGGTGGGAAATGAGAGTTAAATTTGCCCGTCCAGACACCTCCAGCTAGTCTCTCATTGGTTCTCGCTATTCCTGTTCATCTTCCACAGAAATTGCAAACTGGGCCAAACAGGAGGTTAAAGGCACTGACTCTCCAAGTGGGGAGAGTGTTAGTAAATCGTCTGGAATGTTGCACCCGAGTACCAGGGGAGGAAAACTGAGACATATTTGAACACGTCTCCCATTCACATGGTTGATCATACTTGGGTTCCCCATACATGTTTTAGCTGAAAGAAGAATACCTTAAACCTGGAGAGTTAAGACCCGTGTAATGGGTACCATGCAATATGACTTCAAAGGGTCTTCATTTGCTCACCGAACCTCTCCAATCCAATCACTGATGCGTTTATGCCCCTGTACACATGCTTGATTCTCTTTCGGAGACATAGCAATCCATAGGTTTTAAGATACTTACTAGTCAGGTACATTCTTAGGTGTTTAATATGCGGTGTAGAGTCCATTTCGTTGAGCAAGGAGTAGCTCTTGTCTATTCCATATTTGGCTTAAGGAACTTTATCTGTGCTCATTTCAATCTCTGGTTTTATGCAGAACCCCAACTCACCTTTCCCCTTAAGCAAGCATAAGTTGGTTTTCTAAATTTGAGACGCTGTTCTGTTCTGTAATTCAGTTCCTGTGTAGCCAAGTTTACATTCCGTGTATTACTGATATCTTATGATGTTTCTTTTTCTGTGTGACTTATTTCAGTTAGAATCATCATACCTGAATCCACTCATTGTTCTGCAAAGGGCCTGATGACACAGATTTCATTGCTGAGTGATATTGCTTTGTAAGTAAATACCACAACTTCTTTATCCATTTTTCACTTTCTGCGATGTTGAACTTGTACTGTAAACGAGGTTCTTGTAAACAGAGCCGTTCCAAACTTTGGGGTGGCTGTGTCTTTTTGATTTTAATTTCCCTAAGCTATAGGACCATAAGTGGAAGTGCCCTAGGTTCTGTTGCTTTGTTTTTTAGATGTTTCAGGAAACACCATACACTTCTCTGGAGTGGTTGTTGGCAATTTACATCCCGCCCATCAGCATAACAAGGCTCCCAGTTCTCCATGGCCTGTCCTGCCTTTCTGGATTTTACACTTTTTTCAGATGGCCCTTTTGACCGGGGGGAAGTGAGACTTCATTGTAGTGCAGATTTTCTTTGCAAGCTAGCTTGGTTGGCCAAAAAGGGCGTATGCGTTTTTTCCTGAATATATTCAGGAAAAAACGCATACGCCCTTTTTGGCCAAGTGCATCATTGTGGACGTTCTGCCTCTTTTCCTATGCTTTCAATGCAATTCCAGTCTACCTCCTGAAATCGGTTTCCTGCAATTCTGCCCCGCTTTCAAGTCCTCTTGGCAGCCTTACTTCAGTCTATTTTTGGACGATAGCTGTCATTTATAACTCTGCAGGTTTGTGAATTACACTGCCCCTGAGCTCCTTTCTTCAACTCGCTTTCTTTTGAGGTGGCCGCAACACCGCAGGATGGCTTCAAGCCCTAATCTGGTTCCGGTACGGCACGCTGAGCCTTTGGTTATTTCCTCTTCCTGGTGGGAAATGAGAGTTA
The DNA here is from genome assembly GCF_949987515.2 of Delphinus delphis. Lineage (NCBI taxonomy): Eukaryota > Metazoa > Chordata > Mammalia > Artiodactyla > Delphinidae > Delphinus > Delphinus delphis. The sequence continues at coordinate 577,981 of NW_027192754.1, forward strand.
AATTTGCCCGTCCAGACACCTCCAGCTAGCCTCTCATTGGTTCTCGCTATTCCTGTTCATCTTCCGCAGAAATTGCAAACTTGGCCAAACAGGAGGTTAAAGGGACTGACTCTCCAAGCCGGGAGAGTGTTAGTAAAGCGTCTGGAATGTTGCACCCGAGTACCAGGGTACGAAAACTGAGACATATTTGAACACATCTCCCGATCACATGGTTGATCATACTCTAGGTTCCACATGCATGTTTTAGCTGACGGAAGAATACCTTAAACCTGGGTAGTTGAAACCCGTGGAATGGGTACCATGCAATATGACTTCAAAGGGTCTTCATTTGCTCACCGAACCTCTCCAATCCTATCACTGCTGCGTTTATTCCCCTGTACACATGCTTGATTCTCTTTCGGAGACATAGCAATCCATAGGTTTTAAGATACTTACTAGTCAGGTACATTCTTAGGCGTTTAATATGCGGTGTTGAGTCCATTTCGTTGAGCAAGGAGTAGCTCTTGTCTATTCCATATTTGACTTAAGGAACTTTATCTGTGCTCATTTCAATCTCTGGTTTTATGCAGCACCCCAACTCACCTTTACCCTTAAGCAAGCATAAGTTGGTTTTCTAAATTTGAGACCCTGTTCTGTTCTGTAATTCAGTTCCTGTGTAGCCAAGTTTACATTCCGTGTATTACTGATATCTTATGATGTTTCTTTTTCTGTGTGACTTACTTCAGTTAGAATCATCATACCTGAATCCACTCATTGTGCTGCTAAGGGCCTGATGACACAGATTTCATTGCTGAGTGATATTGCTTTGTAAGTAAATACCACAACTTCTTTATCCATTTTTCACTTTCTGCGATGTTGAACTTGTACTGTAAACGAGGTTCTTGTAAACAGAGGCGTCCCAAACTTTGGGGTGGCTGTGTCTTTTTGATTTTAATTTCCCTAAGCTATAGGACCATAAGTGGAAGTGCCCTAGGCTCTGTTGCTTTGTTTTTTAGATGTTTCAGGAAACACCATACACTTCTCCCGAGTGTCTGTTGGCAATTTACATCCCGCCCATCAGCATAACAAGGCTCCCAGTTCTCCATGGCCTGTCCTGCCTTTCTGGATTTTACACTTTTTTCAGATGACCCTTTTGACCGGGGGGAAGTGAGACTTCATTGTAGTGCAGATTTCCTTTGCAAGCTTGCTTGGTTGGCCAAAAAGGGCGTATGCGTTTTTTCCTGAATATATTCAGGAAAAAACGCATACGCCCTTTTTGGCCAAGTGCATCATTGTGGACGTTCTGCCTCTTTTCCTATGCTTTCAATGCAATTCCAGTCTACCTCCTGAAATCGGTTTCCTGCAATTCTGCCCCGCTTTCAAGTCCTCTTGGCAGCCTTACTTCAGTCTATTTTTGGACGATAGCTGTCATTTATAACTCTGCAGGTTTGTGAATTACAGTGCCCCTGAGCTCCTTTCTTCAACTCGCTTTCTTTTGAGCTGGCCGCAACACCGCAGGATGGCTTCAGGCCCTAATCTGGTTCCGGTACGGCACGCTGAGCCTTTGGTTATTTCCTCTTCCTGGTGGGAAATGAGAGTTAAATTTGCCCGTCCAGACACCTCCAGCTAGTCTCTCATTGGTTCTCGCTATTCCTGTTCATCTTCCGCAGAAATTGCAAACTGGGCCAAACAGGAGGTTAAAGGCGCTGACTCTCCAAGTCGGGAGAGTGTTAGTAAAGCGTCTGGAATGTTGCACCCGAGTACCAGGGGAGGAAAACTGAGACATATTTGAACACGTCTCCTGTTCACATGGTTGATCATACTTGGGTTCCACATGCATGTTTTAGCCGAAGGAAGAATACCTTAAACCTGGAGAGTTGAGACCCGTGTAATGGGTACCATGCAATATGACTTCAAAGGGTCTTCATTTGCTCACCGAACCTCTCCAATCCTATCACTGCTGCGTTTATGCCCCTGTACACATGCTTGATTCTCTTTCTGAGACATAGCAATCCATAGGTTTTAAGATACTTACTAGTCAGGTACATTCTTAGGCGTTTAATATGCGGTGTTGAGTCCATTTCGTTGAGCAAGGAGTAGCTCTTGTCTATTCCATATTTGACTTAAGGAACTTTATCTGTGCTCATTTCAATCTCTGGTTTTATGCAGCACCCAAACTCACCTTTACCCTTAAGCAAGCATAAGTTAGTTTTCTAAATTTGAGACCCTGTTCTGTTCTGTAATTCAGTTCCTGTGTAGCCAAGTTTACATTCCGTGTATTACTGATATCTTATGATGTTTCTTTTTCTGTGTGACTTATTTCAGTTAGAATCATCATACCTGAATCCACTCATTGTGCTGCTAAGGGCCTAATGACATAGATTTCATTGCTGAGTGATATTGCTTTGTAAGTAAATACCACAACTTCTTTATCCATTTTTCACTTTCTGCGATGTTGAACTTGTACTGTAAACGAGGTTCTTGTAAACAGAGGCGTCCCAAACTTTGGGGTGGCTGTGTCTTTTTGATTTTAATTTCCCTAAGCTATAGGACCATAAGTGGAAGTGCCCTAGGCTCTGTTGCTTTGTTTTTTAGATGTTTCAGGAAACACCATACACTTCTCCCGAGTGTCTGTTGGCAATTTACATCCCGCCCATCAGAATAACAAGGCTCCCAGTTCTCCATGGCCTGTCCTGCCTTTCTGGATTTTACACTTTTTTCAGATGGCCCTTTTGACCGGGGGGAAGTGAGACTTCATTGTAGTGCAGATTTCCTTTGCAAGCTTGCTTGGTTGGCCAAAAAGGGCGTATGCGTTTTTTCCTGAATATATTCAGGAAAAAACGCATACGCCCTTTTTGGCCAAGTGCATCATTGTGGACGTTCTGCCTCTTTTCCTATGCTTTCAATGCAATTCCAGTCTACCTCCTGAAATCGGTTTCCTGCAATTCTGCCCCGCTTTCAAGTCCTCTTGGCAGCCTTACTTCAGTCTATTTTTGGACGATAGCTGTCATTTATAACTCTGCAGCTTTGTGAATTACAGTGCCCCTGAGCTCCTTTCTTCAACTTGTTTCTTGTGACCTGGCCGCAACACCGCAGGATGGCTTCAGGCCCTAATCTGGTTCCGGCCCGGCACGCTGAGCCTTTGGTTAATTCCTCTTCCTGGTGGGAAATGAGAGTTAAATTTGCCCGTCCAGACACCTCCAGCTAGCCTCTCATTGGTTCTCGCTATTCCTGTTCATCTTCCGCAGAAATTGCAAACTGTGCCAAACAGGAGGTTAAAGGCGCTGACTCTCCAAGTGGGGAGAGTGTTAGTAAAGCGTCTGGAATGTTGCACCCGAGTACCAGGGTACGAAAACTGAGACATATTTGAACACGTCTCCCGATCACATGGTTGATCATACTCTGGGTTCCACATGCATGTTTTAGCTGAAGGAAGAATACCTAAAACCTGGGTAGTTGAAACCCGTGGAATGGGTACCATGCAATATGACTTCAAAGGGTCTTCATTTGCTCACCGAACCTCTCCAATCCTATCACTGCTGCGTTTATGCCCCTGTACACATGCTTGATTCTCTTTCAGAGACATAGCAATCCATAGGTTTTAAGATACTTACTAGTCAGGTACATTCTTAGGCGTTTAATATGCGGTGTTGAGTCCATTTCATTGAGCAAGGAGTAGCTCTTGTCTATTCCATATTTGGCTTAAGGAACTTTATCTGTGCTCATTTCAATCTCTGGTTTTATGCAGCAACCCAACTCACCTTTCCCCTTAAGCAAGCATAAGTTGGTTTTCTAAATTTGAGCCCCTGTTCTGTTTTGGAATGCAGTTCCTGTGTAGCCAAGTTTACATTCCGTGTATTAGTGATATCTTATGATGTTTCTTTTTCTGTGTGACTTATTTCAGTTAGAATCATCGTACCTGAATCCACTCATTGTGCTGCTAAGGGCCTGTTGACATAGATTTCATTGCTGAGTGATATTGCTTTGTAAGTAAATACCACAAATTCTTTATCCATTTTTCACTTTCTGCGATGTTGAACTTGTACTGTAAACGAGGTTCTTGTAAACAGAGGCGTCCCAAACTTTGGGGTGGCTGTGTCTTTTTGATTTTAATTTCCCTAAGCTATAGGACCATAAGTGGCAGTGCCCTAGGCTCTGTTGCTTTGTTTTTTAGATGTTTCAGGAAACACCATACACTTCTCCCGAGTGGTTGTTGGCAATTTACATCCCGCCCATCAGCATAACAAGGCTCCCAGTTCTCCATGGCCTGTCCTGCCTTTCTGGATTTTACACTTTTTTCAGATGGCCCTTTTGACCGGGGGGAAGTGAGACTTCATTGTAGTGCAGATTTCCTTTGCAAGCTTGCTTGGTTGGCCAAAAAGGGCGTATGCGTTTTTTCCTGAATATATTCAGGAAAAAACGCATACACCCTTTTTGGCCAAGTGCATCATTGTGGACGTTCTGCCTCTTTTCCTATGCTTTCAATGCAATTCCAGTCTACCTCCTGAAATCGGTTTCCTGCAATTCTGCCCCGCTTTCAAGTCCTCTTGGCAGCCTTACTTCAGTATATTTTTGGACGATAGCTGTCATTTATAACTCTGCAGCTTTGTGAATTACAGTGCCCCTGAGCTCCTTTCTTCAACTCGCTTTCTTGTGACCTGGCCGCAACACCGCAGGATGGCTTCAGGCCCTAATCTGGTTCCGGCCCGGCACGCTGAGCCTTTGGTTAATTCCTCTTCCTGGTGGGAAATGAGAGTTAAATTTGCCCGTCCAGACACCTCCAGCTAGCCTCTCATTGGTTCTCGCTATTCCTGTTCATCTTCCGCAGAAATTGCAAACTGTGCCAAACAGGAGGTTAAAGGCGCTGACTCTCCAAGTGGGGAGAGTGTTAGTAAAGCGTCTGGAATGTTGCACCCGAGTACCAGGGTACGAAAACTGAGACATATTTGAACACGTCTCCCGATCACATGGTTGATCATACTCTGGGTTCCACATGCATGTTTTAGCTGAAGGAAGAATACCTAAAACCTGGGTAGTTGAAACCCGTGGAATGGGTACCATGCAATATGACTTCAAAGGGTCTTCATTTGCTCACCGAACCTCTCCAATCCTATCACTGCTGCGTTTATGCCCCTGTACACATGCTTGATTCTCTTTCAGAGACATAGCAATCCATAGGTTTTAAGATACTTACTAGTCAGGTACATTCTTAGGCGTTTAATATGCGGTGTTGAGTCCATTTCGTTGAGCAAGGAGTAGCTCTTGTCTATTCCATATTTGGCTTAAGGAACTTTATCTGTGCTCATTTCAATCTCTGGTTTTATGCAGCAACCCAACTCACCTTTCCCCTTAAGCAAGCATAAGTTGGTTTTCTAAATTTGAGCCCCTGTTCTGTTTTGGAATGCAGTTCCTGTGTAGCCAAGTTTACATTCCGTGTATTAGTGATATCTTATGATGTTTCTTTTTCTGTGTGACTTATTTCAGTTAGAATCATCGTACCTGAATCCACTCATTGTGCTGCTAAGGGCCTGTTGACATAGATTTCATTGCTGAGTGATATTGCTTTGTAAGTAAATACCACAAATTCTTTATCCATTTTTCACTTTCTGCGATGTTGAACTTGTACTGTAAACGAGGTTCTTGTAAACAGAGGCGTCCCAAACTTTGGGGTGGCTGTGTCTTTTTGATTTTAATTTCCCTAAGCTATAGGACCATAAGTGGCAGTGCCCTAGGCTCTGTTGCTTTGTTTTTTAGATGTTTCAGGAAACACCATACACTTCTCCCGAGTGGTTGTTGGCAATTTACATCCCGCCCATCAGCATAACAAGGCTCCCAGTTCTCCATGGCCTGTCCTGCCTTTCTGGATTTTACACTTTTTTCAGATGGCCCTTTTGACCGGGGGGAAGTGAGACTTCATTGTAGTGCAGATTTCCTTTGCAAGCTTGCTTGGTTGGCCAAAAAGGGCGTATGCGTTTTTTCCTGAATATATTCAGGAAAAAACGCATACGCCCTTTTTGGCCAAGTGCATCATTGTGGACGTTCTGCCTCTTTTCCTATGCTTTCAATGCAATTCCAGTCTACCTCCTGAAATCGGTTTCCTGCAATTCTGCCCCGCTTTCAAGTCCTCTTGGCAGCCTTACTTCAGTCTATTTTTGGACGATAGCTGTCATTTATAACTCTGCAGTTTTGTGAATTACAGTGCCCCTGAGCTCCTTTCTTCAACTCGCTTTCTTTTGAGCTGGCCGCAACACCGCAGGATGGCTTCAGGCCCTAATCTGGTTCTGGCACGGCACGCTGAGCCTTTGGTTATTTCCGCCTCCTGGTGGGAAATGAGAGTTAAATTTGCCCGTCCAGACACCTCCAGCTAGCCTCTCATTGGTTCTCGCTATTCCTGTTCATCTTCCGCAGAAATTGCAAACTGTGCCAAACAGGAGGTTAAAGGCGCTGACTCTCCAACTGGGGAGAGTGTTAGTAAAGCGTCTGGAATGTTGCACCCGAGTACCAGGGGAGGAAAACTGAGACATATTTGAACACGTCTCCCGATCACATGGTTGATCATACTCTGGGTTCCACATGCATGTTTTAGCTGAAGGAAGAATACCTAAAACCTGGGTAGTTGAAACCCGTGGAATGGGTACCATGCAATATGACTTCAAAGGGTCTTCATTTGCTCACCGAACCTCTCCAATCCTATCACTGCTGCGTTTATGCCCCTGTACACATGCTTGATTCTCTTTCAGAGACATAGCAATCTATAGGTTTTAAGATACTTACTAGTCAGGTACATTCTTAGGCGTTTAATATGCGGTGTTGAGTCCATTTCGTTGAGCAAGGAGTAGCTCTTGTCTATTCCATATTTGACTTAAGGAACTTTATCTGTGCTCATTTCAATCTCTGGTTTTATGCAGCACCCCAACTCACCTTTACCCTTAAGCAAGCATAAGTTGGTTTTCTAAATTTGAGACCCTGTTCTGTTCTGTAATTCATTTCCTGTGTAGCCAAGTTTACATTCCGTGTATTACTGATATCTTATGATGTTTCTTTTTCTGTGTGACTTATTTCAGTTAGAATCATCATACCTGAATCCACTCATTGTGCTGCTACGGGCCTGATGACACAGATTTCATTGCTGAGTGATATTGCTTTGTAAGTAAATACCACAACTTCTTTATCCATTTTTCACTTTCTGCGATGTTGAACTTGTACTGTAAACGAGGTTCTTGTAAACAGAGGCGTCCCAAACTTTGGGGTGGCTGTGTCTTTTTGATTTTAATTTCCCTAAGCTATAGGACCATAAGTGGAAGTGCCCTAGGCTCTGTTGCTTTGTTTTTTAGATGTTTCAGGAAACACCATACACTTCTCCCGAGTGTCTGTTGGCAATTTACATCCCGCCCATCAGCATAACAAGGCTCCCAGTTCTCCATGGCCTGTCCTGCCTTTCTGGATTTTACACTTTTTTCAGATGGCCCTTTTGACCGGGGGGAAGTGAGACTTCATTGTAGTGCAGATTTCCTTTGCAAGCTTGCTTGGTTGGCCAAAAAGGGCGTATGCGTTTTTTCCTGAATATATTCAGGAAAAAACGCATACGCCCTTTTTGGCCAAGTGCATCATTGTGGACGTTCTGCCTCTTTTCCTATGCTTTCAATGCAATTCCAGTCTACCTCCTGAAATCGGTTTCCTGCAATTCTGCCCCGCTTTCAAGTCCTCTTGGCAGCCTTACTTCAGTCTATTTTTGGACGATAGCTGTCATTTATAACTCTGCAGGTTTGTGAATTACAGTGCCCCTGAGCTCCTTTCTTCAACTCGCTTTCTTGTGACCTGGCCGCAACACCGCAGGATGGCTTCAGGCCCTAATCTGGTTCCGGTACGGCACGCTGAGCCTTTGGTTATTTCCTCTTCCTGGTGGGAAATGAGAGTTAAATTTGCCCGTCCAGACACCTCCAGCTAGCCTCTCATTGGTTCTCACTATTCCTGTTCATCTTCCGCAGAAATTGCAAACTGGGCCAAACAGGAGGTTAAAGGCGCTGACTCTCCAAGTCGGGAGAGTGTTAGTAAAGCGTCTGGAATGTTGCACCCGAGTACCAGGGGAGGAAAACTGAGACATATTTGAACACGTCTCCTGTTCACATGGTTGATCATACTTGGGTTCCACATGCATGTTTTAGCCGAAGGAAGAATACCTTAAACCTGGAGAGTTGAAACCCGTGGAATGGGTACCATGCAATATGACTTCAAAGGGTCTTCATTTGCTCACCGAACCTCTCCAATCCTATCACTGCTGCGTTTATGCCCCTGTACACATGCTTGATTCTCTTTCGGAGACATAGCAATCCATAGGTTTTAAGATACTTACTAGTCAGGTACATTCTTAGGCGTTTAATATGCGGTGTTGAGTCCATTTCGTTGAGCAAGGAGTAGCTCTTGTCTATTCCATATTTGACTTAAGGAACTTTATCTGTGCTCATTTCAATCTCTGGTTTTATGCAGCACCCCAACTCACCTTTACCCTTAAGCAAGCATAAGTTAGTTTTCTAAATTTGAGACCCTGTTCTGTTCTGTAATTCAGTTCCTGTGTAGCCAAGTTTACATTCCGTGTATTACTGATATCTTATGATGTTTCTTTTTCTGTGTGACTTATTTCAGTTAGAATCATCATACCTGAATCCACTCATTGTGATGCTAAGGGCCTAATGACATAGATTTCATTGCTGAGTGATATTGCTTTGTAAGTAAATACCACAACTTCTTTATCCATTTTTCACTTTCTGCGATGTTGAACTTGTACTGTAAACGAGGTTCTTGTAAACAGAGGCGTCCCAAACTTTGGGGTGGCTGTGTCTTTTTGATTTTAATTTCCCTAAGCTATAGGACCATAAGTGGAAGTGCCCTAGGCTCTGTTGCTTTGTTTTTTAGATGTTTCAGGAAACACCATACACTTCTCCCGAGTGTCTGTTGGCAATTTACATCCCGCCCATCAGCATAACAAGGCTCCCAGTTCTCCATGGCCTGTCCTGCCTTTCTGGATTTTACACTTTTTTCAGATGGCCCTTTTGACCGGGGGGAAGTGAGACTTCATTGTAGTGCAGATTTCCTTTGCAAGCTTGCTTGGTTGGCCAAAAAGGGCGTATGCGTTTTTTCCTGAATATATTCAGGAAAAAACGCATACGCCCTTTTTGGCCAAGTGCATCATTGTGGACGTTCTGCCTCTTTTCCTATGCTTTCAATGCAATTCCAGTCTACCTCCTGAAATCGGTTTCCTGCAATTCTGCCCCGCTTTCAAGTCCTCTTGGCAGCCTTACTTCAGTCTATTTTTGGACGATAGCTGTCATTTATAACTCTGCAGGTTTGTGAATTACAGTGCCCCTGAGCTCCTTTCTTCAACTCGCTTTCTTGTGACCTGGCCGCAACACCGCAGGATGGCTTCAGGCCCTAATCTGGTTCCGGCCCGGCACGCTGAGCCTTTGGTTAATTCCTCTTCCTGGTGGGAAATGAGAGTTAAATTTGCCCGTCCAGACACCTCCAGCTAGCCTCTCATTGGTTCTCGCTATTCCTGTTCATCTTCCGCAGAAATTGCAAACTGTGCCAAACAGGAGGTTAAAGGCGCTGACTCTCCAAGTGGGGAGAGTGTTAGTAAAGCGTCTGGAATGTTGCACCCGAGTACCAGGGTACGAAAACTGAGACATATTTGAACACGTCTCCCGATCACATGGTTGATCATACTCTGGGTTCCACATGCATGTTTTAGCTGAAGGAAGAATACCTAAAACCTGGGTAGTTGAAACCCGTGGAATGGGTACCATGTAATATGACTTCAAAGGGTCTTCATTTGCTCACCGAACCTCTCCAATCCTATCACTGCTGCGTTTATGCCCCTGTACACATGCTTGATTCTCTTTCGGAGACATAGCAATCCATAGGTTTTAAGATACTTACTAGTCAGGTACATTCTTAGGCGTTTAATATGCGGTGTTGAGTCCATTTCGTTGAGCAAGGAGTAGCTCTTGTCTATTCCATATTTGGCTTAAGGAACTTTATCTGTGCTCATTTCAATCTCTGGTTTTATGCAGCACCCCAACTCACCTTTACCCTTAAGCAAGCATAAGTTGGTTTTCTAAATTTGAGACCCTGTTCTGTTTTGGAATGCAGTTCCTGTGTAGCCAAGTTTACATTCCGTGTATTAGTGATATCTTATGATGTTTCTTTTTCTGTGTGACTTATTTCAGTTAGAATCATCATACCTGAATCCACTCATTGTGCTGCTAAGGGCCTGATGACACAGATTTCATTGTTGAGTGATATTGCTTTGTAAGTAAATACCACAACTTCTTTATCCATTTTTCACTTTCTGCGATGTTGAACTTGTACTGTAAACGGGGTTCTTGTAAACAGAGCCGTTCCAAACTTTGGGGTGGCTGTGTCTTTTTGATTTTAATTTCCCTAAGCTATAGGACCATAAGTGGAAGTGCCCTAGGTTCTGTTGCTTTGTTTTTTAGATGTTTCAGGAAACACCATACACTTCTCCCGAGTGGTTGTTGGCAATTTACATCCCGCCCATCAGCATAACAAGGCTCCCAGTTCTCCATGGCCTGTGCTGCCTTTCTGGATTTTACACTTTTTTCAGATGGCCCTTTTGACCGGGGGGAAGTGAGACTTCATTGTAGTGCAGATTTCCTTTGCAAGCTTGCTTGGTTGGCCAAAAAGGGCGTATGCGTTTTTTCCTGAATATATTCAGGAAAAAACGCATACGCCCTTTTTGGCCAAGTGCATCATTGTGGACGTTCTGCCTCTTTTCCTATGCTTTCAATGCAATTCCAGTCTACCTCCTGAAATCGGTTTCCTGCAATTCTGCCCCGCTTTCAAGTCCTCTTGGCAGCCTTACTTCAGTCTATTTTTGGACGATAGCTGTCATTTATAACTCTGCAGGTTTGTGAATTAGAGTGCCCCTGAGCTCCTTTCTTCAACTCGCTTTCTTTTGAGCTGGCCGCAACACCGCAGGATGGCTTCAGGCCCCAATCTGGTTCCGGCACGGCACGCTGAGCGTTTGGTTAATTCCTCTTCCTGGTGGGAAATGAGAGTTAAATTTGCCCGTCCAGACACCTCCAGCTAGCCTCTCATTGGTTCTCGCTATTCCTGTTCATCTTCCGCAGAAATTGCAAACTGGGCCAAACAGGAGGTTAAAGGGACTGACTCTCCAAGTCGGGAGAGTGTTAGTAAAGCGTCTGGAATGTTGCACCCGAGTACCAGGGTACGAAAACTGAGACATATTTGAACACGTCTCCCGATCACATGGTTGATCATACTCTAGGTTCCACATGCATGTTTTAGCTGAAGGAAGAATACCTTAAACCTGGGTAGTTGAAACCCGTGGAATGGGTACCATGCAATATGACTTCAAAGGGTCTTCATTTGCTCACGAACCTCTCCAATCCTATCACTGCTGCGTTTATTCCCCTGTACACATGCTTGATTCTCTTTCGGAGACATAGCAATCCATAGGTTTTAAGATACTTACTAGTCAGGTACATTCTTAGGCGTTTAGTATGCGGTGTTGAGTCCATTTCGTTGAGCAAGGAGTAGCTCTTGTCTATTCCATATTTGACTTAAGGAACTTTATCTGTGCTCATTTCAATCTCTGGTTTTATGCAGCACCCCAACTCACCTTTACCCTTAAGCAAGCATAAGTTGGTTTTCTAAATTTGAGACCCTGTTCTGTTCTGTAATTCAGTTCCTGTGTAGCCAAGTTTACATTCCGTGTATTACTGATATCTTATGATGTTTCTTTTTCTGTGTGACTTATTTCAGTTAGAATCATCATACCTGAATCCACTCATTGTGCTGCTAAGGGCCTGATGACACAGATTTCATTGCTGAGTGATATTGCTTTGTAAGTAAATACCACAACTTCTTTATCCATTTTTCACTTTCTGCGATGTTGAACTTGTACTGTAAACGAGGTTCTTGTAAACAGAGCTGTTCCAAACTTTGGGGTGGCTGTGTCTTTTTGATTTTAATTTCCCTAAGCTATAGGACCATAAGTGGAAGTGCCCTAGGTTCTGTTGCTTTGTTTTTTAGATGTTTCAGGAAACACCATACACTTCTCCAGAGTGGTTGTTGGCAATTTACATCCCGCCCATCAGCATAACAAGGCTCCCAGTTCTCCATGGCCTGTCCTGCCTTTCTGGATCTTACACTTTTTTCAGATGGCCCTTTTGACCGGGGGGAAGTGAGACTTCATTGTAGTGCAGATTTCCTTTGCAAGCTTGCTTGGTTGGCCAAAAAGGGCGTATGCGTTTTTTCCTGAATATATTCAGGAAAAAACGCATACGCCCTTTTTGGCCAAGTGCATCATTGTGGACGTTCTGCCTCTTTTCCTATGCTTTCAATGCAATTCCAGTCTACCTCCTGAAATCGGTTTCCTGCAATTCTGCCCCGCTTTCAAGTCATCTTGGCAGCCTTACTTCAGTCTATTTTTGGACGATAGCTGTCATTTATAACTCTGCAGGTTTGTGAATTACAGTGCCCCTGAGCTCCTTTCTTCAACTCGCTTTCTTGTGACCTGGCCGCAACACCGCAGGATGGCTTCAGGCCCTAATCTGGTTCCGGCCCGGCATGCTGAGCCTTTGGATAATTCCTCTTCCTGGTGGGAAATGAGAGTTAAATTTGCCCGTCCAGACACCTCCAGCTAGCCTCTCATTGGTTCTTGCTATTCCTGTTCATCTTCCGCAGAAATTGCAAACTGGGCCAAACAGGAGGTTAAAGGCACTGACTCTCCAAGTGGGGAGAGTGTTAGTAAAGCGTCTGGAATGTTGCACCCGAGTACCAGGGGAGGAAAACTGAGACATATTTGAACACGTCTCCCGTTCACATGGTTGATCATACTCTGGGTTCCACATGCATGTTTTAGCTGAAGGAAGAATACCTTAAATCTGGAGAGTTGAGACCCGTGGAATGGGTACCATGCAATATGACTTCAAAGGGTCTTCATTTGCTCACCGAACCTCTCCAATCCTATCACTGCTGCGTTTATTCCCCTGTACACACGCTTGATTCTCTTTTGGAGACATAGCAATCCATAGGTTTTAAGATACTTACTAGTCAGGTACATTCTTAGGGGTTTAATATGGGGTTTTGAGTCCATTTCGTTGAGCAAGGAGTAGCTCTTGTCTATTCCATATTTGACTTAAGGAACTTTATCTGTGCTCATTTCAATCTCTGGTTTTATGCAGCACCCCAACTCACCTTTCCCCTTAAGCAAGCATAAGTTGGTTTTCTAAATTTGAGACCCTGTTCTGTTTTGGAATGCAGTTCCTGTGTAGCCAAGTTTACATTCCATGTATTACTGATATCTTATGATGTTTCTTTTTCTGTGTGACTTATTTCAGTTAGAATCATCGTACCTGAATCCACTCATTGTGCTGCTAAGGGCCTGATGACACAGATTTCATTGCTGAGTGATATTGCTTTGTAAGTAAATACCACAACTTCTTTATCCATTTTTCACTTTCTGCGATGTTGAACTTGTACTGTAAACGAGGTTCTTGTAAACAGAGCTGTTCCAAACTTTGGGGTGGCTGTGTCTTTTTTATTTTAATTTCCCTAAGCTATAGGACCATAAGTGGAAGTGCCCTAGGTTCTGTTGCTTTGTTTTTTAGATGTTTCAGGAAACACCATACACTTCTCCCGAGTGTCTGTTGGCAATTTACATCCCGCCCATCAGCATAACAAGACTCCCAGTTCTCCATGGCCTGTCCTGCCTTTCTGGATTTTACACTTTTTTCAGATGGCCCTTTTGACCGGGGGGAAGTGAGACTTCATTGTAGTGCAGATTTCCTTTGCAAGCTTGCTTGGTTGGCCAAAAAGGGCGTATACGTTTTTTCCTGAATATATTCAGGAAAAAACGCATACGCCCTTTTTGGCCAAGTGCATCATTGTGGACGTTCTGCCTCTTTTCCTATGCTTTCAATGCAATTCCAGTCTACCTCCTGAAATCGGTTTCCTGCAATTCTGCCCCGCTTTCAAGTCCTCTTGGCAGCCTTACTTCAGTCTATTTTTGGACGATAGCTGTCATTTATAACTCTGCAGGTTTGTGAATTACAGTGCCCCTGAGCTCCTTTCTTCAACTCGCTTTCTTTTGAGCTGGCCGCAACACCGCAGGATGGCTTCAGGCCCTAATCTGGTTCCGGCACGGCACGCTGAGCCTTTGGTTATTTCCTCTTCCTGTTGGGAAATGAGAGTTAAATTTGCCCGTCCAGACACCTCCAGCTAGCCTCTCATTGGTTCTCGCTATTCCTGTTCATCTTCCGCAGAAATTGCAAACTGTGCCAAACAGGAGGTTAAAGGCGCTGACTCTCCAAGTGGGGAGAGTGTTAGTAAAGCGTCTGGAATGTTGCACCCGAGTACCAGGGTACGAAAACTGAGACATATTTGAACACGTCTCCCGATCACATGGTTGATCATACTCTGGGTTCCACATGCATGTTTTAGCTGAAGGAAGAATACCTAAAACCTTGGTAGTTGAAACCCGTGGAATGGGTACCATGCAATATGACTTCAAAGGGTCTTCATTTGCTCACCGAACCTCTCCAATCCTATCACTGCTGCGTTTATGCCCCTGTACACATGCTTGATTCTCTTTCGGAGACATAGCAATCCATAGGTTTTAAGATACTTACTAGTCAGATACATTCTTAGGCGTTTAATATGGGGTTTTGAGTCCATTTCGTTGAGCAAGGAGTAGCTCTTGTCTATTCCATATTTGGCTTAAGGAACTTTATCTGTACTCATTTCAATCTCTGGTTTTATGCAGCACCCCAACTCACCTTTCCCCTTAAGCAAGCATAAGTTGGTTTTCTAAATTTGAGACCCTGTTCTGTTTTGGAATGCAGTTCCTGTGTAGCCAAGTTTACATTCCGTGTATTAGTGATATCTTATGATGTTTCTTTTTCTGTGTGACTTATTTCAGTTAGAATCATCGTACCTGAATCCACTCATTATGCTGCTATGGGCCTGATGACATAGATTTCATTGCTGAGTGATATTGCTTTGTACGTAAATACCACAACTTCTTTATCCATTTTTCACTTTCTGCGATGTTGAACTTGTACTGTAAACGAGGTTCTTGTAAACAGAGGCGTCCCAAACTTTGGGGTAGCTGTGTCTTTTTGATTTTAATTTCCCTAAGCTATAGGACCATAAGTGGAAGTGCCCTAGGTTCTGTTGCTTTGTTTTTTAGATGTTTCAGGAAACACCATACACTTCTCCCGAGTGGTTGTTGGCAATTTACATCCCGCCCATCAGCATAACAAGGCTCCCAGTTCTCCATGGCCTGTCCTGCCTTTCTGGATTTTACACTTTTTTCAGATGGCCCTTTTGACCGGGGGGAAGTGAGACTTCATTGTAGTGCAGATTTCCTTTGCAAGCTTGCTTGGTTGGCCAAAAAGGGGGTATGCGTTTTTTCCTGAATATATTCAGGAAAAAACGCATACGCCCTTTTTGGCCAAGTGCATCATTGTGGACGTTCTGCCTCTTTTCCTATGCTTTCACTGCAATTCCAGTCTACCTCCTGAAATCGGTTTCCTGCAATTCTGCCCCGCTTTCAAGTCCTCTTCGCAGCCTTACTTCAGTCTATTTTTGGACGATAGCTGTCATTTATAACTCTGCAGGTTTGTGAATTACAGTGCCCCTGAGCTCCTTTCTTCAACTCGCTTTCTTTTGAGCTGGCCGCAACACCGCAGGATGGCTTCAGGCCCTAATCTGGTTCCGGTACGGCACGCTGAGCCTTTGGTTATTTCCTCTTCCTGTTGGGAAATGAGAGTTAAATTTGCCTGTCCAGACACCTCCAGCTAGCCTCTCATTGGTTCTCGCTATTCCTGTTCATCTTCCGCAGAAATTGCAAACTGTGCCAAACAGGAGGTTAAAGGCGCTGACTCTCCAAGTGGGGAGAGTGTTAGTAAAGCGTCTGGAATGTTGCACCCGAGTACCAGGGGAGGAAAACTGAGACATATTTGAACACGTCTCCCGATCACATGGTTGATCATACTCTGGGTTCCACATGCATGTTTTAGCTGAAGGAAGAATACCTAAAACCTTGGTAGTTGAAACCCGAGGAATGGGTACCATGCAATATGACTTAAAAGGGTCTTCATTTGCTCACCGAACCTCTCCAATCCTATCACTGCTGCGTTTATGCCCCTGTACACATGCTTGATTCTCTTTCGGAGACATAGCAATCCATAGGTTTTAAGATACTTACTAGTCAGGTACATTCTTAGGCGTTTAATATGGGGTTTTGAGTCCATTTCGTTGAGCAAGGAGTAGCTCTTGTCTATTCCATATTTGGCTTAAGGAACTTTATCTGTACTCATTTCAATCTCTGGTTTTATGAAGCACCCCAACTCACCTTTCCCCTTAAGCAAGCATAAGTTGGTTTTCTCAATTTGAGACCCTGTTCTGTTTTGGAATGCAGTTCCTGTGTAGCCAAGTTTACATTCCGTGTATTAGTGATATCTTATGATGTTTCTTTTTCTGTGTGACTTATTTCAGTTAGAATCATCGTACCTGAATCCACTCATTATGCTGCTACGGGCCTGATGACATAGATTTCATTGCTGAGTGATACTGCATTGTACGTAAGTACCACAAGTTCTTTATCCATTTTTCACTTTCTGCGATGTTGAACTTGTACTGTAAACGAGGTTCTTGTAAACAGAGGCGTCCCAAACTTTGGGGTGGCTGTGTCTTTTTGATTTTAATTTCCCTAAGCTATAGGACCATAAGTGGCTGTGCCCTTGGCTCTGTTGCTTTGTTTTTTAGATGTTTCAGGAAACACCATACACTTCTCCCGAGTGGTTGTTGGCAATTTACATCCCGCCCATCAGCATAACAAGGCTCCCAGTTCTCCATGGCCTGTCCTGCCTTTCTGGATTTTACACTTTTTTCAGATGGCCCTTTTGACCGGGGGGAAGTGAGACTTCATTGTAGTGCAGATTTCCTTTGCAAGCTTGCTTGGTTGGCCAAAAAGTGCGTATGCGTTTTTTCCTGAATATATTCAGCAAAAAACGCATACGCCCTTTTTGGCCAAGTGCATCATTGTGGACGTTCTGCCTCTTTTCCTATGCTTTCAATGCAATTCCAGTCTACCTCCTGAAATCGGTTTCCTGCAATTCTGCCCCGCTTTCAAGTCCTCTTGGCAGCCTTACTTCAGTCTATTTTTGGACGATAGCTGTCATTTATAACTCTGCAGGTTTGTGAATTACAGTGCCCCTGAGCTCCTTTCTTCAACTCGCTTTCTTTTGAGCTGGCCGCAACACCGCAGGATGGCTTCAGGCCCTAATCTGGTTCTGGCACGGCACGCTGAGCCTTTGGTTATTTCCGCCTCCTGGTGGGAAATGAGAGTTAAATTTGCCCGTCCAGACACCTCCAGCTAGCCTCTCATTGGTTCTCGCTATTCCTGTTCATCTTCCGCAGAAATTGCAAACTGTGCCAAACAGGAGGTTAAAGGCGCTGACTCTCCAACTGGGGAGAGTGTTAGTAAAGCGTCTGGAATGTTGCACCCGAGTACCAGGGGAGGAAAACTGAGACATATTTGAACACGTCTCCCGATCACATGGTTGATCATACTCTGGGTTCCACATGCATGTTTTAGCTGAAGGAAGAATACCTAAAACCTGGGTAGTTGAAACCCGTGGAATGGGTACCATGCAATATGACTTCAAAGGGTCTTCATTTGCTCACCGAACCTCTCCAATCCTATCACTGCTGCGTTTATGCCCCTGTACACATGCTTGATTCTCTTTCAGAGACATAGCAATCTATAGGTTTTAAGATACTTACTAGTCAGGTACATTCTTAGGCGTTTAATATGCGGTGTTGAGTCCATTTCGTTGAGCAAGGAGTAGCTCTTGTCTATTCCATATTTGACTTAAGGAACTTTATCTGTGCTCATTTCAATCTCTGGTTTTATGCAGCACCCCAACTCACCTTTACCCTTAAGCAAGCATAAGTTGGTTTTCTAAATTTGAGACCCTGTTCTGTTCTGTAATTCAGTTCCTGTGTAGCCAAGTTTACATTCCGTGTATTACTGATATCTTATGATGTTTCTTTTTCTGTGTGACTTATTTCAGTTAGAATCATCATACCTGAATCCACTCATTGTGCTGCTACGGGCCTGATGACACAGATTTCATTGCTGAGTGATATTGCTTTGTAAGTAAATACCACAACTTCTTTATCCATTTTTCACTTTCTGCGATGTTGAACTTGTACTGTAAACGAGGTTCTTGTAAACAGAGGCGTCCCAAACTTTGGGGTGGCTGTGTGTTTTTGATTTTAATTTCCCTAAGCTATAGGACCATAAGTGGAAGTGCCCTAGGCTCTGTTGCTTTGTTTTTTAGATGTTTCAGGAAACACCATACACTTCTCCCGAGTGTCTGTTGGCAATTTACATCCCGCCCATCAGCATAACAAGGCTCCCAGTTCTCCATGGCCTGTCCTGCCTTTCTGGATTTTACACTTTTTTCAGATGGCCCTTTTGACCGGGGGGAAGTGAGACTTCATTGTAGTGCAGATTTCCTTTGCAAGCTTGCTTGGTTGGCCAAAAAGGGCGTATGCGTTTTTTCCTGAATATATTCAGGAAAAAACACATACGCCCTTTTTGGCCAAGTGCATCATTGTGGACGTTCTGCCTCTTTTCCTATGCTTTCAATGCAATTCCAGTCTACCTCCTGAAATCGGTTTCCTGCAATTCTGCCCCGCTTTCAAGTCCTCTTGGCAGCCTTACTTCAGTCTATTTTTGGACGATAGCTGTCATTTATAACTCTGCAGGTTTGTGAATTACAGTGCCCCTGAGCTCCTTTCTTCAACTCGCTTTCTTGTGACCTGGCCGCAACACCGCAGGATGGCTTCAGGCCCTAATCTGGTTCCGGTACGGCACGCTGAGCCTTTGGTTATTTCCTCTTCCTGGTGGGAAATGAGAGTTAAATTTGCCCGTCCAGACACCTCCAGCTAGCCTCTCATTGGTTCTCACTATTCCTGTTCATCTTCCGCAGAAATTGCAAACTGGGCCAAACAGGAGGTTAAAGGCGCTGACTCTCCAAGTCGGGAGAGTGTTAGTAAAGCGTCTGGAATGTTGCACCCGAGTACCAGGGGAGGAAAACTGAGACATATTTGAACACGTCTCCTGTTCACATGGTTGATCATACTTGGGTTCCACATGCATGTTTTAGCCGAAGGAAGAATACCTTAAACCTGGAGAGTTGAAACCCGTGGAATGGGTACCATGCAATATGACTTCAAAGGGTCTTCATTTGCTCACCGAACCTCTCCAATCCTATCACTGCTGCGTTTATGCCCCTGTACACATGCTTGATTCTCTTTCGGAGACATAGCAATCCATAGGTTTTAAGATACTTACTAGTCAGGTACATTCTTAGGCGTTTAATATGCGGTGTTGAGTCCATTTCGTTGAGCAAGGAGTAGCTCTTGTCTATTCCATATTTGACTTAAGGAACTTTATCTGTGCTCATTTCAATCTCTGGTTTTATGCAGCACCCCAACTCACCTTTACCCTTAAGCAAGCATAAGTTAGTTTTCTAAATTTGAGACCCTGTTCTGTTCTGTAATTCAGTTCCTGTGTAGCCAAGTTTACATTCCGTGTATTACTGATATCTTATGATGTTTCTTTTTCTGTGTGACTTATTTCAGTTAGAATCATCATACCTGAATCCACTCATTGTGATGCTAAGGGCCTAATGACATAGATTTCATTGCTGAGTGATATTGCTTTGTAAGTAAATACCACAACTTCTTTATCCATTTTTCACTTTCTGCGATGTTGAACTTGTACTGTAAACGAGGATCTTGTAAACAGAGGCGTCCCAAACTTTGGGGTGGCTGTGTCTTTTTGATTTTAATTTCCCTAAGCTATAGGACCATAAGTGGAAGTGCCCTAGGCTCTGTTGCTTTGTTTTTTAGATGTTTCAGGAAACACCATACACTTCTCCCGAGTGTCTGTTGGCAATTTACATCCCGCCCATCAGCATAACAAGGCTCCCAGTTCTCCATGGCCTGTCCTGCCTTTCTGGATTTTACACTTTTTTCAGATGGCCCTTTTGACCGGGGGGAAGTGAGACTTCATTGTAGTGCAGATTTCCTTTGCAAGCTTGCTTGGTTGGCCAAAAAGGGCGTATGCGTTTTTTCCTGAATATATTCAGGAAAAAACGCATACGCCCTTTTTGGCCAAGTGCATCATTGTGGACGTTCTGCCTCTTTTCCTATGCTTTCAATGCAATTCCAGTCTACCTCCTGAAATCGGTTTCCTGCAATTCTGCCCCGCTTTCAAGTCCTCTTGGCAGCCTTACTTCAGTCTATTTTTGGACGATAGCTGTCATTTATAACTCTGCAGCTTTGTGAATTACAGTGCCCCTGAGCTCCTTTCTTCAACTCGCTTTCTTGTGACCTGGCCGCAACACCGCAGGATGGCTTCAGGCCCTAATCTGGTTCCGGCCCGGCACTCTGAGCCTTTGGTTAATTCCTCTTCCTGGTGGGAAATGAGAGTTAAATTTGCCCGTCCAGACACCTCCAGCTAGAATCTCATTGGTTCTCGCTATTCCTGTTCATCTTCCGCAGAAATTGCAAACTGTGCCAAACAGGAGGTTAAAGGCGCTGACTCTCCAAGTGGGGAGAGTGTTAGTAAAGCGTCTGGAATGTTGCACCCGAGTACCAGGGTACGAAAACTGAGACATATTTGAACACGTCTCCCGATCACATGGTTGATCATACTCTGGGTTCCACATGCATGTTTTAGCTGAAGGAAGAATACCTAAAACCTGGGTAGTTGAAACCCGTGGAATGGGTACCATGCAATATGACTTCAAAGGGTCTTCATTTGCTCACCGAACCTCTCCAATCCTATCACTGCTGCGTTTATGCCCCTGTACACATGCTTGATTCTCTTTCGGAGACATAGCAATCCATAGGTTTTAAGATACTTACTAGTCAGGTACATTCTTAGGCGTTTAATATGCGGTGTTGAGTCCATTTCGTTGAGCAAGGAGTAGCTCTTGTCTATTCCATATTTGGCTTAAGGAACTTTATCTGTGCTCATTTCAATCTCTGGTTTTATGCAGCACCCCAACTCACCTTTACCCTTAAGCAAGCATAAGTTGGTTTTCTAAATTTGAGACCCTGTTCTGTTCTGTAATTCAGTTCCTGTGTAGCCAAGTTTACATTCCGTGTATTACTGATATCTTATGATGTTTCTTTTTCTGTGTGACTTATTTCAGTTAGAATCATCGTACCTGAATCCACTCATTGTGCTGCTAAGGGCCTGATGACACAGATTTCATTGTTGAGTGATATTGCTTTGTAAGTAAATACCACAACTTCTTTATCCATTTTTCACTTTCTGCGATGTTGAACTTGTACTGTAAACGGGGTTCTTGTAAACAGAGCCGTTCCAAACTTTGGGGTGGCTGTGTCTTTTTGATTTTAATTTCCCTAAGCTATAGGACCATAAGTGGAAGTGCCCTAGGTTCTGTTGCTTTGTTTTTTAGATGTTTCAGGAAACACCATACACTTCTCCCGAGTGGTTGTTGGCAATTTACATCCCGCCCATCAGCATAACAAGGCTCCCAGTTCTCCATGGCCTGTGCTGCCTTTCTGGATTTTACACTTTTTTCAGATGGCCCTTTTGACCGGGGGGAAGTGAGACTTCATTGTAGTGCAGATTTCCTTTGCAAGCTTGCTTGGTTGGCCAAAAAGGGCGTATGCGTTTTTTCCTGAATATATTCAGGAAAAAACGCATACGCCCTTTTTGGCCAAGTGCATCATTGTGGACGTTCTGCCTCTTTTCCTATGCTTTCAATGCAATTCCAGTCTACCTCCTGAAATCGGTTTCCTGCAATTCTGCCCCGCTTTCAAGTCCTCTTGGCAGCCTTACTTCAGTCTATTTTTGGACGATAGCTGTCATTTATAACTCTGCAGGTTTGTGAATTACAGTGCCCCTGAGCTCCTTTCTTCAACTCGCTTTCTTGTGAGCTGGCC